>NW_021604706.1:562364-654742 GCF_004785775.1 Grammomys surdaster
ACACACACACACACACACACACACACACACACACACAAACCGATACAAGATAGAAGCAAACCTTTTTTCTTTATAAATTTGTTTTCTCATGTATTTGTCACAGAAATGGAAAGCTCTCTGACAAGTGGCTTGTGAATATTTTCTCTTAGGTGGTATATTTCTTACAAGTTAATTGGTGGCTCTGAGTGCTACACACTTCCCTCCCCTCTCTGTCACTCCATCCCTCCATCCCCCTCCCTCATTCCTCCTCCAGTCCTTTTTGAAATAGGGTCTCACTATACAGCCCTGGATGGTCTGGAACTTACAGTCTTCCTGACTTCTAAATCCAGGTATCACAGCAGTGTTTTGTCTCAGGAAGGGAGGGAGAAATTGCATGTAACTTCCTGTTATATGATTCCTACCATATAAATAGGGTAGCTCTATCTATGATAGCCCATTGAAGTTAACCTTTGGTCAGCCATTCTCCTGCTCTGTGTTTCCAGTCTGAATGGAAGAGATTCATGGATTTTTAGGGATGCTTTCTGAACCAGCTTTCTATTGGGAACCCCTTTCTTTTCTATAATTAATTGCCTTCCTTCCACAATGTGTATCTTATTTCTCTTGATTTAGTAATTTCTCGATCACTTCAAAGCTAAGGATGTGTGGAGAAGCCTTATTAAAATTTAGTAGTTTTAAAGATAATTTTTAGGAATAATATATTTTAAAAGAGGGTTTGAACAGAGGATACTTGCATAGGTAGATGATGCTGCCCCTAGAAGACATAAGTTATTAAATTAAAGACTCAGTGTCAGACATGGGATATCTCTTTATGAATTATTAGCAGGGGGCTCTGAAGGCAACCCAAAAATATTGACTATTGTTATTGATCTTGGTTACTCACTGTAACTATATGATAAGACTCTATTCCTGAAGACACTATTCACTTGGTTTACAGGACATAGAAAAATCAACCTCAACTGATCAAGAAACTCTCTGCTGGTTACCTTTCATAGAGCTGGAAGGTGCTATATAGGCTGCAAGAGGAGAAAAGACACTCATGGTCTTAACTAGCTGTAAACCCTGAATATTACAATACCAACTTGTGAGGCAGGATATGCCCACTGGTATAATAGTAGCATAACGTTTACGGAGTAATGAACAACTTTTTAGTTGAATTTGAAGGAGATATTTCATGAATGGTAATATAAACCTAGTCAAAAGTCTATCACTGAGTAGGTCATAGGCCATGGTATGTGTAGAGTAGATCTACTGTTGTTTCATCAGATGAGCATGTCAAAATACTGTCTAAATATTTGTAGATTTGTGCTGCTCTCAATCTTGGTCAGATTCCTAACCTCTCAATTCCCCTCTAATGGAATAAAAAAAATACGAGTATAGTTGAACTGTCTGAGAAAGACTCCAGAATCCTACCTTTACTAGGATCACTGGCTTTTGAGACAGCCTCTACTTCAATTGCTCAGAATTAAAGTGTCATCTTGGTAGATACTTTTTCCTTTTTATGAAGTGTCCTTCCCTGTCTTTTTTGATTAAATCTGGTTGCCCGTGGGATATGTTCTAGTTGGGCTGTCTTGCCTAGCCTCCAGGAGAGAGGATGCATTTTAGCCCTTAAGAGACTTGAGCTGCCAGGGTTAGGGGATACCCAGGGGGGCCTCCACACTCTCAGAGGAGAATGGGAGGGGAAGGAGAGGGATTGTATGAGGGGGTGACTAGGAATTGGGGCAGCAATTGAGATGTAAAGTGAATGAAAAGATAATTGGCCATGTAGAAAACTCAAATAAACATGTGAATGAACTTAGGAGATAGATTCAGGGCCTTAACAAGACAATCTTCAGAGCGAATGAAACAGAAAGTTAAAAATAAAATACAGAGGGAGTTGCAGCACTGAAAAAGAACCAAACCAAAATTCTGGAGATGAAAGAAACAATCAAATAAAAATTGCTTCAGAAAGCACCAAAACCAGACAAGAACATGTAAAAGAATGAATTTTCAGAAGCGATTACAAAGTCCAGATAATAATATTCTCAGATATAGATAAAGACAAAAAATTAATGAACATGCTCTCAATTTCCAAGTCTGAGATACTTTCAAGAGATCACATCTAACAATTATGGGGTAGAAGGAGGATCTGGGATAAAAGCTAAATTATAAGTTATTTAATTATGGTTAAAAATGTCTCAAATTTAGAGAAAGAAGCTAATATCTAAACACAAGAAGCACTTTGGATTCCAAAGAGATATGACAAGAGAAGAACTTCTACACAATGTATCATAGTCAAAATGTAAAAACTACAAAGTAAAGCAACAATATTAATATATGCAAAGAAAGAACATTAGCTCATATACAGAGATGGAAATATCAGAATAACTTCAGATTTTTTACTAACAGCCTTAAAATCCAGTAACACATGAGATGACATACTTAAAGCCCTGAAAGCAAGTAACAGTCAAATAAGATTGCTATAACCATCAAAGTTATCTTTCAAAATTGATGTATAAATAAGGATATTTCAAGAAAAATATAAGTTAAGGCAATTCACTACAACCAAGCTAATACCATAGAAAATTCTGAAAGGAATACTGTATTAATGGAAGAAGACAGTCTGATCTTTGACAACATATGAAAAGAATATCTGAATAAAGAAGAGCTGAGGAAAAGTCAATTCCACTGAATACAGCAAATAAAATGAAATCCTGTATTAATTGCCCTTATGTTGTTGTGATAAAACATCATAATTAAGGCAGCTTTCATAGAAGAGTTTATCTCGGTTTATGATCCAAGAGAAATAGAATTCCATCATGGTAGGTGTCTTAGTTAGGGTTTCCATTGCTGTGAAGAGACATCATGACCAAGGCAACTCTTATAAGGACAGCATTTAATTAGGGCTGGCTTACAGGTTCAGAGATTCAGTCCGTTATCATCAAGGCAGGAGCATGGCAGTGTCCAGGTAGGCATAGTGCAGGAGGAGATGAGAGTTCTACATCTTCATCTGAAGGCAACCATTAGAGACTGGCATCTGCAGGCAGCTATGAGGAAGCTCTCTTCCACAATAGGTGGAGACCTCTAAAGCCCACTCCCACAGTGACACACTTCCTCCAACAAGGTCACACCTCCTAACAGTGCCACTTCCTATGGGCCAAGTGTATTCAAACCAACACAGTGAATGGCAACAAGTAACAGGTGTTGTGGCAGGAGCAGGAAGATGCAACCATGAAGCAGAAAGAACAAACTGGAAGGATTTTTTTTTAAATCTCAAAGTTTCCTCTACACACAGTGACGCTCTTCTTGCAACAAAACTGCATCACCTAAACCTCCACAAGCAGCACTACCAACTCAGAATCAAGTGTTCAAATACCGAGGGCATTTCCTATTCAAACCACCACAGACCCTCAAGTTAGGAGAAATGGAGAACAGAAATATAATTCAGCCAACAAGAATATTACCCACGAAAATCATAGCACATATATGATAACCTTAAACATAAATGACATGAACACACTAACAGAAAGATGCAGACTAGCTAGATTGAAAACAAAATGAAGGGCTGGGAGTTGGCTCAGTCAGGAAAATGTTTACTGTGCAGTAATGAGGATATGCGTTTGTCCAGCCACAGTGTTGTGAGTCTGTAATCCCAACACAAAAACAGGCAGGTAGACCAATAGAACAGAAGACCCAGAAATAAATACATAGAAATATGGATGCCCAAAATTTGCCACAGGTATTAAAAACATAGTCTGGAAAAGAACTCCAGCTTACTTCACAAATGGTTCTAGGAAAACTGACCACCCACTTTCAGAAGATGACATTAGATCCTCATCTCTCAGTGTGCACAAAATTCAATAAAAATGGATCAAAGATTTTAATTTAAAACGATATGTAGTAAGAGGTAAACCCAGGAAATACACTCAAATATCTATAGTTAAGAACTCTGACTAGCAAAGGAAATAACTCTTAGAAGTAATAAATAGGGCAACATGACATGAAAGTTTCTGCCCAGGAAAGAAAACTAGCAGTCAAGCAAACAGTCTATAAAATGAAAAAAAAAATCTTTTCCAGTTATACTTTAAGTAAGGGGTTAATATATAGAATATATAAAGAACTGCAGAAATCTCTCTCTCTCTCTCTCTCTCTCTCTCTCTCTCTCTCTCTCACACACACACACACACACACACACACACACACACACACACACAAACTGGCAGTCAGTAAATGGGCTACTGACTTGAACAGTGAGTTCTCCAAAGAAGAAATGTAAATGGCTAGTAAGTACTTGAAAAATTGTTCAACATCTTAAGTCATCAGGGAAATGCAAATCAAAACTACTTTGAGATTCCATCTTACATCTGTCAGAATGGCTAAGATCAACAACACAAGTGGCAGCCTATGCTGGTGAGGATTTTGGGAAAGAGGAATCCCTAGTCACTGCCAGAGAGAGTGCAAACTAGTGGTCTTGCAATGAAAGACTAGAGATTTCTCAAAAGGGTGAAACCAGAACTACCATATGACCCAGGTATACTACTCCTGGGCACATTCCCAAATGACTCTGCCTTCCTATACATACCTGATCTTCAACACTGTGTATCAGTTTCCTCTGAGAGTAAAGCTTTCCATCTCAGAGGCAAGCTCTTTGAGACAGAAGGTGTTAAAGGAGAGATGAAACAACCTATCTTCTGGGGAAGCTCAGTAAAACAGGAAGTAAAGATCTCAAACCGGGTTCAAGAGGTTCCTGAAACTTACCAGATTCATAAGGGCCCTCTCTCCCTCTCCAACAGTATAAAAGCAGTAAAGAATGTTGACAGTTCACGAAAGCTGGAAACCCGAGCAAACTGCAGCTCAATTGTTCTGAGCCCCTTCCAGGCAGCTCAAATTAGTGTCTGCTTCTTGTAGGCTACGTAGCTGGTCTGTGCTTCTTCTAGGATTTTGGTCTGAGCCTGTTATCTGAAGCTCAGTTAGTCTGAGCTGTCACCCATGCTGGGGTATGCTTTGGTGCTGCAGTTGTCTTTGAGTAATTTTTGCTCCTGTAAGTAACCGGTCACCCATATTTTTGTAAGTGACTCCAGTAAAAACTCATTGATTTACCAAGTTAGACTTTGGTGATAGCCATATACCTTGATTGGTCACGCATTTCCTATCTGGGGTGTGTAGACATTTGTTCATGTCTCCTTAGAAATAGTGTCACAGAACATATGTTCATACTGTTTATTCATAACAGCTTGGGAATAGAATCAGCTTAGCTGCCCATCAAATGATAAATGTATAATTAAAACATGGTACATATACATAATAGAGTTTTATCCAGTTATAAATAAAAATGAAATGAAATCTAGAGGAAAATGGATAGATCTGGAAAGTGTATCAAACAAAGTGACCCAGACTCAGAAAGACAAATACTGCATGTTCTCTGTCATATCCGGGTCCTGGCTTCTAACTGTTAAATGTCTGTATTGAGGTGGGAGTGTATGTGGAGACTAGAAAATTAGAAAGAGGTTAGCAACATTGGAGAAAACAGGATTTAAAGAAGGATGTTGAGGAAAGATAAAGTAGAATTCATGAGATAAGGAAGTGGAGGGGGAATTCTAGGGGTAGAGAGGTTCACTGGAAAAGGGAAATGGGAGAGACTCAGGGGTGAGGAGATTACCTGAAACTAAGCGTTTATGAAATGCTGTAAGGAAACTTATTACTTTGTAAGCTAATTAAAAAATACTTCAAACAAAACAGCCCTAACCCAAAATCATAAACATACCTTAAAAACAAAAGAAAGAAAATAAAAGTATACATTACTGTCTTCAAATATTTTTCTTCCACAGAGTAAAATAGGTTTTCTTTGTATGTACAGTTTATTTGAAACTATTTCTATTTCCCCTAACTGAGTCGCTAGCAGTTAAAGTTTTTTGCTTATAAGTTATACCGACCCCTGACAGATTTTCTAGAAATAGCTCTTCATGTAGATACTTCACCAGAGTAGGGAATTTTTGTCTGTTTTGCCTTAAGCATCCAGAGCAGTTTCTACCATATGCTACCTCAAGCTAAGTAAAAATTCAAGACCCGTTTTTTTTCTTATTTTACTTATTTGTTTTTTACACTTTACATCTCACTCACTCACTGTCCCCCTCTCAGTCACCCCCTCAGATAATCCTTGCCCCCACCCCCTTTCCCTTCTCCTCTGAGAGAGTGAGGTCTCTTGGGTATTCCCCACTCTGGCACATCAAGTCTCTGAGAGGCTAGGCACATCCTCTCCCATTGAGGCCAGACAAGTTAGCCCTGCTAGAATATCCATACGTATCCACCTACAGACAACAGCTTTGGGATAGCCCCTGTTCCATTTGTTCTGGTCCCATATGAAAACCAAGCTGCACATCTGCTACATATGTGCAGGGAAGCCTAGGTCCAGCCCATATATGTTCTTTGATAAGTGGTTCAGTCTCTGAGAGCCCCAAGGGTCCAGGTAGGTTAATTGATTCTGTTGGTCTTTCTATGGAGCTCCTATCCCCTTTGTGAGCTGTAATCCTTCCTCCTATTCTGTAAGAGTCCTCAAGCTCCACTCACTGTTTGGCTGTCAGTGTCTGTATCTGTCTGAGTCAGCTGCTGGGTGGAGCCTCTCAGAGAACAGCCATGCTAGACTCCTGACTGCAAGCTATTAGAGTATCATTAATAGTGTTAGGGATTGGTGCTTGCCCATGAGATGGGTCTCAAGTTGGGCTGATTATTCGTTGGCTATCCCTCAGTCTCTGCTCCATCCCCTCACATGCATTACTTGTAGACAGGATAAATTTTGGGATAAATTTTTGTGGGTGAGTTGGTGACTCTATCTCCCCACTGGGATTTCTGCCTGGCTACAGGAGTTAGAGTCTTCAGGTTCTGTATCCCCAATGCTGTGAGTCACATCTAAGGTCACCCCCATTGATTCTTGGGTGTCTCTTTTATGCCAGGTCTCTGTTTTGTCCTGGAGATGACCCCCAACTCCCCACCCCTGCCAGTTGCAGACTTCCATTCATTCTCATGGTTTGTTTTGAAACTCTGACACTTGAGGTATGAAATCCAGCCTGATTCTTAGCAGCTGCCAAGTAGCTACGACTGCTTCAATAAATTATAGCATTTATTGTACATCCTTGGAAGATTCTTTTTTTAGTAAAAGTATTTAATGACATAGAAAATTATTTCTGTGAGTTTTAAATGGAAATCAGATGTGGCATGAAGAAACTAGAACCATACTAAAGTTACTATGCAGAATTGTTAACAGCTGTATTATTTATTTCTATCTTTCATATTGTAAAAGGAGTCATTATGCTAGTTGTCATGGTAAATGCCTGTAATCCCAGCAGTCAGGAAGCTAAAACTGGAGGATTGATGCTCAGGCCAGCATAGGTGCATACTGAGATTCTATCTTAAAACAAAGAAGAGATTCTGCTTTTATACTTGCAACAGTGGCATCTGAGGACTTTCCGGACTGCCCCTTTGCTGAAGGTGCTTGCCTTCAAGCCTGAAAACATGAAAATTACAAAGGCTAAATCTTCCCCCTTGAAGTTCCCCTTACAGGTGGCGAGGTGGAATTCAAGCTCTTTCACTGAGAATCATTTTCAAATATTAAAAGTAAGGGTGATAATACTAAGAAGTAACCAAAGCCCACACAATGAAACAGGAACTCTAGAGACACTGAAGGAATTCCAAGTTAGGTAGAGGTAGCCAGACCTTCTACCTTGCCAGGACTTCGTCATAATGTAATCAGCTGCTCCACACTCTGGCTGCCATGAGGTTGCTCATTGGCATGCCTTCCCTACCATGTTGAGTTGCATCCCCCTTAAACTGTGAGCCAAAACAAATCCATTGTCCCTTAAGTTGCTTTTGTCACATCAATGAGAAAGGTGATGGTTTCTTAAGTATGATATCAAAAGCACAAGAGGAAAACAGAAGAAGTAGATAATTTGTACTTCACAAAAGTGAAAAAAATGTGCATCAAAGTATAGTACTTGATGCTTAATGTTATTAGTCACTTGGGAAATGCAAATCAAAACAACAATGATATGCTATTTTACACCATTAAGGATGTCTATGACCTGGACTATTTCTCCAGCCCTACTACATTATGTTTATTTGACTACAAAAATAAGATGATCTTAAAAACATTTATCTTATAAAATAATGCTTGTTAGCTTTTTAAAAATTAGGGGCCCCTTAGTGACTTTAATGGTTTTATGAATTTTATTTCTATGAAATGTTGGTAGACACACGCTTAATTTTATATACAATGTCATGGGAGCACAGTCCCTTTAGTTTATTTTATTCATGGATACCTGGTCTCTATATTAAGAACTTTTGTTATCAAAAATTCTTAAAAATCTTATTAGACTCTGATTTTTAAAGCTATATACTACTCAGAAATCCCTTAAAACACTAAACTGGAAGCCCTAATAGATATGCAAAGGACATGAAGGTGGACTGTTGTAGGAGGAGCTAAGGTGGGAGGAGTTGGGAGAGGAAGAGGAAAAAGAAGGAGGAGGAGGAGCTAGAGAGAGCAGAGATGTAGGAGCAATAGAGAGCCACACAGGTCATGGGTAATAACTTTTATTTAGGTTAGCTAATTGGGAAACAACTCTCTTCGTATGGGCATATTGTTATTGAGGATTACCAAACATATAAAGCCTTTGATTAATCTTTAAGCATTAGAGTCTCATTTTATTACTGGGCCCGCGTCGATGGCAGAACGGTCTGGACAATGCCCAGCCTTGCGGAGACAGCATGGAAGATTGGCAGAGCCATCTCCCACGCTGTGAAGCGTGCCCACCTCGCCAGCAAGGAAGACACGCGCACACACATCAGGATCCTTCTGCAGGAACACGTTTATTTCAAACACAAAATGGTGGAAGACCCCCAGGCCCGGGAAGGCACTGCTTATATACCCTTAGAGAGGTGTATTCACCTCTGATTGGCTGCTTACTCATTGCGCGCCAAAACGCCGTGGGATGGGCTTTAACTTTGGCGGGCTTTTACCATGGCACATGCGCAATTTACTTGTTTACTAGGAAAAATATCGGATGTCAGCGCCATGTTGTAATGGCGGATTCTGCCAGTGCAAACGCGGCTTCCTACACCACTCTGGCATCTAGTGAGTGGCAGGGCTGGTGTTTCTGGCTGCCCGGTTCTAGCTGCAGCATGCACGTGGCCTCTGGCTGAGAAACATGGCAGCTGAGCTAGGCAGAGCCTCCGCAGCTTAGATAGTCGGCTGACCAGAGGCTGATTTTAATTAATTACTTCAACAGACTGTATGTGGGTGGGGATAGCAACAGGAAGGATCAGGTAGAGAGGAGAAGGATGGAGGTCTATAGTACTTTGAGAAACAACTGGAATTGGAGTGCATTTTGGGGAGGGGCAATGTGCAAACCTAGGGCAATGGAAACTGTCTGAAATCTGTGAGGGAGACTCTAGTGAAAACTCCTAGTAATGGGGGATATGGAACCTGAATAGGCCATCTTCTGTAACCAGACAAGGCTTCTAGTGGAAGGATTGGGACAGGTTAAAACCTTCAACTTATAATTTGTCGTGTCCTGAGTCAATGGTAGCTCAGGGCTTTTGGGAGTGGTCAACCAATGACTGGTTTAAGAAGGTCCACACCACAAGAGGGAGCATACCTGACATTGCCTAGATGGCCAGGAACTGGAAGCTGTGTGGTCCAGAAGCCTAGGGTAGAACCAAACATGATTGGCATAATAAAAATTATCAATGAGATAATTCCTAGTGATATTCTGCTATACTCATAAATCAGTGCTTAGCCCAGTCATCTTCAGAGAGGGTTTCTCAGACAGCTGATGGGAGCAGATGTAGAGACCCGTAGCCAGACATTGGGCAGAACTCAGTGAACCCCTCAGAAAAGGCAGAGGAAGGATTGTAGGAGCGAGAGGGGTAGAGGACACCAGGCTCACAGGGCTCACAGAATTAATTAAGCAGAACTCGTTTTTAACAGAGACAAGACTGACAGTCACAGAGTCTGTGTAGGTATGAGCTAGGTCCTCTGCATATATGTTGTGGTTGTTTTGCTAGGGGCTTTTGTGGGACTCCTAACAGTGGGAACAGGCCTGTCTCTAACTCTTTGGCTTGCTTTTGGGACCCTTTCCTCTTACTAGGTTGCTTCTTTCAGCCTTAATATGAGAGGAGGTGCCTAGTCTTATTACAGCTTGTTTGGTTATTACCATGTTTGGTTGATAGCCCTGGGAGGCTTGCTCTTTCCTGAAGGGAAGCATGGGAGGAGTGGATCTGGGGGAAAGAAGAAGGGAGGCTGGGAGGAGTAGAGGGAGAGGAAGCTGTGGTTGGGACTTAGAAGAATAAATAAAAAGAAAAAATCTGATAAAATTAAAAAAATAAAGAAAGCTCTCTTCTTCACTGCTTGAATTTACTTTCCAGAACATCTGTTGGAATCTACTTCTCCAGAAGACCAGCTGAAACAACTAGCCTCTTGGGACTGAGCAGCTACTAGAATTTTAGACTTCCAATTCACAACTGACCATCATTTAGAAGTTAGACTACAGACTAGGAGGTGCTATGTTAAGATCCAACACCAAGGGAGGACATCATGAAGGAAACTCTGGATCAAGGGACTATCTGGAGCCAACTAGATGTTCTCCCTTGAATGGCTTCTCAAGAAGTATGAAAAAGCAGAGAGAACTCTAAAAATAGAATTAAAACTTCAAGAATGAGACTGGAGTAATCAGGTATTATGAACACCCCAACAAAGGAGCAAACTACTTTGACAGGGTGAGCCTCCCATCACTCAGGGCATGCAAACAGAGTGCTCTTCACTCATCAAAGAAGCCATGGAAGAAAATTTCCACTGTTGGAGATTGACTGGGTAATGTCTCTGCAAGCTCAGATGCAGAGGCTTCCAAAGGCTTCAGGCAAAAGCTTCTGCCTTAAAATATCATCTTTGGGCTTGTGACTTGAACCCCCACTGCATTTCAAGTTGCAAGTTTGACTTCCATGACATCAGAGAAGAGTCACTCTGGTGGAGTGATTTGAGTAGGTGGAGAGAATAGATTTCATCAGTTCTTATGTGACCTTTAGCCTTTACCTTTCTCTGTCCCCTGAAAAAGCAAACAGAAATTCACAACCACAGTTCAATAAAATAGCTAAAGGTGTTTAATAGTTAAAAAAAAATAAAGGAAAAGACAAGGCCTTGACATGACATCATGAGACAAGCAACTTCCAAAGATGCTGTTGAATCTTCTCTGTTGGCCATCTACTGCTGGGCATGCAACCTACCCTTAAGAGTAGTTTCTTCAGTGAAACTCTTAGAGAAAAAATAGGTTTTCACTTGCAAGTGGTTATTAATTGAAATCGGCTTCTGTGTTAGGGATGGGTCTAATTCTCCTTTCAGCTCTAGGAACCCATGTGGTGCAGGCCCTGTACAGGCTCTGTGCATTCTGCCTCAGTCTCTGGGAGTTCGTATATGTAGTGTGTAGTTTTAAAATAAACCACTCTAAATCCAGCTATTTGCAGGCATTGGCGGTCTTGCCCACCACCATGGCTAGCTTTAAGCTAACCAAAAAGCTCTAAGGGATTTCTTGCCCTGGTTCCTGTGGCTAGCTTGCTAAGTTAACCAAGCCAGGTTAATCTGAAATACCTGGGCCCACTCTCATTTCTCTGGCCATCCATCCCCTGTGGCTGGCCTGTAAAATACCAGCTATCCCTCACTCAGTTCCCTTTAGCCTCAGAAATGAAAACACTAGAGAATTATATTATACCAGGCAGATTTATAAAGGTAAATCACCAACCCCAAGATGCCCATAAAAAGAACAGACAACTCAATAATATTATTACAAGCTGCACCTTAGATTAGACAAATATATCACTTCACTACTCTATTGCTCAGCTATGAAATCCCTAGCTACTTGTGGTTCCTCCAGGCCACGTGGTTTTGCTCCATCTTCTTCTTCCTCCACCTTCCTCTCCCTCTGTCCTCTGTCTTGTCTGACCCTGCTCTTCTGCCCTCCCTTCCTGTTCTGCCTTGAAGATCCCACCTCCATATCTTTGCCCAGTAATTGGCTTCCTGTCGTTTTTATTAGCCAATCAAATAACTATGGGAAATTCCCCTACACCTCATCCTTTCTGTCCAATAAAAAAAAACACTCTTCTACCAGATATAATTGAAAAAAATTGTGACAAGTAAATTACATAGTATGAGGTACAAATGACACCCAGTCGGTCAATTTGTCAGTTTAGAAAAGCAGTCTACCGTCTATCTAACTTAAAAGGCTTACAATTCTACACCTGAGTTATGTCCTTGTTTTAGCTTGTAAGTATCTGAAAACCACCCTCTCAAATATGTATCATCTCTCAATGCTAGGTTGGTTAAGAGACTATTGTCAGTCTTCAACCCCTTCAGAAATCCAAGAGTGACTCAAATATTACCTGAAAATTACAGGAAGCACTTAACATAGTTTCCAAAACTGAAACAAAATGTCTACCTGGACAGCCGCTGATTCTCCAAAACCTTGGAGCACCTGTCTTCAGCCTTCTGGCACAGAACAACTATCTGACAGACCTTTACAAAGCAGATTTTTTTTTTAAGGACTGCCCACCTTGTCTCAGCAAGGGCAACAGTCTCCTATTCTGTATAAAATGTCCTTTTCTGCACAGTGTTGGTCTGCAAATGAAATAGGCAATTCCTGCCCAGTGGATACTTTGGCACAATGCACAATCTTGCCTGGAGGTAAAGATGCTTAGTTTCTTCTTTGAATCCAAGAAAGGGGTGTTGTCAGGAGCAGATATGTCTCAGCAACAAATGGTTAAATAACATTAGCAAAAGCTGCCTGCTTTTACTAAAGATTGATTTAAAGAGGATACAGAGAACAGGAAGAGAAAGAAAAAGAGCAGGGTCAGATGAGATGGAAGACGGAGGGAGAAGATGGAGGGAGAAGGAGATGAAGATGAACCAGAACCATAAGTCCTGGAGGAGCCACAAGTAGCTAGGGATTTCGTAGCTGGGCAATAGAGTAGTGAAGTGGGATATTTGTCTAATCTAAGTGTGCAGCTTGTAAGTATGTTTTTGAGTTACCTGTTCTTTGCAAGGGCATTTTGGGGTTGAAGATTTATCATTATAAATCTGGCTGGTATATTATAAATCTCTAGTGTTTTCATTTCATGGGGCTAAGGGGAGCTAAGTGAGGGTTAGCTGGCATTCTACAGGCCAGCCACAGGGAGTGGATGACCAGAGAAATGCTAATGACAGGTCCAGGCAAGATGGTAGCATAGGGCTAGCCATGGAGGTGAGCGAGACCTCCAAGGCTGATGCACAGCTAGATTTAGCTTGGGTTTCTTTTTACAACTACATGCAACACATATGTGCGTCAATCCTGGGAGTGGTTCCCAGCCTTCCTAATACTGAGACCTTTTAATACTATTCCTATGGTGAGGTGACCCCCAATCAGAACATTATTTTATTTCTACTTTGTAACTGTGATTTTGCTGCTGTTGTGAGTCATAATGTAAATATCGTGCTCCAGTGGTCTTTCATGACCCCTGTGAAGGGGCTGTTCAACTCCCAATGGGGTCAGGATCCAGAGCAGCTGAGAAGCTCTGAGAAGGCATTTGTCATAGTGTTCTCCATTCCCTCTGGCTCTTACACTTATTCTGCCTCCTCTTCTCCAGAGTTCTCTGAGACTTGAGGGGAGGGATTTGACAGAGACATTCCACTTAGGACTAAGTGTTTTAATGTATCTTACCCTCTGCATACTGTCAGGCTATTGGTCTCTGTATTTGTTCCTATATGCTGTAGGAAGAAGCTTCTGATGATGACTGAGCAAGGCACTGACTTATGAGTATATAAGAATATCATTAGGAGTCATTTTATTGCTATGTTCCTTTAGTAGAATAGTAGCATTTGGTTTTACCTTACATACCTGGACTATCTAGTCTCAGGTTTTTGGTCATTCAAGCAGGTCTGATCTGAGTTCCATCTCATAGAGTGGGCCTTAAGTCAAGGCAGATATTGGTTGGTTCCTCCCACAAGCTTTGTTTCACCTTTCCCCTAGCATATTTTGTAGGCAGGGCACCATTGTAGATCAAAAGGGTTTGTAGCGGAGTTGGTATCTCTTGTGCCTTTTCTCAGGCTCATTTCCTTTTATGTTTTTTTTCTTTGATTCTGAGATGTTTGTTTTTGCTTTATCTTATGTTTTATTTTTACTTTATTATCATCCCATAGATGCCTGTTTGCTTTCTAATGAGAAACAGAAAGAAGTTGGAGAGGAACTGGGAGGACTAGATATAGGGAAAACCATACTGAAGATATGCTGTATAAAAATATATAATTTTACTTTCTTTTAAAAAATGTAACATTATTTTTATTTTGTCAATTTTATAACAGCAATAAAAGGCTGGATGAAAAAGTCTCATATGGAAAATATGCCTTAGTCATTTCTAGCATCATTCAGTCTTTCATTGTTCCCTAGTTGCTTCATCCTAAATGGATTTGTCCCCTGAGGATCTCCGAGTTCTCAACATATAGTCCAGTTGCCGTAGCAACTATAAAATGTCTGGTATAAATGACAGATAGTTTTTTTCCTTGAGAAGAAATAGAACATACAATTTTTATTCTTGAACCACATAGATGATTTATTAAACATGTTCTAAGCATAAAATATCTTGTTTTTTTTCCATTTTTAAAATTATTTTTATTTGTTATCCACTTTACATTCCAATCACAATCCTCCTCCCTCCTCTTTTTCCCATCCCACCCTTACAAACCCTTCCCCCTATTGTCCCTTCCTTTCTCCTCTGAGAAGGAAAGTATTCCCCTCCTTGGACACCTCCCCACCCTGGGATGTCTAGTCCTAGCAGGACTAGGCACATCCTTTCCCACTGAGGCCCAACCAGGTTGTCTAGGTAGGGGAAGGGGATCCAATGACAGGGAACAGAGTCAGAGACAGCCCCTGAACAACCTACATGAAGACCAAGCTACACATTCCTACCTATGTGTCTAGGTCCAGCCCCTGCATGCTCCCTGTTTGGCGGCCCAGGCTTTGTGAGCTCCCACAGTCCCAGCTTAGTCAACTCTGTGGGTCTTCTTGTGGTGTCCTTCACCCCTCCAGCTTGCTCACTTCTGTTATCCACTGTGTAGCCCTTACTTGTAGGCCAGGTTAGCCTCAAACTCTCAGAGATCCCTTTATCTCTGCCTTCTGAGTGCTGGAGTTAAAGGTGTGTGCCAAGCTTCTGATGAATTTCACTTAATCTAAAATAACATATTCAAGTTATAAATTTTCTACTGTCATTTTTCTTGAAGACTTGGCATACACTTTAGATATGGCTGTGTTAAGTTATTATTTTAGTATTTTTCATATTTCTTTTACTTATGCACTTTATTGGGCTTATGGTTTTACATTAGGTAGCTTATTATTTTAATATTTTTCATGTTTATTTTATAATTTTCTTGTTAATGGTTTTATTTTATTTGTGCATTTTAGCTTTATTATAAGTACTAATTTATAGAATTTTAGCTATGGCTGTCAGATTAGTGTCAAATTTATACCAATTACATAATAAAAATTGTTTTGGTTTCTGGATATTGTTCTCATTTTCCAGAAACAACTTATAGATGATGAGAGATCAGCTTGCTGAAAGTTTGAAAGAAGGAACAGGGTGGGTGGTAAGACAATCTGGTCCTCCTTGCCTAACTTTGAAGTTTCTTTGAAAATTCTATTATTTATAGATATTGATCTATCTTTGTTTTTCTCTTCCCTTTCCATGTCATAAAGGCTGTCAAATTCACATATCTATTATTATGTTGCATGCTATACTTATTTGTATTTATTATACTTTTTATTTTTGAGATAATATTATAAAATTTCCCCTATTTGATTTTTCTCCCTCCGACCCTTCTAATGTATCCACTTGCTTTCTCTCACACTCACGACCTCTGTTTCTTTAATTGCTTTTTGTACAACACACACACACACACACACACCTGACTTTCTTTTTCTTTTTTTTTTTTAAACAATGGTAACGCAATCTCTGGACACAACTAGAATGGTAATATTGTAAACCATATTAATTCTAATTGCTCCAGTGGTGAATCCTGGTGGATTCGCCATAAGCTGGGAGACTCTAGTAGCTACATATTTCCTTATCACTGTCGCATCCAAAAAGGCCCCACTCTTCTTCCTGCTCCTTTGCTTCCCCTATCCAATCCGGAAGTCCTGCCTACTCTCCCAGTGATTGGCTCCTTTATTCATTAGGAGATGGTTCACAAGAAGTCCTGAGTACATTACTTATTCCTTGTTCCAGACACCCCCTCCCAGGAGAGCACAATTAGCATTAAAATACAAACAGCACCAAGTACACCCACAACACTTCCCCCTTTCTGTTCACTCAAAAGACTCTTTTATCTCAGATATAAATTGAGCATAACTATTACTATTTTGTGATTTATAAATTACAAGATAGACCTAACACCCAGTCCAACATTTTTTGATAAAATACAACACTGTCCTCTATCTTAACTTAAAAGACTATAATTCTGCACCTGACTTATATCCTGGCTTCAGATTGAATGCCATCTCAAAACCATTCTCTCAAATCTGTTTTCTCAATGTAAATATCCTGGGTTGGCTATGAGCCTATAAGTCTTCAACCCCATCAGAAATCCAAGAACCACTAATATTAAGTGAAAATGTATAGAAAGTCTAACACAGCTTCCAGAATTCAGATAAATTGTAAAGACAGCTGCCTCCCTATACAGCCCCAGTAAGTCCGGAATTTCAAGCATCAATCTTCAGCCTTCTGGCCCAGGATCATATGACAGATCTTTAACAAATAGGAGTTTTTAAGGAGTAGCCTATTCTGTTTTGGCAGAACTAAGCTGCCCTAACCTGTAAATTGTGTCCTTTTTTGGGACAGTATAGATCTTCAGGAGAGAAAGGCAAGTTTTGCCCAGTGGTAACCCAGCCTCACCTGGGTAAGATGATCACTGCTTCTTTGAATCCATGAGTGGGAAGCTGTTAGGGGCAGATTTATCTCAACGAGTGAATAAATAACATTGAATGTCACATATAGTGGATTTCTGACGTTTTTGAAAACCAACTATCTATGTAAAGTAGTCTGGACTATTGTCCATTATCTACTCTCAGCTATTTCTTATTAAAATCTTGAAAACACCCTAACAATAAACTCAGAGCCATGAATTTGCTATTTGGCCCTTAACTCACAGGCCTAAGCATCTCAGATCAGTCTATAATAACAATTATAGAAGGACTGAGTCTAAGCCCTGCACTTTTAAATGTTTTGTATCAATAGAAGAAATTTATACCAATGAAAACCTAGATTTTGGCTTAAAATAAATTCTGTACCATTTAAGAAATTAGGACTCCAACTTAGTAACAATTATAAAGGTTTCTACCAATTGAGATTATGGCTATACAATCAATTCTAGCTATTTCCTCCCTGTTCTGATTATGACCATTTCCCTAGAAAAGACAAATTTCCTAGAAAGACAATCTATAATAACCACCTCCAGCCCCAAAGCCCAGGAAACTGGGATGCTGACTCTTCATAACTTCTTCAAGCTTAATATGTGTGTTGAGATATTTTTGAAGGTGGGGAAGCTTAGGGAAAATGGGGAAGTTGGTTGGCCTTAAGAAGTCCACACCAATGATTGTATTAGTCTTTATTGTCTGTGTCCAGATCCGGCTGAAAGTCCAAGACATCAGGAGTAGGTCAATTCAGCATGTCTGACGATGAGACTCACCAAGGCTGTGTATTCTGCAACATACAAGTCTCAAAACAAAATTTTAGTATCAAGATAACTTTTTTCTTTGTTTGTTTCGCTGGAATCTAGTTCTCTGGGGGGTCTACTTCTATCAAATCTGATCCATATTACTCTGGTAGGTGTATAGATACTAATCACCTTTTCTAAAAACACAAAGACAAAATCTTTTTCTCAAATCAGCATATTCTTGAGTCAGTAATCAGAAAACCCTTTATTTCAATCTCTCTTCCAAAGAAATAATATAACCATAAAACTCAGAATCACACCCATTTTGAAAATCAAAACAATCCAAACCAAATGAAATAAACTAAAATACTGTATGTGCTGATTATTAGACCTTATCTATTTTGCCAAGCAGGAATATTACCCAAGATTCCTGTGGATCCCACGTTAGACAGAATTTGAGTATCCTGTGAGATGTATAAAGCAATCTTCATATCATCTTACTGTTCAGCTCTCTGCCTGGAGCTACAGACATTTATTTAATTAACACCTGTACCTAGCAGACAATTATTGTCACTGCCTCTCTACTTGGAATCAGTGACTAATTTTCCCTGTCCTAGTTCTGGATTGTGGACAAAATTCCACACCTGATTTGGCTGGAATTTGTATTTAACTCTTTCCTAAAAGCAAATAATCCCATTTTTATAAATTCACAGTTCAATTAATCTCTGCCCCAAGAAGTAGGAGACTTCATTCCTCCTTCTCTTTCCTGTCTTTGTTTCAAAGTTCTCACTCATGAGTCCATATGATTTGGTTTAGTGCTACCTAGCTACACACCCTAAAAAGAGAGAGAGAAAAAAAAAACCTCTAACTCTCAGGCTAATAATCTTAATTTTCTAGTGGATTCTTGCCCAACACGTTGGTTTGCCACCTGTTGCGGGAAGTATTTAAAATTGATCAGTAGGCTTCCAGAGCTATTGCCCAGCACCAGTGGGCTACATGGCACCACAGCTCCAAAATCTCTCCACCCAATTCACTAAGTTCCCTCTGGTGGATCACTATCATGCCAGCCCCATGCTTCAAATCTCCCACGGTCTTTGTGGTGCACATCAGGCAAACCTACGCCTTTCTTTCTTGAATCTGGTCTCTGTGAGAAAAAAACACCACACAAAATTAGTTTAAAAACAGTGGCAACTCAAACTCTGGGTGCAACAACTAGAATGCTAATCTTGTAAGCCATATTAATTCTACATCCTCCAGTGGAGAATCCTGGAGGATTCGCCATAAGCCTGGAGACCCTTCCCCTACACTATCCTATTTGAAAAGCCACTCCTGAATATTTAAATAAATCTGTTCAGTTGACATAATATTACTTATGTATAAGTTTTTAGGAATGTCCATTTTTACAGGATAACCTGTTGGTGTGCTCTTCTTTATGGGAGACTATTTCTCCTGCTCTCTGCATTGTTTAAGATTGCCTATAGTTTGTCTAGCATTGAGGCTTCCTTAGCTTTTTTCTGTCCAGATTAGTATGTCTACTGTGTTCTTGTTTAGGGAGCCATGCAGTTGTAACTTCATGGGTATTGCTTTTCTGACATTTCTAGGAGAGACAATCTTAGAGCAAACTTCTCATTCCTTTATCTCTTACAATCTTTCACCTTCCATTTCCATAATAATCCCTGAGCCTTAGGTACAAGAGTTGAGTTGTAGATGTGTCAGTTGGGACTGCACGTCACAACTCTGCATTTTGATTGGTTGTGGTTTTCTGTTATGGTTCCTCTGTTGCAAAGAGAGATTTCCTTGATAAAGGGCAAGAGCTACACTTATCTGTGGAAATAAGGACAAGCTTTTAGAATGTAGTTAGGGATTATGAGGGTTTATCAAAGTGGAAGTTGTAGGTTCTCCTCCAAGATCCATGACTTCTTTAGCCCTTATATGGCGAGAATTTGTCTCAGGTGTGATCACCGACCCCTTCCACCTTTTTGTTGTTCTTAAGTCCAATTAAAGAGCAGTTGGTTACCACTATGGCATGCATACCACTACTTCACATACTGGTCATTTTTGTAGTTCATAGTCATCATAGCTGAGTGGGATTATTGGTTGATTTTTTTCCTTTGGAAATTTGCATTGTATCTTCTGATACCATAAAACCTTGTCATTTTGGAAGAGGGTTTCAAATGGAAGAGGCTTTCAAATAAGTTCCAGCTCTGGTTCCCTGTGTCCTGTATCCAAACTGCAAGATGTATTTAGCAATAGGGACTTATCTTTCACTTCTGGGAGGCAACAGCAATAGACTACTATGTTTCAGGAATCTCTTGGACCTCCTTAACCAATAAGTCAAAAGAGGGCTTCACATGTCTGGTGCTGAAGCTTTCTTTATGTCTATGGCTCTTGTAGGAAGGGGCCTTCTTTGTCCACATGAGAAAATTTCATTTAAACTATGTATGCTTATGTATATACAGACTTACATGTATTTTTAGGTAGATAGTAAATAGCTAAAAATATTTCTTATGATTTTTTCAGATATACTTTCTGTTATTTTACCCTAATTTATCTTCATATATTTACCTCCTTCACTCCTCTCTAATTAAAGTGACCCACATATTTCCCATATTCCCCTCAGATCACTTATATCTTGTTATTCTCCTCTCTGTTACTCCCCTATACCAGCAATCATTCATTGTTTACTCTCTTGGTTTTTGCAGCTACTCCTGGATTTCTCTATGCATTTGTTGTTGGAGCATAGAGCAGTTACTGATTTTTGCAAGTTGATTCTGTATCCTAACCTGTGACTGGAATTGGTTATCCTTATTAGAAGTTTTCAAACAGAATTTTTGGGACCCCTTATATATAAAATCATGTCATCTTCAAATAGGGATAGTTTTGTGGGGGATGTGGAAGTCTACCTTGTGAAGGAAAAAGTGAAAGGCACCATAGGCTCCTGCAACTCCTCAAAAAGTCCTAATCTGCCATGTGGCATTAGATCTAAGATGGTTTCTGGGGTACCAGTGCGAGACAGCAAAAAGGAACCAAGGCCAGGGTGGTGGCCACTTTTCCCATTTTCTCGGAAGTCCTCACAGATGACAATACCCCCACCCTCCACTCCTGAGTTACATCATTAGGCAGGGCTTTCATTGGAGCAGGGTGATGGTGTGGCAAGATATGATTGGTAGACAATTTAGGAACTTGAGATTGGCTCAAACATTATATATAAGCTTATGGACTGGGCAACAAACTCAGGTCTGCACCCTGATGCTGGTCTCTGGAGTCAAATTTCCCAGGATTTATCATGTGACTCCGTTGCCTTTCACTCGTCATCCTTGGTCCTGTTCCTATATAGTTTGATTTATTTGTGTCCCATATGTATCATTTTAATTTCCTTCTCTTGCTTTATGCTTCAGTTAGTGCTTTGGGCACAATATGGGAAAGGAATGGGATGGTGGAGAGCCCCGTCTTCCTGATTTCAGTAGAATTGCTTTAAGTTTTTCTCCATTTAGGATTATGTTGGCTGTGGGTTTCCTATACATAGGTTGTTTTTAATTATGTGGAATTATGTTCCCTCTACTTCTACTTTCTCTAAGACTTTTATCATAAAGGCATGCTGGATTTTGTCAAAAGCTTTTTCTGTATCCATTGACAGGATTATGTGATTTTGTCTTTAAATAGAAGGAGTTTGTAGAGTGAAAATTTCTGATTTCTTTGGAGACTGAATTATGTCATGTGATGTTGTTCGGCAAACTATCTTATGAGAGGATGCTTTGCTGAGAACAGACATGTGGTGTTTTTCTGGAAGCTGCCTAGAAAAGGGACATGTGGTGTTTTGCTTGTGTGCTTGAGAGAACATAAGATGTTTGGAAGGGGTATAAATGTAATTCAACAGACAGTGGAAGATGCTGTGTAACAGTGGTTCACCTTGCCAGTCTTTGCTGGTCTTTGTTGGGCTTTGCTGACACTAGACTTTGCTGACACTGCTGTGACATTGGTTTGCCTTGCCTTCTTCACTCATCATTTTTTATGACTTTGTAGATTGAAATGCACTAAAGAACTTCTGGTGCTGTTCTAGTGGCTTTTTGTCACTTCTATGGACTTGGCTGATTGGTAAGAGCCTTACTGTTTCTTCTGAATCAACTTGCCATTGCTGATTATTGAATGGTGTTAGCAAGTGGATCAAGCTACAGTTGCTGATTCATGTGAACTGAACTGATGATATCATGGCAATAAAGATTGGATTTGCCCCACAGAACTATTTCTAAACAAGTCCACATGCTCCCATTAGCCTTTCTTTTCTATTACCTCTGATTGATGGTGAGCTAGAAGGGAGGTTAAAACATTTAAGAACCCCAATTAAAGTAGGTTTTGAAAAATATAGCAGGGCAGTGGTGGTGCACGCCTTTAATCCCAGCACTTGGGAGGCAGAGGCAGGTGGATTTCTGAGTTCGAGGCCAGCCTGGTCTACAGAGTGAGTTCAAGGACAGCCAGGGCTACACAGAGAAACCCTGCCTGGAAAAAAAAACAAGCCTACAAGTTTGGCAGAATTCATTCTGTTTATATAGATTTTGAATAGTTTAAGAAGGATTGGCTGTTAGAAAAAAGTTTAAAGACACTTGCAGGGCATTTGACATAATTCTAACACCTCTCTGGATGCTTTAACTTTGCATAGTGAGATTATGAATTTAAAGAATGCTGCTCTACTGAGCACTGATGTGGCAGATACTGCTGATAAAATCACCCATGACCTGAGTTCAGCATTTCTATTTTGGTCAAGCTTCAAGAATGGCATATATAGCTTGATCAGGCTAGCCCTTTTTGTCTTGGGAATATTTTTACTCCTGCTCATAGTGTTAAAGCTTTTCTTTTAAAAACATCAACATGTTGGCAGCCAAAGTACATGACTTGAAACTGAAAATGGATCCCCAGCCAGAGTTATTAATTTAACAGCCTGGCAAGCCAAGGACAGGTAAGATTCTGCACAGAGCCTTACCAACCTAAGACAGAAATACATTGCTTTTGAAAATGCATTTTCCATGATGGGTAAGAAAGACATTCTTGTCAGAATGACCTAAGACAGGCTCAGTCTTGTTTATGTCATAAACAAGGGGGAGATGTGGAGAGCTTTTGGGGCTGACTGGCAGAAATCTGACATTGGCCAAGGACAAGGAAATGGGCTTCAGGCAGGAATTTGACATTAGGCTAGAGCAAAGAAATAATTTCAGGCAGGAATCTAAATCTTAGGCTAGAACAAAGAAATAATTACAGGCAACAATATAAATCTTAGGCTAGAACAAAGAAGTAGGCTTCAGGCATGAAAATGACTTTTGGCTATGACAGGGAAGTAGGCTTAGATATTTTGGTCATCCTGAGAAGCCCTTAGAAATAGTGACTGCAGGAATGATAAAGGGACTCTGTTTACTCCCTTGTTAGTTCTTTGACTACTGATGTTTATTGTCTTGCTTGTTCCTTGACTATTTGCATCTATTTTATTGCTAGTTCCTTAACTTAAAACTGAACTTAATACTTGCATGAAATTAAAATGGTATAAAAGGGATGGGAGATGGGGTTTATGGTGGGAGGGGAAATGGGGAAAGGGGATAACATCTGAAATGTAAATAAATAAAATATGCAATAAAAAAGAAGGATTGACTATAGATCTTTTTTGAAGGCATGGTGGCATTCTGCTGAGAATACACTTGTTTAGTTGGAAGGCTTTTTATTATACTTCAATCTCCTTATTAGTTATGTCTGTTTAGGTTGTTGATTTCTTCACTTAAATTTGTTGGTTCGGCTGAATCTAGAGATTTGTTGACTTTTTTCTAGTTTTTTCTACTTAATGGAGTAATGATTTCTTTAAAAAGTATTCCCTTTAAACATTCTGAATTTCTTTGGTGTCTGTTGTAACATTTTCCTGTTCATTTCTGATCCTATTCATTTGTGCCCTCTCTTTCTTTCTTTTGTTCAGTTGGGTCAAAGGTCTTTCAATCTTGTTTATGTTATCAAAGAACCAGCTCTTAGATGTATTATTTCTCTATTGTTTTCTTTGTTTCTATTTAACTAATTTCTGCTCTGATTTTCATTATTTCTTGCCACTGGTGGTTTGGATATTGTTTGTTTTTGTTTTTCTAAATTTTTGTGTTATACCAGTATCATTTACTTGTGGTCTTTCTGATTTTTAAAAATGTAGGCACTTAAAGCTATCAATTTATCTTGTAGGGGTGATTTAATCTGTTCCAGAAGTTTTGCTATGTTGTGTTTTTATTTTCATTTTATTCCAGTAAGTCTTCCTTCCTTTTTTCTTTCTTTCCTTCCTTTCCTCTCTTTTTCCCCCTTTCTTTCTTTCTTTCTTTCTTTCTTTCTCTCTCTCTCTCTCTCTCTCTCTCTCTCTCTTTCTTTCTTTCTTTCTTTCTTTCCTGACCCATTTTTCTTCTAGTATTGAATTGTTT
Source organism: Grammomys surdaster (assembly GCF_004785775.1). Lineage (NCBI taxonomy): Eukaryota > Metazoa > Chordata > Mammalia > Rodentia > Muridae > Grammomys > Grammomys surdaster. The sequence goes on from NW_021604706.1 coordinate 586,491, forward strand.
ATTTTGATTGAGTTTATGTATTTACTAGAGGTTTATATTTTTTAACTTTAAATTGTATTGTGCTGTGTTCATATAGGATGCACAGAGTTATCTTTAAAGCTAAGATGTGTTTCTTGTAGACAGTAGATAGATGGATTTTGCCTCTTGATCCATTTAGTCAGCTTGTATCTTTTGATTGCAGAATTGAGGCCATTAATAGTTAAACTTATTACTGAAAAGTGTGTTTATTTCAACCATCATGTTGCTGATTTTTGGTATTGTTAACGTGTTCTCAGCTGATTTTTGTGTTTTAGTAATTACACTTCCATGCCTTTTCCATCTCTTGACTATGCTCATTTCACTTTTGAACATAGAGTGTTGCTTTATGTGTTTTCTTTAGATTTATTTTTTGAGTATATATACATATACATACACATATATGCTGTACATATTGTGAAAAAATTTTTCTTTGTGTTTCAACTATGATGGAGGGTTTTTCCAGGTAGTAATCTAGGTTGGCCATAGTGGTATTTTATGGTTTGGGATGTATTGCTCCAGGCTTTTCTGGCTTTTAAAGTTTCCATTGAAAGATTAGGTGTTATTCTGCTAGGTTTTCCTTTATATGTGATTTGTGTTTTTTTTTTTTCTCTTGTAGCTTTCAATATATTTTCTTTGTTCTATATACCTAGTGTTTTATATGATATGGCCTGGGGATTTTCTTTTCTGATCTTGTCTACTTGGTGGTGTTGTATTTGTATAAATGTGTCTTTCTTTATTTTGGGGAAGTTTTCTTCTATGATCTTGTTGAAGATCTGGTCTATGCATTGGCTTGAGATCCTTCTCCATCAACTATGCCTTTCAAAGATTTGGTCTTTTCATGATGTCTCATATTTCCTGATGTTCCTTTCCTGTGTTTACTTTTTTTCATATTGCTTACTTATTTGGTCTAGATCCTCTGCTTTCTCTTCATGTCCTGATGCTCTGCCATGTGCTTGTTAATTCTGCTTGTAAGACTTTCCTTTGAGTTTTCTAGTTGAGTTATTGGGTTTTTCAATTCCATCTTTAGTTCAGTTTGAGTCCTCAATGTTTTTATTTCTTCATTGAATTCCATTTTCAAATCCTGAATTGTCTTGGTCTTTTTCAACAGACTTATGTTTGTGTTTTCTTGAGCATCAATGTGACATTTATCTTCTTTAAGTTCATTCTCTTTATGTTCATTGATCTGGTGTGTGTGTGTGTGTGTGTGTGTGTGTGTATGTATGTGTGTGTGTATATGTGTGTGTGTGCGTGTGTGTGTGTACATGTTCTTTAAACTCCTTTATTTCCTTGCTGAGGTTTATGATTGTTCTTTTAAATATTGTGTTCTCTGGTTCATGTATGTAATTGTCATTGGTAAGCATTTTTATAGAACTCATAAATTTTTATGTGGGGATATGGTGTTAGTCTTTCATATTTATTGTTTTGCAATGTTATTTGGGCATATGGACTTGTTATGTTAGCTCTGTATTTAGTTAGATCCTGAAAAATAATGTGCAGGGTGTAGCTGGGTAAAGAGTTTCTAAATTTCTTTTAAAAAATATGTTTAGGACAACTGGTTGCAGCCTTTCACTTGTAAGCTTGCCTTCTTTTCTGAGTTCTAACTAAAAAAAAAGTGTATCTTTCTGATGCTTCCCTTTTTATCTTTTCTTTGGAAACAAGCCATGCTTGCCATGACACTGTAGGAAATCACACATTTCTTTGAAGACTTATCTTGCCCTTCAATACAGTTGCTTGCTGACCTCTATGGTTGAACTTGTCTGCTCTCTTAGACCCTAACTCATGTAACATGGCTATCTCTCTTTTTCATATCCATCCCTCTTCTCCTACCAGCTGCCAAAATTCACAGCTTCTCTTCTCTGTTACCATTATATCAACTCCTTTGAAAAAGTCTTCAAAGTCCAAAAATATATATATTTAGCAAATTTTTATCTATTTTAATAACAAAGTCTATTGTCTTTGATTATAATTATTTTTGACTTTCTATCATTTCTGTCCCCACCTCCTAGTGATTGAATATTAAACCAAGGGCTGTATGAAAGCTAGTCAAGTCCTCTACTACTGAGCTAAATTCTCAGCATTAAACAGAATCTTTTATTTCTGGAAGTCTACTTCATTCAATAGCCCTTATAAGCTACTTACCACAGTGAGTATAGTGTATATGTATGTTTTTAATAAATATTTCAGCTTTAGGGTTTCATCGTGATATTTTCATACATATGTGCTATTTCACTTTGTTGTTATTCATTTCTTTCTTCCAGTATTCTATCTCATGCTTGTTGTAGCCTTAAGCTGTTTCCAGTAGTGAATTCCATTACCCAATCTATTTACTTTAAGATCTTTTCTTTCTCTCTCTTGATTGTCTTTTGATTTCATTACTTACAAACATGCATATAGAAACACACCCATACCTATATGATATATATGTATGTATTACACCTATGCATTCTTACAATTTTAAGTCTATATTTTGCATATGAGAGAAAACATGCAGTATTTGTCTTTTTGGGATTGACTTATTCCACTTAATATAATAATTTACAGTTGTATTCATCTTCTTGCAAATCTCATGGTTTCATTTTTTTCTTTATAGTGGCATAAAATTCCATTATGTATATGTACCAGATTTTTATATTTTTTTTCATTTGTTGACAGGCTAGTTGAATTTCCTGTCTATTATAAGTAGTGCAACATTAAACATGGTTGTGTATGTATCCCTGGGGTGCATTAACTGAGATTCCTTTGGGTATATACTCAAGAATGGTATAATTGTGTCACATGGTAATTCCATTTTCACTGATTTTGAGTAATCTCCATACAGACAGATTACTACAGTAGTTATACAATTTTACATTTCCATCACCAGTGAATAAAGACTTCTCTGGTTCTAAGTCATTGACACCATTTGCTGCCTTCTCTCTCTCTCTCTCTCTCTCTCTCTCTCTCTCTCTCTCTCTCTCTTTCTCTCTGTATTTTCCTTCCTCCCTGCTTCTTCCTCCCTGCTTTCCTTTCTTCCTTCTTTCTTTTTTTTGGATGATAATCATTCTGCAAATATACTAAATACCTTTAAAAATATTTTTGGCCATTTGTATTTCTTCCTTTGATAATTAGATCATTTATTAATTGAATGATCTTTGATGTTTAATTTTTTCAGATCTTTATACACTTAAGATATTAATCCCCTGTATGGTGTGTAGTTCATGCAATTTTTTTCAATCTTGTGGATTTCTGTTTACCCTGGTGAGTGTTTCATTTGAGAAATTTCTTATTTTCAAGTAGTACCATTTGCTAATCCTCAGTTTTATTTCCGGAGCTATTGGAGTACTCTTCAGAAAGTCAGTGCCTATGCCTGTATCTTGAAATGTTTGACTTGTTTTTTTCCTCTAGCAATTTCAAAATGTCAAACTTTACCTTAAGGTCTTTGATCTATTTTGTATTGATCTTTGTACACATGTAGTCCCATAAAAAAAAAAAATGGGACTGTGGTCAAATCGTTGGATCTGTTACTGCAGTTGCCTGCACCATAAAGAGTAAAGGGGGGAGCAAATTAAGTAAAGAACTCACAAGGAAGGCTCACATGAGAGTCAATAAACCAACACAAAGAGTGGTAAGAAGTGAAAAATAAAAATTGAAGACATATACATCCAAACATATGTGTACAACATAGCAACAAAACAAGAAAATCAACAAAAATCACTTTTATCTATAAAAAAGGATTTATTTGGTTTTTGATTATGTGTATATATTTGGGTGGGGGGGTTAGTATGTGCACATGACTGCAAATCTCATAGTGGTCAGAAAAGGGTGCTAGAGTCCCTGGACCTGAAGCTTCTGCTATTGGTGCTGGGAAATAAGGTTGGGGCCCCTGAAAGAGAAGTGTGTACTCTTAAGGCTGAGCCATCTCTCCAGTTCCCTCATTTTTTACCTTTAAATATATTCACATATTTGTTTTTATATTCCCTTTGACTACATAGACTCAATAAGAACTATACGTATTTCCTTCTACTGTATGACTCTGCAAAACCAATAATATGGTAATATGCTTTTTGAGTTTCTAGGAAGGTAACAGATGTGCAATATTTCCTATGAATTTTATCCTAGTAATTTTTTTTGTGCCACACTTAATCATATTTTACATGTTAGCACTAGAGATTGGGGAAACATTAATTCAGAATATTGACTTTTCAGATAACAAGAAGTGATATGTTAATTTCATGTTGTGAACTCAGGTTAAGCTGTGGCTAGCTTAAAAATCTTTAAGTACTGCACTGTGTAGTAGAATATCCAAACTTGTTCCTAACTGTAACTTTGTATTAACTATTTCCTTACTTTTCTCCTCCCCTCCACAGTCTCTGGTATTTACTGTTTTACTCTTAACTTCTATGGAAATAATTTTTTTAGATGTAAAATATTTGTGAGATCATGTGTTACTGTCTTTCTATGCTTAACATATGCCACTTGGTGTTGGGGTACACTGTGATAAATTATGTCTCTGCCCTTCCTCACCTACCTATGGAATTTTCTGATTGGCTTTAATTAAAAAATTTGTTGTTCAATTAGCTGGGCAGGAAGTGCAGGGGGAAGTCTTCATGGGACGGAGAAAGGAATTCTAAGGAAAAGGAGAAAAAGCCTTCTCACCAGGAGACATCAGAGGAGACAGACATGACTACAGGCCTGGATAGTGTTGCTAGCTAGCCACATGGCTGGATGGGGCTAGGTAGTTGAGTTAACTTAGATTAGCTAGTTGAGAATCTGCCCAGGAATGGAACCCAGGGTCTCCTGCATGTTAGACAGGTGCTAAACTACAGAGCTATATTCCTATCTATAATGTTTTCTTTTTTAATCTTCTCTTGTTCTTTCTCCTCTTGATTTTCTTTCTTCTTATTGGTGTGTGTGTGTGTGTGTGTGTGTGTGTGTATGCCAGAAGATAACATTGTAAAGTTGTTTCTCTCTTTCTACCTTTATGTAGGTTCTGGGAGTAAAACACAGGATGCCAGGCTTGTATGGCAAGCATTTTTGGTCACAATGTTATCTAGGATAGATTTGAACCCAAAATCATAAGACTCTGTCTTCCAAGGGGCTGAAATTACAGGAATATGCTGTACTGAACTAAAATAGATTCATATATGTTCTTTGTTGCAGTGTTGTGAATTGAAGCCATAGCCTTGTTTGTGCCAGGCAAGTACTCTATCACTGAGTACATCTCTAGCCTGGCCACCTCTAGGTCTGATGATTCACTAAGAGACATCAGAGCCATGCTGTGAATGTAGCCATAATTTCCTACAGTCAAAGATAATGGATAAATTGGATGAAGTCTAACAACAGCTATTTCCAAGAGTTCTCCCTTAGCAGAGTCACAAACAAGTAGGGACAACACATTCACAATGCTGCCAAACACAATAATTCATCACCTGGGTTTTTCTTTTTTTTTTTTGGGGGAAGGGTTGGTCACATAGGTGCACCCATGTCTGGCACTTGTCCAAACTTCTAGGAAAGCAGGTGTTCAGAATAAACCAAGTTGATCATATAAACACCATTGGCACACTGAACAGTCTTATCAGTGAGGAAAGGGTGGGAAACCTTCCTAAATCCAAGTTCTCAGACACTAGGGCCCAATTTGGAGGCAGGCTAAACCATGAGCCCAGATCTATGGGCTTCTCACAGAACAGACCATTTTGTGGTGGGGAGGCTATGTGACACTGCACTGGATCCATATTAGTGATGTGGTCCTGCCCATTGTCCTTGAATACAGTGTTGCAAAGATTAAGCCTTGTTATGGGAAAAGGTTCAGGGAAGCAGAGAATACAGTTGGTTTTCCAATGGCCATGTTCACAGAAAAGAGTCTAAGATTAAGTAGGCATTGATATTTGATACAGATAGCTTTAGTTACTTCTATTTAATAAGAAATTCATCTAGATTTTAAAAGTAATGAAAATCTGAGATGATATGTGTTCTAGTTAGCTATGGATAGCAAAGCACTCCAAATGATAGTGGCTGAATATACAGTTTCTCTAAGGAGAATGTCGGACAGTAATTTGAATCTGGGCTGGACTCAGCAGAACAGTTCTATTAGTTTCAGTTAGAGCTACTAATCCATTGGCTTTACATTAACTAGTATGCACTCATTTCCTGCCATTTAAAACATTCTGACCTGGAGGAAACAGGCGACTCCCAAGACATAGGATAACAAGCCTAAGAAATTATACAACATTTCAAGATCCATGAGCCCTCTTCCCAAGGTAATACAGACGTCAAACAATTGCTAGGGAAGAGAAGACTCTTCGCTAGAGTTTCCTACAAGTTGGGTGTCTTAGTTAGGGTTTCACTGCTGTGAAGAGACACTATGATCAAGGCAACACTAATAAAGGGAACATTTAATTGGGGCTGGTTTAGTTTCAGAGGTTCAGTCCATTATCATCATGGCAGAAAACATGGTGGCATGCAGGCAGACACTGTGCTGGAGAAGGAGCTGAGAATTTTATACCTTTATCTGAAGGTGATCAGAAGGAAACTTTGTTCTGCAGGCAGCAGTGAAGAAAAGGCTCTTTACTTTGGATGGAGCCTGAGCATAGAGCCTCAAAGCCCACCCCCATATGACACACTTCCTCCAACAAGACTATACCTACTTTAAGAAGGCCACATTGCCTAATAGTGCCACTACCTGGACCAAGCATACTCAAACCACCACATTGGGCAACAGAGGTCCAAGAATGAAGCTGTTTAATCGATCACCCATGCTAGCATGGACGTTTTCGTGATATAGATGTCTATGAGTCAGCCGTGCTTTTTAAATATACTCAATTACTCACCAACCCAGATTAGAGTGGGATTTTTCAATTGTTGTTTTTCTGTCTGAGGTGAGCAGATGCTTGCTCATGTACTCCCAGGAAAAATCAAGCAACAGTTAACAATTTTGCTTCTGAGGAATGGCTTGCAGTGGCTGTGGTGTCTCTCAGGACAGATCTTGTTCACGTAAGTATAGGCATGTTTTCAAAAGAAGCTTTAATCTGCAAAAATGTTTTGAGTCTTTTGTTTTGTGTGATTTGATAAAGCAAGCCACATGGCCACCTTGAATTCAACAGATTAGGGGAGGCAGCCAAGAGTCAATGGGGATGTCCTTAGCTGTGACTCACAGCATTGGGGATATGGAGCCTGGGGAGGCTCCCTCCTATGGCTAGGCAGGAACCTCAGTGGAGTGATAGGGATACCAACCCACCCACAAAACTTTTAACCCAAAATATTTCCTGTGTACAAGAAATGCAGGGATTGGGGATGGAGCAGAGACTGTGGGAATGGTCAACCAATAATCAGCCCAACTTGAGACTCATCCCAAGGTCAAGCACCAATCCCTGACACTATTAATGATAGTCTACCATGCTTTCAGACAGGAGCCTAGCATGGCTGTCTTCTGAGAACCCTGGCCCACCAACTTACTCAGACAGAGACATATACCCTCAGCCAAACTGTGGACGGAGTTTGGGGACTTCTATAGAAGAGAAGGAAGGATTTCAGCCCCCAAGGAACTCCACAGGAAGGCTAACAGAATCAACTAATCTGGACTCTTAAGGCTCTCAGAGACTGAAGCACCACCCAAAGAGAATACATGAGTTGGACCTAGGGCTCCCTGCACATATGTAGCTAACGTGCAGCTTGGTCTTCATGTAGGTCCTGAACAACTGATCCCAAAAGCTGTTGCCTGTAGGTGGGATATGTTCTTCTAGCTGGGCTGCCTTGTCTGGCCTCAGTGGGAGAGGATGAGTCTATCCTCACAGAGACTTGATGTGCTGGGATAGGGGAACACCCAGAGGACCCCACCCACTCAGAGAAGAATGGGAGGAAGGATGGGTGATTAGGAGAGAGGGTGACAGGGAGGGGGGCAGTGAGTGAGATATAAGTGAATAAGTAAAAAAAAAATTAATAAAAAATTAGATCCTAGTCCTGAAGCAATAATTTACAGCACAATGTTCAGCATGTATATGATGAAAGAGAGGAAATTTGCATTCATCTTTTAAGTGATATACTATGCTGTTACCTCACTAGAAAATTCTCATTATAGGAATCAAAAATAAACAACATCTAGTATTACCTTTAAACAAGACTGTAATGCCACTGTGGGGTTTGTTGTTTATTCCCTTGGGAAAACATTTTCATTTATTTTATTCTTTTCAAAAATGATTTATTTATTTTTACTTTATGTGCATTGGCATTTTGCCTGTATGTATGTCTGTGTGAGGGTGCAGACAATTGTAAACTGCAGTGGGTACTGAGAACTGAACCTGGGTCCTCTGGAAGAGCAGCCAGTTCTCTTAATCACTGAGCCATCTCTCCAACCCCCTAATTTTATTCATTTATCTTAATAATAAATAGTTTCTCTCTACAGAGATCTGGCTGTCCTGGAACTCATTATGTAGACTAAGCTCCCATTGAACTCAGAGATCTGGTTCCTTTACCTCCTAAGTACTGGAATTAGAAGTGTATGTCACCATGTCTGTCCAAGCTTTGCTATTTTAATGAGGTCTGCATCAAATATAAGAAGAGCAAGCAGTTCATATACAGGCAAAACAGCCTGATAAAAATAAAATATATACTCACAACTATTGATTCACTTTTGAGTCAAGAAAAATCATGGACTAGAAAATCACCCTGAAACTCCTACCTCCAGAGTACTCTGAATTGCAGAAATCATCAACGAGATTTGCTTTTTAGTTCTGGGTCACTTTCTCATACTACATTGTGGGGTGCAGTCTCCCCTCACAGCTCAGACATGAAATAAAGAGCAAAGGATGCACTTAAAAAAAAAAACAGCTTTAAGAGAGAATCAATGTCACAAGGTATGCCCTGTGTGTGTGTGATCTCCAGATTATTTTACTCCTACTGAAAACACCAATTTTGAAAAAAAGTGAAAAAAAGTGATAGGCTGATACCTGCAGAGGGGAACTCAAACTATGAAGAAAGTGACTCTCTGTTACTTTGCGAATTAAGGAAGGGTAAACTGGGCCCTGAGCAGACCTTGGTCACTGGCTCCACACTCAGACCCACAACACCAAGAGGAAGTTCAACGCCCAGGAGCTCTGACACAACAGGATCTCAGGAGCTTGGCCACACTAGTATTTCAGGATTCCAGAAGCAGCTAGACTTCCAGGAGCTCTCACACACCCAGGATCTCAGGATCACAGGATACCAGAATCACAGGATAACGGAGACTGGACTCTGAGGAGTTCTGACACAACCAGGATCACAGGAGTGAGAGGCTCCAGTCGAGACAGCAAGGGCAGGTAGCACTACAGATAACAAGATGGTGAGAAGCGAGCACAAGAACATAAGCAAGGCTACTTGGCATCATGAGAACCCAGTTCTCCCACCACAGCATGTCCTGGATACCCCAACACACTGGAAAAGCAAGATTTGGATTTAAAATCACTTCTCATGATGATGATAGAGGACTTTAAGAAGGACGTAAATAGCTTCCTTAAAGAAATACAAAAGAACTCAGGTAAACAGGTAGAAGCCCTTAAAGGGGAAACAAAAAAGTCTCTTAAAGAATTTCATGAAAACACAACCAAACAGGTGAAGGAATTGAACAAAACCATCCAGGATTTACAAATGGAAATAGAAACAAAGAAATCACAAAGGGAGACAACCCTCGAGATAGAAAACCTAGAAAAGAGATCAGAAATCATAGATGCAAGCATCCCCAACAGAATACAAGAGATAGAAGAGAGAATCTCAGGTGAAAAAGATACCATAGAAACATGGGCACAACAAAATAAATGCAACATGCAAAAAGCTCCTAACTCAAAACATCCAGGAAACCCAGGACACAATGAGAAGACCAAACCTAAGGATAATCAGTATAGAAGAGAGGGAAGAGTCCCAACTTAAAGGGCCGGTAAATATCTCGAACAAAATTGTAGAAGAAAACTTTCCTAACCTAAAGAAAGAGATGCCCATGAATATACAAGAAGCCTACAGAACTCCAAGTAGATTGGACAAGAAAAGAATTTTCTCCCATCACCTAATAATCAAACACTAAATACACAAAACAAAGAAAGACTATTAAAAGTGGTTAGGGAAAAAGGTCAAGTAACATATAAAGGCAGACCTATCACATTTGCATCAGACTTCTCAACAGAGACTATGAAAGCTAGCAGACCCTGGACAGAGGTCATACAGACCCTAAGAGAACACAAATGCCAGCCCAGACTACTATACCCAGCAAAATTCTCAATTACCATAGATGGAGAAACCAAGATGTTCCATGACAAAACCAAATTTACACAATATCTTTCCACAAATCCATCCCTACCAAAATAATAGATGGAAAACTCCAAAACAAAGAGAGAAACTGCACCCTAGAAAAGGCAAGAAAATAATCTTTCAATAAACCCAAAAGAAGATAGCCAAACAAACATAAAAATAACATCAAAAGTAACAGGAAGCAACAGTCACTATTCCTTAATATCTCTTAACATCAATAGACTCAATTCCCCAATAAAACGACATAGAATAACAGATTGGATACATAAACAGGACCCAGCCTTTTGCTGCATACAGGAAAGGTACCTCAGTGACAAAGAGAGATACTACTTCAGAGTAAAAGGCTGGAAAACAATTTTCCAAGCAAATTGTACCAAGAAACAAGCTGGAGTAGTCATTCTAATACAGAATAAATTTGACTTTCAACCAAAAGTTATCAAAAAGATAAGGAAGGATACTTCATACTCATCAAAGGAAAAATCTACCAAGAAGAACTCTCAATTCTGAATATCTATGCTCCAAATGTGAGGGCATTCACATTCATAAAAGAAACTTTACTAAAGCTCAAAACACACATTGCACCTCACACAATAATAGTGGGAGACTTCAATACCCCACTCTCATCAATGGACAGATCATTGGAACACAAACTAAACAGAGACACAGTGAAACTAACAAAAGTTATGAACCAAATGGATTTAACAGATATCTATAGAACATTTCATCCTAAAACAAAAAAATATACTTTCTTCTCAGCACCTCATGGTACCTTCTCCAAAATTGACAATGTAATTGGTCACAAAAGAGGCCTCCACAGATACAAGAAGATTGAAATAATCCTATGCATCCTATCAGATCACTGCGGACTAAGGCTGATCTTCAATAACAACAAAAACAATGGAAAGTCCATATACACATGGAAGCTGAACAATGCTCAATGATAACTTGGTCAAGGAAGAGATAAAGAAAGAAATTAAAGACTTCTTAGAATTTAATGAAAATGGTGGCATAATATAGCAAAACTTATGGGACACAATGAAAGCAGTGCTAAGAGGAAAACTCATAGCTCAGAGTGCCTCCAAAAAATATATACAGCAAACCAGTAGCCAATATTAAACTAAATGGAGAGAAACTTAAAGCAATCCCACTAAAATCAGGGACTAGACAAGGCTTCCCACTCTTTCCCTACCTACTCAATATAGTACTCGAAGTCCTAGCCAGAGGAATTTGACAACAAAAGGAGATCAAAAGGATACAAATTGGAAAGGAAGAAATCAAAATATCACTATTTGCAGATGATATGATACTATACTTAAGTGAACCCAAAACTTCCACGAGAGAACTCCTTTTTTTTAATTTAATTTTTTTTGAACATGAAATGCTTTTTTATAGCATGTTTTACAAGGGGGAGGGGGTAAGAGGGGTCAGGTTGTGGAAAAGTACAGAATCTTCTTGGCCTGTGCCTTGAAACATGTCATGGTCTATACGGTACATTGCCTTGAATTATGATCTATCTGCTATTCTTCAGAAGATATGGTACACTTCTTTGAGTCTATCTGCAGTTGCCAAGCAGGATCTTACAGTTGCCAAGCTTCAGGGGACATTGTGCAGGTTGGGAAATATAGGGAGTGAGGGTAAGGGCAAGGGTCCTGGCTTCTGGCATCTCCCCCTTCTCTGTTTAGTTAGAGAAGGCGTCTTATGATCAATCCCAACTATGTGAGTTTTGAATTTGGATGTCTAATTATGGGGGGTCTTGGACAAGTTCACAACCCCAAAACACTGATGTGAGACGAGTCACATCGATGGTCAGAGGCTTTAGGCTGTTGACGATGGGCAATGTCAAGGGACCCCGATGTGGGTGAAAGGAGGGTGAGAGCCCTGTCTTAGGCCATGTAGGCTGCACCCACTCCCAGCACCATGCACTCCTTTTCGGCTGCATTGGGTGGGCCCCTGGGAAGTGGACCTACAATAATCCCGTCATTGGGCAAACTCACAGCCATCCTAGTCCCTTGTAAATGTTCAAGTTACCAACCATTTGTCAGTTTGTGGTGTAATATTGTCATAAAGGAAGGCTCCCCAATGTTAGCGGCCATATCAAGGGCAGCCTTGGTTTAGGAAAAAGCCAGTTTTTGTTGGGGTGATCAAGAGGCCAAGCTCTCTATCGAGAGAAACGAGGGCAAAGCCAGGCATACCAGGAACCCTTCTGGAGGGCGTGGAAGTCTAGGGATCGACTGTAGAGGGAGGCAGGGGAGCTGGCAGCTGTGTCAGTCTCCTGCGGAGTCACTTCTGGATCCTCTTCAATTTTCAGCTGATGGTAATGAACTTCAACCGTCTTCTTGATGGCAGAATCAACCTGGTTCCGAAGACAACAGGTCGCGGGCGACGATCTATGTCTCACTCAATCTTGATGTCATGCACACGTCCTCTCAATGAGGGTCCGTCCAGAGGGGTCCGTGCCTCAAGCCCCACGTCTGGGCGCCACTTGACCCGACCAGTGGGTCCTAGTTATTCGTGGGGGCGAGGAGGACCACAACCTGCTATTCTTCAGAAGATATGGTACACTGCTTGAGTTATGGTCTCCCTGCTATTCTTCAGAAGATATGGTACACTGCTTTGAGTCTATCTGCAGTTGCCAAGCAGGATCTTGCAGTTGCCAAGCTTCAGGGTACATTGTGCAGGTGGGGAAAGGTAGGGGGTGAGGGTAAGGGCGAGGGTCCTGGCTTCTGGCCCATCTGGATTAGAACTTCTAACAGCAGGCATCACGGGTGATTCATTTTTACCTGGAAAGAAAAAAAGAAGGGAATTCTCAGGGAGATTTCTCTTCCCTGGATGTAAATTGTTATTCATCGTATTTATGGTTGGGCCTGTCTTTGTGGGGGTATCTATCTTTTTCATTCATCTTTTTGGTAGCCGGTTAGCTGTGCCTTCTGTGGTATTGGACAGGCATATCAGTCCTCGGCTCCATAAGGGAGCTGGGTCTGGGCCATTCCCTTTATGGGTAAGAGGGTCCTTCCCCATATCTGTGGCAAAGTTTTGTTGGTCTTGGTGGTGCCAGAGGTCACCAACATGGTCAGCAAGAGATTTGCCATGAGCTTTCAGCTTTAGAAAGATAAAAGTGAACAAGGCATGATGGAGAGTATTTCAGGGGGACTCCTTCTGAGGGGATACCGTTCCCCCTCTTTTGTTTTTAAAGCCAATTTTTCAGAGTTCTTATAAAATCACGGCAGAAGCGCCAACAGTCGCTCCTTCGACACTCAGAGAGTCATGAAGACCTTATTTAAGGTTATATAAATCTATATTAATAATCTTTTGTCAAAGGACTTTTATAGCACCACTGACAATTAATCAGACTATATAATATATCGATTAGAAATAGCTTTTTCTACTTTTTGTGAGATTACCTCTCTTTTGTCAATTCACTGTTGAGGAAATTAGGGTTTACCTCTCACTTGAGAATATTGAACAGAGATTTAAATTCTTTTGTGGAGAGCTTAAAATAGTATCTTAGCCAATTAGGAACTCCTAGAAACTTTTAAAATTTATTTAAAATAAGTAAGCTCTCTCCATCTCTCTCTCTCTCTCTCTTTTTTAGACCCTTTATCTGTGTGGGTCTTTCATTGGATATTATATGTATTTACCTTTCAATGTTATCTCCTTTCTCATTCTCCCCCAAAACCCCTTATCCCATACCCCCTCCTCCTAATTTTTGTGAGGGTGTGCTCCAAACATCGTCCCAGTCCCATCTCCCTGCTCTCGAATTCCCACACAGTAGGGGATCCAAGCTTTCGGGGACCATGGCCCTCCACTTTCACTGAAGTCTAACAAGGTCACCCTCAATTCCCTATACAGGTGCATGAGTCCCTCCCTTTGTGCTACGAGAGAACTCCTAAACCTGATAAACAACTTCAGCAAAGTGGCTGGATATAAAATTAAAACAAATTGGTAGTCTTCCTATACTCAAAGAATAAACAGGCTGAGAAAGAAATTAGGGAAATGACACACTTCACAATAGTCACAAACAATATAAAATATCTTGGAGTGACTCTAATCAAACAAGTGAAAGATCTGTACCACAAGAACTTTAAGTCCCTGAAGAAAGAAATCAAAGAAGACCTCAGCAGATGAAAAGATCTCACATGCTTAAGAATTGATAGGACTGATATAATAAAAATGTCCAAAAGCAATCTACAGATTCAATGCAATCCCCATCAAAATTCCAACTCAATTCTTCATAGAGGTAGAAAGAGAAATTCTCAAATTCATTTGGAACAACAAAAAACCCAGGATAGTGAAAACTAAACAATAGAAGAGCATCTAGGGGAATCACCATCCCTGATCTCAAGCTGTATTACAGAACAATGGTGATAAAAACTGTATGGTATTAGTACAGAGACAGGCAGTTAGATCAATGGAAGAGAATTGAAGACCCAGAAATGAATGCACACACCTATGGTTATTTGATCTTTGACAAAGGAGCTAAAACCATCCAGTGGAAAAGAGACAGCATTTTCAACAAATGGTTCTGTTTCAACTGGTGGTGAACATGTACAACAATGCACATTGACCCATTCTTATCTCCTGTAGAAAGCTCAAGTCCAAGTGGATCAAGGATCTCCACATAAAACCAGATACACGGAAACTAATAGAAGAGAAAGTGAGGAAAAGCCTCGAACACATAGGCACAGGGGATAATTTCCTGAACAGAACACCAATGGCTTATGCTCTAAGATCAACAATCAACAAATGGGACCTCATAAAAATCACAAAGCTTCTGTAAGGCAAAGGACACTGTGAATAGGACAAAATGACAACCAACAGATTGGAAAAAGATCTTTACCAACTCCACATCCGATAGAGGGCTAATATCCAATATATACAAAGAACTCAAGAAATTAGACTCCAGAGAATCAAGTAACCATATTAAAAATGGAGTACAGAGCTAAACAAAGAATTCTCAACTGAGGAAACTTGAATAATCTAAAAGCATCTAAAGAAATGTTCAACATCCTTAGTCATCAGGGAAAGGCAAATCAAAACAACCCTGAGATTCCACCTCACACCAGTCAGAATGGCTAAGGTAAAAAACTCAGGTGACAGCAAATGCTGGTGAGGATGTGGAGAAAGAGGAACACTCCTCTATTATTGGTTGCATTGTTAGCTGGTATAACCACTATGGAAAGCATTCTGGTGGTTCCTCAGAAAATTGAACATAGTATTACCCGAGGACCCAGCTATATCACTCCTGGGCATATACCAAAAGGTTTCCCAACATATAACAAGGACACATGCTCCACTATATTCATAGCAGCATTATTTATAATAGCCAGGACCTGGAAAGAAACCAGATGTCCTTCAACAGAGGAATGGATGCAGAAAATGTGGTACATTTACACAATGGAGTACTACTCAGCTATTAAAAACAATGGCTTCATGAAATTCTTAGGCAAGTGGATGGAACTAGAAAATATCCTGAGTGAGGTAACCCAATCACAAAAGAACACACATGGTATGCAGTCACTGATAAGTGGATATTAGCCCAAAAGCTCAAAATACCCAAGATAAAATTCACAGACTAAACAACCAACCAAAGAGCTTTCACAGGACCAAGAGCCTCTCCTCCCAGTTATCCCTGACTAGGCTATTCTCTGCTACATATGCTGCTAGAGCCATGGGTCCCTCCATGTGTACTCTTTGGTTGGTGGTTTAGTCCCTGGGAGCTATGGGGGTATCTGGTTGGTTGATATTGTTGTTCCTTCTATGGGGCTGCAAACCCTTCAGCTCCTTCAGTCCTTTCTATAACTCCTCCATAGGGGACTCCGTGCTCAGTCCAACAGTTGGCTGCAAGCATCCCCTCTGTATTTGTCAGGCTCTGGCAGAGCCTCTCAGGCGACATCCATATCAGGCTCCTGTCAGCATGCACTTCTTGGCATCCACAATAGTGCCTGGGTTTGGTGACTGTATATGGGATTGATGTCCAGGTGGGGCTGTCTCTGGATGACCTTTCCTTCAATCTCTGCTCCACAATTTATCTGTATTTGTTCCCATGTGTATTTTGTTTATCCTTCTAAGATAAACACCCACACTTTGGTCTTTCTTTTTTCTTGAGCTTCATGTGGTCTTTGAGTTATGTCTTGGGTATTGTGAGCTTTTGTGCTAATATCCACTTCTCAGTGAATGCATACCATGGGTGTTCTTTTGTGATTGGGTTACCTCACTCATGATGATATTTTCTAGTTCCATCCACTTGCCTAAGCATTTCATGAAGTCATTGCTTTTAATAGCTGAGTAGTACTCCATTGTGTAAATGTACCACATTTTCTGTATCCATTCCTTTGTTTAGAGACATCTGTGTTCTTTCCAGCTCATGGAAAATAAGTCTGTTATGAATATAGTGGAGGCTTGTCCCCTTGTTATATGTTGGAGCATCTTTTAGGTATATACCGAGGAGTGGTATAGCTGGGCAGATGTGTGGAGAGCCGCGGTGAGCAGTAACAGTATTTGCCATTATAGGATGGCGCTGGCATCTGGTGCTCTCACAAGCTTAAAGATAAACTGCCTTTGTGCTAGTGGAAAATGCGCACCAAGTCACGGCCCATCCCGGGGCGTATATGTTCTCCTGAGCAAGCAGCCAACCAGAAATGTACACGCCACTCCAGGGTGTATTTAAGCAGTGCCTTTTGGGGGCCCGGGGTCTTCCTCTTCACATTGCAATAAAAGTTTTGCTGCAGAAGGACCCTGGTGTCTGCGTGCATTCTTGCTGGCGAGATAATTGCACGGGGCACACAGATGACCCATTTTGAGATAAGATATTTCCCCATTTTTGTGAATCTCTCCAGGCTGTTCTTTGGGAGGGGGTTTTATGATCTTGTTCTGGATTTTATGGCCTGTTCCTAGAGCTGTTATCTTATGACTTAGTTTCTGTGACTTAAGTTCTATTCCTGAAGCTGGTGCCTTATGACCTTTTTTGAAGTAAGGGCTGGTCCTTAAATGGAGAAAAATGGGATTTATATTGTCTTTTCTCAGTATGACAAAAAGGGAGGTGAGATGAGAAAGCAGTAAACATGGTGAAGGAAAATTAGGAGGAAGAGAAGGAAGGGAAAAGGACGAGTAAGAGGAAGGAAAGGGACTGGGTGTGTTGGTGCACACCTTTAATCCCAGAAACAGAGGCAGGAGGATCACTGAATTTGAGGCTAGCCTGGACTGTGGAGTGAATTCCAGGACAGCCAGGTCTACATAGAGAAATGCTGTCTCAAAAAAATTAACCAAACCCACCAACTAACCAAGCAAAAAGATGCAGCAGTTCATGCAGAGTCCATCAGAACTGAAAGTCACGCCCTTCCAGGAGGTCACAATCAGTGCCACAGATATGGTTCCCAATTACTGGAAAATTTTTAGATATACAAAATGTATATTTATTTTTTAAAATCAAAAGCAGTTCTTAAACAAGAACAAGAACAGCAACAACAACAACAACAACAACAACAACAACAACAACAACAACAACTTTCTTACGCTAGGCAGGTCTGTTAGTGCATTCTTTTAATCTCAGCTCTCCAGAGACAGGCAGGGGGATCATTATGAGTTCAAAACCATCCTAGTTTACATATGGACTTTTAGGACAGTCAAGATTACATAAGACCCTTTCTCAAAAAAAGCACACGAAACCAAACTAACCAACTAACCAACTAACCAAGCATACACCCCCTGCAACTTTCTTACTTTTTAGTGATGGAGAATGAAGGGCTGGTTTTGAGGGTGTGTTTACCTGTGTGTCAAGGGGAATGATTATCACAGGACAAGACTCATTCCCTGCTGCCCATGTGTCAGTGTTTAGTCACTTGTTTCACATGGAAACTTAAAGGAGTCACCAAAAGGCTTCAATAAAAGTATATACAATACTTTTTTTGGGATTGACATTGAACTCAGGGCCTTGGACACACTAGGCAAAAAAAAATCTTACCTCTGAACTATATTCCCAGACCTTTATGTTTTACTTTGAGATAGAATCCTGCTAAGATGTTCAGATCATCCTTGAACACACCCCTGCCTTCAGCTTCTGGAGTAGCTGGGATTGCAGGCCAGTATAACAATGCCATAAAGACATGGTGTTTCAGTGTGATCCTTTCTTTTTTCTTTTCTTTTTTTTTTTTTTGGTAGTGCTAGAGACTGAATCTAAGGACTCACACACACTAGACAAGTGCTCCACTACTGGGTTTCATTCTAAGCCCCTAACGGCATTTTATTTTCAGAATGTCACTAAGTTGCTTAGGCTTGTCTTGAATTTATAGTCTTCCCACCCCAGTCTTCTGAGTAGCTGAAATTA
Source organism: Grammomys surdaster (assembly GCF_004785775.1). Classification (NCBI taxonomy): domain Eukaryota; kingdom Metazoa; phylum Chordata; class Mammalia; order Rodentia; family Muridae; genus Grammomys; species Grammomys surdaster. Next base: position 605,086 of record NW_021604706.1, read on the forward strand.
CAGACATACACCATAAGTCTTGGCTAAGCAATTCTTTAAAAAATTGACAAACTGTATTGTTTAATAACAAAAGTTCTAGCTTACAGTGAAGCAAGTGAGTCAGGAGAAGCCCTATGTTTGCTTAGCACATGTACATGTACAACGGTATGATAGATAAATATTTTATGTCAGGCCAAACTTGCTGATCTCTCATACTCTGTGGATTTCAGGGATCAGACTCTGATCTTCAAAGTTTGTGACAAGGACCTTTATCCATTGAGTCATCTTGCCAGCCCTCCTATATATGTTTTTTTTTTCTTAAATCAGGACTTTTTTTTCCTGCACTGATTTTTTTTTATTGTAAAATGTTGCACAAAGTTTGCTTAGAGATAGTGTTTTACTATGAAATTATGCCTGGTCTTAAAGTTGTATTCCTTCCACGTCAGCCTACTGAGTGCTGGGATGTACTGCCATCTGCTGATGTGATTTACCTTTATTGCTTACCTTTATTTTTTCTTTTAAATAATTTATGTGTATAGGCCTTTTGCTGGCATCTATTTGTTGTGTGTCACTTGTGGTTCCTGCAGAGGCCAGAAGAGGGCATTAGGTCCCCAGGAACTGTAGTTGCTGATTCTTGTGAGCTGGTATGTGAGTGGTGGGAATGGAATTGAACCTAGCTCCTCTGGAAGAGCAGGGTTTGTATGTGCTGTACCATCTCTCCAGCCCTAGTTGTTGATTGCTGAAGACTTTGATGCTCCCTTATTTTTTTTTTTTCATCAGAGGCAGATACTTCCTTTGCCTCATCCTGGTCCTAGCTCTGCTCCCTGAGCAAGACTTTAGGGAAGCTGATCACTTTCTGAATGGAAAGTGTGGCAGGTGGGGGGTTGAGGGTTTGTTTTTCTTTTGCTTAGTACATGGCTTAGAAGTGTTTTAAAAAGCCCTATTTCTTCAGCCCAATGGATGTCACTAATGAATGCCTCATCATCCTTCAAATCTGTTTACCTGATCCTGACTTTCTTTTTTTTTGTCAGAAGTCTTATCTATATTTTCAAAATGCAGAGAGATGTAAAATAACCATCAGTTTTGACAACATTCTGTACACAAACACTACTAATAAATGCTGCTGTTTCTAATGGCTTCACATTCCTGGGGTGACCCTTCGTAAAGATAAAAAGGTGAAGAATGAGAAAAGCCTACTTGTGCTGGTCCTCAGATCTTCCAAATTTTTAGGAGTACTGTTTGCTTTGAAGCTTCTTTGCATAACCAGCTGATGCTTGAGTGTCACCTGAAGTCACAGCCTTACATGGTTTCTTCCTCCACTTTTTCCCTGGTTTCTCTAGGAAATTCTTCCTTTGAAAATAAATCCTACATGTGTCCTCATGTCAGACACTATTTCCAGAAGAAGCTATTGCTGAGCAAAGCTTAATAGCCCAAACTTAAGAAGCCCTGAGGCCTCTCTGGATTTTCTTTCATCCTCCGCCTCCACCTCTCCCTCTTCCTCCTTCTCTTCTTTTTAAAAACTAGTTCTGCCTGTAAAATCAGGTTTCCTTAGCAACTGTACTTATCACCATAGCAACTGTGAGATTATGGTTATGAAGGCAAACTCAACTTTCTGAAAAGAGAGAACCTCACTCACCACTTGTCTTTGTGCCTTTTTGCTTCAGCCCCCCACTTTTTCATTCTGTGGCAGTTGTGTGTGGGTTGTTGGGTTTTTCACTTCTCTTAAAATGGCTGCATTCAGTGAGACTTGCAGGAAGCCAATCAGTCATGCTCCTCACTGCTGAGGAAGCTGAGCTCTTGGTACTCAGGCTAGAACCAAGGTGTGGCTATTAGCATTCTGTCTAAACTCCACCCCCACGTTGCTCCTCCCCACAGTTACCTGGCACCAGCTAGGTAGGTCTGGCCCACTCTAAAAGGGGCTGCTTGCCCCCTTCTCTCTCTCTTGCTCTCTGGAACTCAAGCTCTCCCAATCCCTCTGTCCCTTTGCCCCTTCTCCCTTCCCTTCCCCCTCTCTCCACATGGTCATGGCTGGCCTCTACTTCTCTACTTTCTCTCCCTCTCTGCCCCGATTACCCTCTTAATTCCCTTCTCATGCCCTGAATAAAGTCTATTCTATACTATACCCGTGTGTGGTTGGTCCCTCAGGGGGAAGGGATACCTTGGCATGGGCCCATTGAGACATCCCCTTCCCCCATACCTTACCACACATCTCCACAGAACATATTCTCTTTCTCTTTATCTTTTTATAAACACATCAGTGACATTTATAGATGATTTGACCTGTGTAATAAAGCCAAGATGGAAAATGAACTTCATACCTCCTGGGTCAGACATTCTGACCATGGTTCCCCAAAGTGCTCAGAAGAGGGGGAGGTGGTGGGCTGGCACAGTCATAGCCCCCACAACATATGATGCTTTATTGTAACTTCAAGATGTTTCTGTGGGAGATACAGCTTTTTTCCAAGACACTTGATCTTCCCACATATATATTTTCAAGTCAAAAGGAGACATAAAAAGCAGCTAGGAACTTTACATAAGCTTCACTCTCCTTACTGATGCCTGTTTTTGTTTCCTCCTGAGTTTCCATCTTTATCTTCAGATTGCTACTGGTTTGGCTGGTGGGGAGGCCTGGTAGGTGGAGAGGTATCTTCTTGCCACTCTGCCCTGCACCTTACTGGCTTTTCTGAAGATCAGTGTGGGGATCAAGGTTGGAAGAATGGAAGTACCTTGCTGGCTTTATTTAAAAAAAAAAAAAACAACTCACCACACAAACCCCTATATTATTCTAAAAAAGCAGTTTCCATTCTGCTGTTTCCATGGAAATGGAGGTAGTCACCATCCTTTAAGTCAATGGCTCTAACAGTTGGATGCTGCTTTTTGTTCTTTTCTGTACAGAAGGAAAATGCCTTGATTTCTACTTGTCATACTGTCGTTGTGAAGCCTCCCCACTCAGACACCTGTCATGAATGGATCCAGCAGAGAGAATTGCATATGTTTTCAAAAGAAGACCATCGTCTTCACTGTTGCTGAACCCATGAACTGGTGCCTCTGGGGAGCAGCAGGAGTTGGGTGATGCAGAGCCCATGCAAATGTCCTACTCTACAGTGCAGCCTGGAGGCTCAGAAATGGAGATATACCCCTGCTCCACATTAAACTTTGATTGTTTGTTCTCTCAGGGAAGAAGTAACTCAGGGTGGGCTCATATCCCAGCAGAGGAGATAGATGATTGTGTTCTGGGTACTAGAGGCAAAAAGCCTTTACCACTATTATTGCTTGAGGGGCTCAATCTCATTCCTTTAAAATGCTAATTTCTGTTCTAGTAACATCTCCATTACAGATAACTCTCCTCCTTTCCTTGTGTATATGGCGAGGGTCTGAAATCTGAGGCTCTGTTGTTCTTGTAATCTGTTGACTGTCATTAGGATTTTGATTCACTTTTCTGACATCAGCCTCAAAAGGAAATGAGATAGACTGAGTAGAGAGGCAACCAATAAATGAAGGCAGAAACACCAGATTTTTATTCTACTTTTACTTAACTTACGTTACTTTTCTGTTTCTGTGATGAAATACTATGGCCAAAACAACTTACAGAAGAAAGAGTTTGTTTGACTTATAGTTCCAGAGGGATAAGAGTCCATCCCAGCAGAGAAATGTGGCAACAAGTGTCAGGCCTAACAGCTGGAGCAGGCAACTGAGAGCTTAAATTCTCAACCACCAGAATGAAACAGTGTAAGTGGGAGTGGCTCAAAGCTCTAAACTCCAGTGACTACTTCCTGCAGCAAGACCATCCTTTCTAAACCTCCTCAAACAGCACCACCAACTGGAGACAAAGTGTTCAAATGCCTGATCTTAAAGGGGGTCGTTTCTCATTAAAACTACTACAGGGCCCAAATGAGGATTCAATTATTATTATTTTTTTAGCAAAAGTACCTCCTAATGTCTGTTATTAAGCTAGCATCTGGAAGGAAGGAGTGCTGCACAGAGCCTGAGGAGAATCTGAACAAACAAATAAGAAGCCTCTGGGCATGCGTCTTAGTTGTGTTTTCTAGTTCTGTGGTAAAATACTGTGACCAAAAGCAACTAGGAGGAGGAAAGGGTTTATTTCATCTTATAGCTATGGTCCATCATGCAGAGAAGTCAGGCCAGGAGGAACCTGAGGCCATGGAGAATTCTGCTTACTTGATTGTTCCTCATAGCTCATTCAGCCTGTTTTCTTATGCTGGGAACCACCCAGGAGTGGTGCCATCCCTGGGGTACAGGCTCACCCACATCAATCATCAGTCACGAAAATGTACCACAGACTTGCTGTTGGTCAGTCTGGTGGAGAGGTGGTCATTTTTATCAATTGAGGTTCTTTCTTCCAAAATGATTCTAGCACGTGACAAGTAGTCATTAAAAATTGGCCAGCACAGCATGCATGGAAAGGATTATTTAGATGAAGTTAACTGATGTAGAGAGATCCAGCCAAAGTGTGGATGGCATCATGTACTGAAATACATAAAATAAAATGCATAAAATAAAAGAAGGGTTGCCAAACATTAGCATTCATCCCTATCTGTATCCTGACTGAATACAATGTAACTGGCCACCTCCTGCTCTTTTACTGTTTTTCTTCTCATGATGGACTGTATCTCCTGGAACTGTAAGTCAAATAAACACTTCCTTATATTGCTTTTGTTGAATATTTTGTCACCACAATGAGACAAATGAGTAATACACTCTATTTCCTCTCTTGGTCTATTGCTGTTAGATTAACCTTTAGGTTTGATTATATTTCTAGACAGCTAGCTACTCATGCTTCACCAAACTTGGGCAGAAAAATGGTTGGGTCTTTATGTCTGCAATCTGAATAGTTCTATCTTATGCAAACTACCATAAAATCAACTTGTTACATTTTCATGTACATTTTGTTATAGGAGTGTTTGCCCTCTATGATATTCAGGGAAGAACTCATCCTCCTTTCTTACTCCTATAATAGCACTGGGATGTTGGTATATCTTTAACAACTGACTCTCTAAAAATTCTCTTAACATACTGGTTTGTAATATTGACCATTTTGGTGTAAATACATCCACTGTGGCCAATTTTTAAGCTACCAATGGGATATTACTAAATTCTTAGTTTGGAATAATGACAAACTGGCTGTTCAGAAGGCCTGGGATTTATTCTCCAATTCTTACCATAACAAGGCAGATAAGCGATGGCATAGCTATGAGAATACAAGAGCTAGCTCACATGCCCCCCAAATCAGCTGTGTCATTTGTACAACAGATCTCTTTGGAGGAAGAGGATGAGCCTGAGACTTCACATGAAATTATACTGTCGCCTGGATTCCTTCTCTTTCCTCTTCCTCTTTGCAGTTGTTCATTTAGGTTTATTATATTCCCTCTTCCCGTTCTTGTTCTCCTTCCTGCATTATGTTATTAACTTTTTGAGTTAGCACTTCCGTAAGAAGCAACTTGCCCATAATTCATATCTCTTGATCTGCTTCTAGGGCAAACTGACTTAAGGTAGCTGGCTCTATATATACTTTCAGGGGCAAACAGATCCTACTTTTCATTTTTTCCCATAAAGTGTACACAATGATGAAGATCCTGGAGGAATCTACTCTTGTTGTTTCACTAAATGGACAGGTCAAACTGCCTTCTAAATATTGGCATTTTTACTCATAGATTAGTTCTCATATTAGCCTTGGTCAGAGCATGTTCTTTTAGCAGCAGGCAATGATGAACGCAGAAATTATAACTGGTCAAACTTATGAGAATAAGTAACTTTTGAGTGCTCATTCCTAAACAGGATACCTATTTTACAAAATACAAGTTCCAGTAATAATGTAAGAGACAGAGAATGGGAGAGATACTATGCAATACTGTTTTCTAGATATGATATGGCTACTGGAACCATGGACATATAGCACCTGTGGTTGCTTGCACAAGAACTGCAAAAGACTGAGGCCATCAATCACAGATGGGGAAAGGTTTCATGAGACCCTGCTTGTAAATGAGAAAAACTTGGCACTATGTGGTAGCAGGGGGAGAGGTGAAGTATTCATTTTATTCAGTGGTAAGGACTGTAAATAATGCTGTATCCATGGTCACATCAGAAATCTTAATTACCTTCAGTGGGTCCCAAAAAGGACATGAAAATGGGAAGGGGACTATTTGGAATGAAAGATGAGAATCATCAGGAGTGGGAAGAGGTGAATAGAGGGTGTCTTACGATTTTACTGCTGTGAGCAGACACCATGATCAAGGCAAGTCACCAATCTAGAGCAAGACACCATAATCAAGGACAACATTTAATTGGGGCTCACTTACAGGTTCAGAAGTTCAGTCCATTATCATCATGGGAGTGTCCAAGGCAGGGATGGTGTAGCCAGAGCTTAGAGTTCTACATCTTCATCTGAAGGCGGCTAGTAGAAGACTGACCTCCAGGCAGCTAGGATAAGGGTCTTAAAGAACACACCCACAGTGACACACCTTCTCCAACAGGGCCACACCTTCTAGTAGTGTCACTCCCTGGGCTGAGCATATACAAACCATCACATACCACTCTTGGGCCCCCATTGGCTTGTTCAAACACATGAGTCTATGGGGGCCATACCTAAACATAGCATAATGTAAAATACATTTACTCCAACTTCAAAGGTCCCCATAGTCTATTGCAGTGTCAACAATGTTAAAAGTCCAAAAGTCAAAATCTCTTCTGAGACTCATCCAATCACTTAGCTATAATCTTCAAAGCAAGACAGGAAACCAGCTGGGAAAACTCCAAACTCTGCATTTCTATGTCTGATGTCAAAGCAGTTTTCAGATCTCAACTCCTTTTTCATCTTGGTTGACTGTAACAAATTTTTTTCTTCTGGGCTGGTTCCATTCCCTGTTACCAGCTTTCCTCAGCAGATAGCCCTCATCTCTAGCATCTCAAACACCTTGGAATTTCCTAGGCAACTTCAATGTTACAGCTTCTTGTTTCAATTTCTGGGATCCACACTTGATCTTCTGGGATTGACCAAAGGGCTGGTGTCACTTCTCCAGCTCTGCCCTCTGTAGCACTCTAAGCTCAGGTTAGTCCACTCTGCTGCCACTGCTGTTCTTGGTAACCGTCCTGTGGTACTGGCATCACCAATACACTGGGGTCTTCTGTTGCAACTAGGCTTCACCAATAGCCGCTCATAGTCTCTCTTCATGGTGCCAAGCCTCAACTTCTTTGCATGACTCCTTCAGCCCTGGGCCATCAACTACAACTGAAGCTGCACCTTCACCAATGGCCTTCCATGGCCTTTCACAGTGCCAAGACTCAGCCGCTCTCCATGACTCCTTCATGCCTTCAAAATCTGAGTGATTCTTACACATTACCAAGTTCAGCTGCTGCATGAGGTACAACCTTGGCTATCTCTGAAACACAGCTTCTTTGTGCTCTCAGAAAACACTTCCCAGAAGATTTCACCTCAGTGATGCTGGTCTCTTCTTAATCACTGCTAATTTCTTAGCTCCAGCTAATTAGCATAAATTGTCTCAGTAGTCTTCTCTTCCTGACTATATAGCCAGAGCCATTTGGCCAAAGTGCTACTGCTTTCTGGGACCTGGAACATGGCCCCCTTGTTCTATTACATTATCATTAGCTTTCTGTTTTCCAACTCCTACTTTGTCTAAGCTTGGCTGCCCTGGAACTTGTTCTGTAGACTGACTTTGAACTCAGTGGTTTGTATGCCTATTTCCTAAACACTGGGATTAAAGGTGTGGTCCACCAAGCCTGGATTTAATATTTTCTTCACCTAGAACTTGTTCTGTTCTAGGCTGGCCTTGAACTCAAGAGATCTGCTTGTCTTTGCCTCCTGGGATTAAAAACTTGTACTACTATACGTGGACCTAAACTGAGCTGGGTGGGATCTTGCCCCAAAGTCACTACTCCTTTCATTCAATTTAATATTCTTGAACACAGGATTCCCCTCCATATCCACTTCCTAGTAACCCTTTAATACTCAAACCATATATTTTATATTTTTCCTTTCTAAGCTTGCTACGCTTGTTCGAAATATTCTTCATGAGACTTTATGAAGAATAAAGTCTCTGCTGGGCTTTTCTGAGACTTCCTTTGTCAATGCAATTAATATAAATTTCTGTACCTTAGCCTCAGACAAGGGCAAAAAGCAGCCACATTCTTTACCAAAATACCACAGAAACAGTCTTTTAGCCACATATTAAAATTCTTCTCCTTTGAAATCCCTAGAACCAGGCTTCCATAGTTTAAATCACCCTGAGCAACAAAGTTTTCCATATTCCTACTAGGATAGCCCATTAAACCCCATTTAAAGGATTCCACTGCTTTCCAAATACAAAGTCTCCAAATCCACATACTTCCAAAACAAAAACAAGGCCAGGCAATACCCTAGTCCCTGGTACCAACTTCTGACATAGTAGGGTTTTACTGCTGTGAACACACACTATAACCAATGCAAGGACAACATTTAATTGAGGCTGGCTTACAGGTTCAGAGGTTATCATCTAGGTGGGAGCATGGCAGCATCTAGGCAGACATGGTGCAGGCAGAGCTGAGAGTTCTACATCTTCATCTGAAGGCTGCTAGTGGAAGTCTGATTTCCAGGCAGCTAGGACCAGGGTATTAAAACCCACACTCACAGTGACAAACCTTCTCCAGCAGGGTCGCATCTTCTCATAGTGCCAGTCCCTGGGCCAGGCATACAGAAACCATCACAGAGAGTAATGGGAAGTGAACACTATAATGTCATATATTCATAATATATTCAGAATAATCATAATATATCATAATATGTTCACATCAAATAATATTATAATATATTATATATGCATGTGAAATTATTAAAAAATAAGTTAGTTTTAAAAACCTTTGTAGTGATGGGCAGGGACATTCCAGTAACTGTTGAGACTTACATTCAGTAAATTTTAGGGTTCTGTATATTAGGAATTGGAAAATACATAAAGAAAGAAAATAATAATAAACTTTTCTTGATTATTCTTTGAATCCTCATCCTTTAAAAGAATTTTTCATATTTATTGAGATATAATTGATAAATTAAAGTTTATATATTCAAAATATACAGTGTAGGTCTCTGTGTTACTTACCATCTACAGCCAATAAAAGATTTACAGATAAGGGTTGACAGATGCATTGATCTTTACGGGTATTCCAAATGAAACACACATATCTGAAAATTTAAAGATAACATCACAGCTTCTGCATATGGCTCAGAGAACATCACAGAAGCAGGACTGGGGAAGACTGTAAGAGCCAGAATATCAGGAAGCTTTTTGGAAAACAGCCTTGCCTAGAAATAGCTGTATAGGCAAGACTGGAACAATAGCAAAATCCACAGACATGCTAACATAGAAGGGGAACATTTAGTGGGATTCCCATCCCTAGACAAAGAATTACATACAGTATTAACAACTGAGAGAAAGAGAATTAATTTCTCCTGGGAAAGAGAATAAGTTGAACCCTCTTATTGTCTGTCTAATGCAGAGGAGTCAGCCCTGAAACCGTTTACACACAAACAACAAAAATGGTTTCAGCAGGTTCTAGTATATATATAAATATATTTTATATAAATACATATATATACATAATGTACTTATATATACTAGAACCTGCTGAATATATATAATATATATGCACAGTATATATTATATATATAGTACATATATACTATATGTGTGTGTGTTTGTGTATGTGTGCTTACATAAACACCCACACATTTGTGTAACAAATATAATCAAAGACAAAGAAGCTATCAACTTGAAAGTAGCATGGACTTTAAGGGGTTCAAGGGAAGATAATGGAGAGGTGCTGGAAAGAGGAAAGGGATAAGGGGAAGTGATGTGATTCTATTTCAATGTAAAATAGTAACATCCACATGGGGAGGAAACATGTGACTGAAAAATGGTCAGCCCTAAATGGAGCCTATATTAATTGCACTCTTCCTCCCAAGGCTCAGGAGTCATTGCAGATGTGGTAGAAGAAAGAGTCTAAGTACTAGAGATGGTTTGTAGGAAGCCGCGGCGGGTGCTGGCAAAATCCGCCATTGCAACATGGCGCTGGCATCCGGTGCTCTTCCTAGTAAACAAGTAAACTGCGCATCTGCTATGGTAAAAGTGCACCAAAAGTCATAGCCCATCCCAGGGTGTTTTGGCGGGCGACAAGTAGCAGCCAATCAGAGGTGAGCACACCGCTCTAAGGGTATATAAACAGTGCTTTTTCCGGGCCTGGGATCTTCCACCATTTTGTTTTGGAATAAACGTTTTCCTGTGGAAGGATCCTGATGTGTGTCCGCGTACGTTCTTGCTGGCGAGACGATTACACGCGCGTCACAATGGTTGAAGACTCCAAGGAAACAGTGTCTTCTAGACACAACAGGGTAGCTGCACATATGAATTTACAGAAGCTGCAACTGCATGCACAAAACCTATACAAGACCAAACCAGACCAAATCCTAGCATAAATATGGGTGTTGAATATCAACCCATCCCCAGCTGTAAAGCTATTGGCAATTGTTAACTGCTGAGAGATGGAGAGAGTTTGCTCTACTATAGTCCTCTGATAAGACTACCATGCTCTTGTGAAATACCACATATCCAAGAACATTTGTGTAGCACAAATTGGTCTTGATGACTTAAAAAAAAGAACATGAAGTTGAGTGGATAGGGTTGTCCTTCCCTGTTCCAGTACTCTTCTTCCATTCCCCAAATAGTTCCCCTCCTACTTTTATGTGCATTTGGGTGTGTTCCACCTAAGAGGAAAATATGATATTTTTCTTTGAGTTTGGATCTGGAGTTTGGGATGTGAATACAGTCAAAACATATATGAGACTCTCAAAGAACTAATAAAATTGTAACATAATATTTGATATACATATACATTTTGAATTGATTTATATTATTAAGTTAATGCATCTACCATCTCACAAAATTATCATTATTTATATTGTGGACTTATTTCTGTGCTATTCATACTGTTCCATAGGTGTATCTGTTTTCACGACTGTACCAAACTAATTTGCTGACTGCAACTTTGAAAAATATTTTGAAATTAGGAAGTATGATATGTGCAGGTATAAGGATAAGGCGGCATTTGCACATAGAGATGGATAAGGAGAAAAGGTAATCAAGAGTGAGCCATGTAGCTATCTGAAGGAATAATATGTGTTGAGATAGGATCATCCTTGGTAGGCACCAAGAGTATTAAAGATGCTTATGTTTCTAGAGGAGAACAAACAAAATCAGAGTAGTAGAAGACATCAGAAAAGCAGCAAATGGAGAGGTCCTATAGGGCTTGACATAGACTGTTGCAAGTCTTTGGTTTTAATTCCTAGTGAGCTAGAGTCCATTAGAAGCCTCTAAACAGATAATGGTACTCATGAGACCCATGAGTTAAGAAAGATACCACTGACTGTTTTTTATTTGATATTTTATTTATTTATATTTCAAATGGTATCCCCTTTTCCAGTTTCTCCTCTGCAAACTCCCTATCCCATTCCCCTTCCTGCTGCTTCTATGAGAGTGCCCCCTCACCCACCCACCCACTCCTACCTCACAGCCCTGGCATTTCCCTATACTGGGGCATCGAGCCTTCACAGGACCAAGTACCTCTCCTCCCACTGATGCCAGATAAGGCCACCCTGTGCAATATATGCAGCTGGAGTCCTGGATCCCTCCATGTGTATTCTTTGGTTGGTGGCTTAGTCTCTTGGAGTTCTGGGGGGTTCTGGTTGGTTGATATTGTTGTTCTATGAGGTTGCAACCCCTTCAGCTCCTTCAGTCCGTTCCCTACCTCTTCCATTTGGGTCCCTGTGCTCAGTTCAATGGATACAAGCATCCTCATCTGTATTGGCAGGATCTGGCAGAGCCTCTCAGGAGGCAGCTATACTAGGCTCCTGTCAGCAAACACTTCTTGGCATGAGCAATAGTGTCTGGTTTTGGTGTCTGTATATGGGATGGATCACCAGGTGGGGCAGTCTCTGGATGGCCTTTCCTTTAGTCTCTGCTCCACACTTTGTCCCTGTATTTCCTTTAGACAGGAGCAATTCTGGGTTAAAAAATTTGGAGATGAGTGGGTAGCCTCATTCCCTAACCCAGGGCCTTGCCTAATCTCTGGATATGGTCTGTACAGGTTCTCCCACCCCTTTCTTGTGCATTTCAGCTAATCCCATTCCCTTTGGTTCCTGGGAGCCTCTTGCTCTTTCCTGATATCTGGGACTTTCTGGTGGCTAGCCACAGTTCCCCATCCCCCATTGCTACACACCTCTGTTCACTTTTCTGACCCTCTGTATATCATCTTTGTCTCCTCTCATACTTGATCCTGCTTCCCTTTTCTCCTCCCCTTTCTCTCTTCCTCCCACATCCCTCCCACCCTCTACCTCCTGTGAGTATTTTGTTCCCCCTTCTAAAAGGGAGAGAAAAAAACTTAGTATAAAGACCAAGAATCTAGATGACAGGTGGGGCTAACTTGGCCAGAATGAGAGCTGGGAAAGTGAAAGGAAGTAGGTGAACTCTGAACTCTATTTGAAGACAGAGACAGCATCTGCTCAATTAATTGTTTTAGCAGCATGAGAAAATGAGACTAACTGTGAGTTTACTGTGAGTTTTAGAAAAAGTAAGCCAACACAGAGGAAAGTTAACAAACTCTCCCAGAGAGTTGGCAGGGCATAGTGAGGTGCATACTAGTTCTGTCTCCCAGCATCAGCAGTGACCTCTGCTAGAGGCTTCCTATCCCCTTCATTTTATCCTACTGCCTAAAGCTAGGAACATGGCCAGTGTGCAAAGGATCTTGTATTGGGTCAAATGGCTGCCTCCTCTCTGCAAAGACATGCCCATTTTACAACTTTTAGAACATGTGAATATGATCTTATTTGGAAAATAGGGTTTTAGCTGATATAATTGTGGATCTTAATATGGGGAGATTATCTTGAATTCTATGAGTTGGCCCTAGATCTAGCGGTGAGCGTCTTACTAAGAGTCAAGAGAAGACGCAGAGACAGAGAAGAGAATGGTATGAGAAGATAGAGGGCAAAGATTGGAGTACTATAACCATAGGCCAAATAATAGCTGTAGCAATGAGAGACCAGAATATCTCACCTAGAATCTTTAGAAGGAGATGACTCCTGTACTGGCTGGATTTGTGTGTCAACTTGACACAAACTGGAGTCACCACAGATAAAGGAGTCTCCCTTGAGGAAATACCTCCATGAGATCCAGCTATAAGGCATTTTCTCAATTAGTGATCAAGGGTGGGAGGACCCGTTGTGAGTGGTACTATCCTTGGGCTGGTAGTCTTGACTTCTATAAGAAAGCAAGCTGAGCAAGCCAGGGGAAGCAAACCAGTAAGTAACATCCCTCCATGGCCTCTGCATCAGTTCCTGCTTCCTGACCTCTTTGAGTTCCAGTCCTGACTTCCTTTGGTGATGAACAGCAACATGGAAGTGCAAACTGAATAAATCCTTTCCTCCCCAACTTGCTTCTTCTTTCCCCCTTCCTCTTCTTCTTCTTCTTCTTCTTCTTCTTCTTCTTTTTTCTTTTTCCCCCAACTTGCTTCTTAATCATGATGTTTTATGTAGGAGTAAAAACCCTAACTAAGACAGCTCCATAACACACTTTGCTTTCAGACTTCTGATATTTAGGACTGTGGAATTAGTTTTAGTTGCCCACTTTATGGCAGTTCATTAGGACAGTTCCAGCATGCTGCAAAGAAAGTCAGACAAGAACTAAAGTCCTCTTCTGCTCCAGCAGAATAAGCTGGGGGCAAATAGGCTCACCAAAACTCCTGGAACCATACCTCCTCATCTCTACATCACAGGGGAACAAGTCATTCACTGTTGGGCCAGGGGAAGATTCATTTCCATAAAGGGGCTGATGAGATGACTCAATGAGAAAAAGGTGCTTCTGTCTAGCTTGAGGACCTGAGTTTAATCCCCAGAATCCATATGGTGGAAGAGAGAATCAATGCTGGCAAGTTCTCATCTGCCCTCAACATATGTGCCATGGCATACGCGCTCTCCTTCCTCGCCAAAATATGAATAAATGAAGATATGTGAAAAGTATTAAATTCTGCATTACTTGAAGTGTTTGCAGGGCTGAAGGACATACCATACCAGCTCTGTCAGCCTAGGCTGGGGACAGATGGATATCCTCAGAAGGAAACACAAATCCAATGGAATTAATGTCAAAAGAGTCTTTCTGAGGATATTTAAATCTCAAGTTGTTACCCAGTCTCTTTAGCCTCTTGTTTCTGGAATACACGTGAATAGCATATATTACTCTGTTTAACTATTCTTGCTGAGTTTAAGCAGATTAGTTTACATTTAAACGAAAAGGTTTTTTTTTTTTTTAAAAAAAAAACTTTCATCTGCATGATATTTGAGCTGAGCACCATTCATATGAGCCTGGTGTGGCTGTGACTTTCGTGAGGGGAAAGTCCCAGATTTCCTATGCTGTGCTAAATCTTAAACTCATAAAAAGTGCTGATATCTCACTACTTAAAAGGTTTCTGAAGGATGTTGTACTTTAGCTTGGCCGACTAGTTCAGTTAAGATGCCATCATGAGACAGATTTTTTTCAGCCTTCTGTCACTTGTGAAGGAGTGAGCACTGTGAGACTAAGCAAGGGGCAGTGTGATGGCTTGAAAACAAGTCTGAAAATTCTTCAACTTTCCTGTTGTTGAGAGCAGGCTGTGTCCTGCTTTAAGGGTAAGTACATTTTAGCATTTGGCTCCATTTTGCATGCATATGCATAGAGACGGAAACTCTGCACCTTGTGTGCATGTAGACACACCACATGCAAAACACTACTAGCATAGACTGATAAATAACATTTCTAAAACAGAAAAAGTATCATAGTATGAACAAATCAAAGTCGATTGGTACCCTATGAACACAGAAATTTATCAAGCATAACAGACTGGGTAAGGGTGTGACATCCTTATCTGGATCCTACAAAGAGACTGACATCTACAATTGTGATGGTAATAGCCCCCATGGACCTGTAATCTGACTACCCTGTATGTGTAGGGACCAACAGGCAGAGAACTCTTGCTTATTCTGGGGACTTAGCTCAGCTCTTTAGTCACTACTGATATGTCCTTTATGAATTGCTTTTTGTCCATCCATTTGTTTACCTGGACTTGGCCCTATCCCTCATCTCTATGGTCCTGAGGTCAAACACATCACTGTCATAGTTTCCATGGTTCTATGACTTGCCCCTTCTGTTCCATTCAACCCAGTGACCCTGAAGCTTGACCCTGAAGTGTCATTAGTAGCTTTTTAACTAGGTCCATTTCTAGCTAAGCATTGTAATGACTCTTTCTGCATCTCTATCAACTCTCCTGCCACAGTAAGTCCTCTTTGAACTTGGACCCTTCTTCTGTGGCATTTCTGTCTTTCATAGCCATTCTGTGGAGGTGGGGGGGGGGGCTAGGGAGAGGGAGAGGTTAATTTTCTTCCTCTAGGATAAAGGTAGGCATCTATTATTTTGTTATAAAGAATAGGATAGTGTTACTTTCTAATCTAAGTGATAAAATTCCATACATCTTCTTGTTTTTTTTCTCTTTGGACATGCACTTAGGATCTCTGAGCAATTATGTAAGAAGTTAAGGTACTCTGGAGCTACTATGTTGGATCGACCACATAGATATAAGAAGAGATTCTGGAGAAGACTCAATTATTTTGGGCCCCATATGAAGGAGTCTCTAATACCTGGCCCAGGCTTCATGAGAAATCTTGATTGAGAAACCACAAACTAAGTTCAGTTATTCTTCAAACAGGGAGACATAATAAATGATTGTTGCTACTCCATACAACTCTATTAAGGGTAGTTTGACAACTGCAGTTGGTGAGTATATTTATTTGGCAATGGGGAAAGTGGAAGGGAAAGGAGAATGGAATGAAGGGTTTAGGGACTGTGGTATTCCACTACTCTTTTAGTAGAAAGTCATAGTGGTGCTTTTTCAAAAGCTGAGAATTTTGGTTGACTGAAATAAATCACATTTTATACTAATTCCTTTCTTAGACCATATTTATTTAGGCCTTACTTCATTGGATACTGATGTTGCAGGATATTTAATCACACTGTGAAGCCCAAGATTGTGTTATTTACTGAAAAACTGTTCTGGTTGTGGTGTGGCTCAGCCCTTAGCACACACTGTTAATCCCTCTGGCTGAAATATAGACAGGCCCTAAGAACACATTTTAATCCAAACAATGAAGTTAAAGTTAGTTTGTAGAAGAAAGGATTCATGTTTGAAAGAGTGTCAAACAAAGTGACAAATCGGAGAAAGATTTGACAGAATAAGATTTGTACAACTCACACAAGAAGAGGTGCTACTCAATAGGGAGCAGTGCAGGAAAAAGGAGGCAGTTTTACAGGACAGTTGTACAGAGACAGGTTGAAGAGAGAACAAGCTAGATGTAGGTGAAAATAGAAGGAGCCAGAGAATGAGAAGGAGCCAGAACAGTAAAACCTATCACCAAAGTTAGTATGAGGCCAAGCAGAGCAAAAAGTTAGAGGCTGAGAGAGAGAGAGAAGAAGCCAGATTGAATCAGTCATCTTGGAGAGGAGTTTTGAGCCAGAACAGCTGAGTTGAAGCTGCCAGCTAGAGCTCAGAAATAAGCAGAAAGGGTGAACTTAGTCAACAGTTAAGTCTCAGAGGCTGATAACATTCTAGGTCTAGATTAGATTGTATGGAGGCTAGAAGCTTTCAGGACTAGGCCTAGGTTAGCAGACTCAGTAAGCTTCTGAGAAGACAGCTACAGGAGAATAAAAGTTACATTTACATACTGATGATATTGAAAGAAACAAAACCTACCTATAAAAGTTTACAATCTAGTAAATTAAGTCAGTGTAAAAAATTACACTATTCCAAAACTTACATAGTTATGCTTCACTTCTCCCCATACTAGGTAGTGTTAGCATGGGTGTTGGGATTTTGAAAATACAACTAGGAAAATATTGAGATGGGATTACATTTAGTTTGAGGTTAGTAGCATCCACTCTTTGCTCTGTATAATTATGCCATTTTGAGGGCAGGCAGGGAAGAGTGTGTGTTTCAGTAGATTACTATGCATTGTCTAGGAGGTAAAAGTCTGGATTTTCAGTTTCTGATGTCTGAGGTAAATTGTAGGTAACTGAAATCAATGTAAAATAGTTCTTATCTAAAGCTACAAATTCTGTCCTGTCTGGTAGAAGCTCAGCTGACTTCTTTAACTACTGTAGATAAAACAGTTTTGCTGGTATTTGCATATGCTTTTCAGCATCCTTTAACTCCACATAAATTCGAGCTTTTGTACTTTTTCTTCCAATAAGCTATAACATCTTCTTGGATGCCTTATTGAGTGAGATAAAATATCTATCTTATACTTATCTTTATATTCACAGGAGGAGAGCAAATTGGAGCAAATTTTACTTATACTGTGAAAATTGTTTTTGACTGTTTTAGAAGTCTATCAAGATACCTGATGGCATTTTATTTCACTTGCTATTAATTTTGTGTTTGGTTTTGAGAAGATGACTTATTCCTAGTTTCTGGAAGTAAATATTTTAGGGGCTTATTTTTACGGCACAACCATTTGGAAAGCTTTTTAAGTTGGTCTGTGGTTCATAGGAGTTCACGGTCCTTGTTGAGTGGAATACACAGAGAAACTGGTGTCTGATTTGTTTTGTCTGTTTTGAGTTCAAATCAGTTAAGAAATGCATGTCCTTAGGGAAGGAGAACAATTCCATAACATTTGAATCAGTGAACTTTTGTATTTCTCATTTTCCTCTTGACCCATGGCTGAAATGGTAGGATTGAAGCTATAAGCGTTCTATGCATCTGCATATTTGTAATTCAAAAAGTTCTTTCTCTTGCTTTGAGTGAATATTTGCTTTCCTACCTCCAACTAGTTTTAATATTAAATTATGAAATTTTGTACTAAAGCTTCAGTTCCATTTACTTTATAAACATTTATGTAAACTGAATATTCCTCTCAAATTCCCAGAATACTAAGGAAATTGGACTTATATGTGTGAGAATAAAAATTGTATAGAATATAACTTTAAAAATATTAAAGATTCAATTACTAGCCAGACATCATGGCACAGTAATGTAGAACTTGAGAGATAGGGACAAGAAGATCATTAGTTTGAAATCAATCTGAACTATGGAGTGAGAGATATTGTCTCAAAAATACAATTTCTTTCTTTAGGAAACAGATTTATTTTTATTTATGTGTTTTTGCCACATGTGTGTAGGCTCCAAAAGAGGTCAAAACAGAGTATACGATACCTTGGAGGAGGAATTTCAGGAAGTCCTGAACTGCTTGACATGGGTGCTTGGAACCAAATGTGTGTCCCCTGGGAGAACAAAAGTGTTCTAAACTGCTGGAGCATCTCTCCAGCTTCCAACTGATTAATTTAAACAAATAAATAAATGCATGCATCCTTTTGATGTAATAATTCAGCTACATAGTATTTTATTTATCAGTGTTACATACAAACACATATTTTATTTTACTTAGCTATTATTATGGTTAATGTTTATTGTCAATTTGTCTGGATTTGAAATCACTTAGAACCAACAGTTCTGGGTCATTGAGAGCTTCCACAGAGGTGTAAGTGAAGAATCCAGGTGGCACTAACCCATGAGCTAGGTATCAGCTAAATAAATATGGAAACAGACAGTGAGATGATCACTAAAATTCTCTCTCTTCCTGATTGCAGTCACATCGTAACCAGCCACCCCATGTTCCCATTGTCATGTCTTCCTGCTAAGATGGAAGAGTGTATTCCTTCAAAAACTGTGAGCCAAAATCATTTTTCCCTTAAGTTTCTTATGTCTGATATTTTGTCACAGGAATGAGAAAAGTAACTAATACAGAAAATTGGTACCAAGAAGTAGAGTCATTGCTGTGACATACTTGGTCATGTGATTGGCAGGTCTGTGGAAATGGTTCTCAAGAGGAATATGGAAGAGTTCAAAGTTGTGAGTTAGAGAACCCTATAATCCAAAAAGCCAAGCTTATTAGGGTACTCTGGTAGTTGTTCAGAAGATCAGAAATCTGGTGAGAATACATGCAATAAAGCCTGGGCTCATGTTTTAGAAGGAAACAAGGGAAATGGGGTAGAGATTATTCATATTACATTCTGAAAAATAACCCTCTGGATGCATTCCAACTGTGTCCTGAAGGACTGAATGAAGACAAGTTCAAACCCAGTGAACAAAATTGTTTGGCAGAGGAAATTTTATCGTAGTATGATTTACAGGCTTAGGAATGGTTATCACTCACTGCAATGTCTCAGATTATCCTGAGAGAGGGGAGGGAGTGGAGCAAAGAAAGGAAAGGAGCTTGAACTCAGGTAACGTTAAGGACAGTGCTGGTGTAGAAAACGTGGGTATAATTATAAAAGGATTAGTGCCATTAAGGAGAAGAAACTTTGAATCTCTTCTTTGAATCAAGGCAAAGAAAAGGCTCATTGAGGTCAAGAAACCACCCATTAAGGGTTCAGTTTGTAAAAGTGCAAATTTATTTTAAGAGAGAGAGATGGATCTAAGAATTCTACTGATGGTTTCCTTTCTCAAAACACTCTAGGGAAGTATTTTCTCAATTTCAGCTTTTTTTCCTAGTGGTTTGGTTATTGTTCTTTGGTGAAGAACCACCATGACCAAGGCATCTTATAAGATTTAGCCGGGCAGTTCTGGCGCACACCTTTAGTCCCAGCACTTGGGAGACAGAGGCAGGCAGATTTCTGAGTTTGAGGCCAGCCTGGTCTACAGAGTGAGTTACAGGACAGCCAGGGCTACACAGAGAAACCCTGTCTCGAAAAACAAAAACAAAAACAAAAACAAAACAAAAAAAAAACAAAAAAAGAAAGCATTTAATTAGGGGCTTGCTTACAGTTTCAGAGGGTGATTTTATGATCATCATGGTAGGCAACAGGACAGCAGGCATGGTGCTTGAGTAATAGCTAAGAGCTTACATCTGATCCAGAAGCCTGAGTCAGAGATGGAGGGAATGTAGAAGGCAGAGAAGAAGGGAGGAAGAAAGAGAGAAACAGAGACTGACATCACACACACACACACACACACACACACACACACACACACACACACACACACACACTCTGGGGGACCATCCCCAGTGACATAATTCCTCCAATTAGATTACACCTTCTTATCCTTCCCGAACTTGTTCTACAAATTAGGGACCAGGGGTTCAAATACATGAGCTTATGGGGGCCATTCTCATTTAAACCACAAGTAGAAAGAGACCAAACTATATTTTAAGGGGGGGGAGTTAGAGCTTCCTCTCTATGTGACATTGATCTTTCAGTTATGTGAAATTCAAGTCATGGAGGCTGCATCCAGGTTTTAGAACGTTGCTGAGACCAGGCAATGTACGGCAGGATCAGATTACCTGTAAGCAGCACCCCCACAAGGGTATTGAATGAAACTGTGAAGGTGAAACTACGTTGAAATGGAGAACACTGAGTACTGGAGATGCCAGGACCATGGAACATCTGCCAAGGATAGCTATACATACATACATACATACATACATACATACATACATACATACTAGAACCAACCAAAGAAAGGGCTTAAGTGTGCTTCAAGAGGCAGAAGCAGAGGGTTAGGCTTCCCCAGGATTTGGGAGCTGGAATGATCCCATCATAGATCTCAGATGAGAGATATTGTTTTTATTGTTGGGTTTGCTGTGCTCATTCCTCGGTGTTCCTCCACCCTTCCATTTTGGAATATGAATGTTTACTCTGTATTGTATATTAGAAGTATATAACTATGATTTTATTTTATATGTGTTCACAGTTAAAAAATTACATGAGAAGTCCCAGTAGACACTTTAGACTTAGGGTTTTGGGCAGTCCTGGTGACTGGAAGTTAAGTTTGGTGACTCAGAGATGCATGAAATGTACTTTATGCAGTGAGGGAGACAAGACAAGTATTAGGTTTCTGGAAGTAGAAGGTTATGATTTACAGTGATATATTTAAGTGCCAAGTTTATTGAGAGGACAAATGTGATTAGTTTTCATTGTCAATATGACTAGATTTGGGATCACCCAAGAGACATACTTGTGTAAATTTTATTTTGTGAGGATGCTTCCACAGAACTTTCACCAAAACAAGAGCCACCCTAAATGCAGGTGGCATGATTTCATGATTTTGAGTCCTGGACTGAGTGAAAAGGAAAACCCTGACAGCCATCTGAATACCAGCTTTCATCTGTCTGTGCTTCCTGACTCCAGACAATTTGACCAGCTGCTTCACACTCTCGCTGCCCTGCCTTCCTGTGACGATTGACTGTTTTCTTCAACCATGAGCCAAAATAAATCTTTCCTCCCGTCAGTTGCTTATATTAGGTATTTTGTCATAGAAAAAGCAAAGTAACTCACACAGCTATGTCCTTCCTTCCCTCCTTCCTTCTAGTGAATTACTGACCAAATAAGCTAGCACTACTTCTATTAAATATTAAGATTATGGAGACTATAAAGTTGGATTTAACTAAACAGAATCACTGCTCTGACAGTTTTTAATACAGCAGTAATTATACTTGAGATTTTCTAAGACTTTTAGGATATCCAAATTTTATATTGCCTATTCATTAACTAATGGATACTTGTTAGATACTTAGGTAGTATCTAAGTAAGTTAAAATACTGAAACATTGATCATGAAACATACTTTAAAATCCGTAGGCTTTTGTTTCTTATTTCTATGTGTTACAGACAGGTCTGGGAATGAATGTGCTCATTTTTGCTACTTTGTGACTTTGTATAAGGAATATATATGGTCCTGGAAATCTGTCATATATATATATATATGCCAGGGTTTCATAATTCTGAGAAAATGCTGATATGTGACATATGGTTCTTAATGATCTCTTCCTCTATTTTCTTCTGAGAAATATAGTACTTTGGTCAATAGTTGCAGTGAAATTTTATGTTCACTGAAGGCTGTGTTTGGGAGTAATTATGACAGAGAAGCATACTTGTGGCATATTTCTGTGTTTTAAGGAATGTATAGTTTTGTTTTAAAAGCAAAACTGTAGTGTAGTTATATTCTTTTGTTTAGATCTCCAAAGTTTTTCACATTATTCATACTTATTGGAAGTTATAAAAAAAGGTATTTGTTGTTATTTGAATTGTAGTTATTGTTTTTTATAATTTCTAAATTAAAACAAAACATATTGATTCATTTGAAGACAGCAATGATGAACATATTTTATATGTTAATAACACTTGAATTTTATAATAAAAATAGTTGTGACCTTGTAGGAGACTTGCCCTAAAATGTTATTCTTTCCAGAATATGAGCAACCTTGAAAAGTGAAATGTAACTGGCAACTGGCTTGGTTTATAATACTTGAGCTTGAAAATCTGTGCAATATGTTGAAAGCTTAGCAAAGTTCTCTTAGTTCTGATGGGTGACATCTTTGATTTATTCTTTGCCTTTGCCTATAGTACAGATGGTTTCCTTCCCTCTGTTTTGCTTAGACAGCAATTTTTTATGCTAAACAGCTTTGTCATGTTTCTGAATATTTAAGAAGATGAACAAAAGTTTCTCAGTTTTTATTGATTGACTTTTTATTGGATGTTTTATTTACATTTCAGACATTTACCCCTTTCCCCATTCCTCTCCCATAAGCCTCCATCCCATTCCTTCTCCTCCTTTTTGCTTTTATACCATTTTGTTTACAAGCAGTTTCTCAGTTTCTGAAGAGTTAAAACTCATTACAATGTTTAAATCTATATATTTAAAATGTTTTGATTGTCACCATTACAGTTTGGATGCAGAATGTCTTCCAAAGATGTATGTTGAAGATTTGTTCCTGTCTCAGTGGTCCCATCAGGAGAGGGTAGGAACTCAGAAAATGGAGTGGGTCTAGTTAAAGGAATTAAATCACTGACCCCATCTCCCACGTTATAGAGCTATACTAACAAAAACAACATAGTATGGCACGAAATCAGAGATATAAACCAATGAAACAAGATCTCAGACTTAAATATGTCAATTTCAGGCACTTACTGTTTGACAAAGACACTAGAAGCATAAGCTAGACAACAGAAAGCATCTTCAACAAATGGTGCTAGGAAAACTGGATGTCCATATGCATAAGAATGAAATTAGACTCACATCTATCACGTTGCACACAGAACTAACTCCAAATACACCAGTGATCTGAGCAAGAAACCTGAGACTGCTAGATGAAAACATAAGCAGTACCGCACAGGACAGTGGTGGAAGGGCAGACATTTCAAATAGTACTACATTCGCCTAAGAGTTAAGATCAACAATTGACAGGTGGGACCTCATAAAACTAGTAAAACTTCTGTACAGCTAGGATAAGAAAGCAATCAGTGAAGAGAAAAAGAAGCCCATAGAATGAAGAAACTTTTTCAACTATACAACTGAAAAAAAATAATGCCCAGGATATACAAACAACTTAGAAATGGAGAGTCACAAAAATAGATGACCCAATTAAAAACAGGCTGGGGATTGGATCTGAGCAGAGGTTCTCAATAGAAGAAACAAAAATGGCTAAGAAGTATCCCCTAAACGGTTCAGCATCCTAAGAAATTGGAGAAACTTAAATTAAAGCTACTTTGAGGTTTTTTTTTTAACTCACCTCAGTTAGAATGGCTAAGATCAACAAAATAGCAGACAGCAAATGCTGGAGAAGATGTGGAGAAACAAACTAAATTTTTACAAATGTCCTCTCTCTCTCTCTCTTGTTCATACACACACACACACCAGGGAAGAGGAAGCGAGAGTGACATATACTTCATTAGTATCCTAGGTCCTTGTCCTTAAAAATTATCTTCAAACTTGGATCATGTCCATCTTCTAATGCAAACTGCCCTCAGCCTATTTGCAAGAGTTTTCATATGTTTAATAGTTAAAACATTGTGTAAAAATCTGAGTTCAAAATTTCCTCTGAGACTTAAGGTAAACATCTTGTGAAATAAAATGCAAATGCACATACTTCTACTACACAATGGCGGAGTAAACATTCTCATCCTAAAAAGAAAGAATAAGACTGTAGTGAGGAATGAACAAACTAAAACAAGACTGAAAGGCAACGGGGCAAACATTAAACCCTATAGAGAGTGTCCAGAATCTGCAAGTCATTGTGCTATAATGTGAGCTCCAAGGGATTAGGGTAGCAGAGTCCACAGGCCTTTTCTCCTGGGTTCTATCTACTTATTTTCTGTGGCTTTCCACTACTGATACTTCATAGTCCTGGTATCTCCAGGACACTAGAATCTCCACTACAGCTGAAGCTTTATCCTCACTGCTTTTTGCACTGGCCTCTCTAGTGACTCCGATCCTGTTACATATCTCCTGTTATAATGGTGAAAGTCATGTCTGTCGAGAGCTTGAGGTGGCTAGTCATATATGAAGGCAGGAAGCAGAATAACAACTGCTAGTGCTGAGCCCTCTCCCTCCCCCCCTTCCCCCACCCCCGTCTCTCTAATTCAGTTTGTGACTCCAGCCCATGGGATGCTGTCATCAGCAGCTAAGGTGGATGTTTCCACCCCGATTAACCTAGATAAGCTCTTACAGATTTTCTCCAGAGACTTTTCTTATGTAGTTCTAGATGCTGTCAAGTTGATAGTATCAACCATCACACCTCCACAGCCTTACATCTTTTACTTTTAGCATACCTTCAACCCAAAATCATTTGGATGATGTTAGGGAACTAAATTTTTTTGGTTCAGACTCCATTTTAGAAAACCTGAACTAAGTTTAAACTCAAGTAAATTATCAGGCTGGTACCTAGCTCCAGTTTCCAAGTCTGCCCACCCCCCTACACCCACCTCCACAACAAAACCTGAGGCTAAGCCTAGTTCCAGTTTCTAGGCCACCGCCAACAAGACTTGCATCTCCAGGTTATTCTCCCCCAACAAATTCAGCTTTAGTACCAGTTTCCACGTTAATTCCTCCAGGTTACAAGCCCATCCCCTGTCTAACAACTACCAATTAGGAAGAAATCAGAAGTTAAGTTTACAATTTGGCTCCCAGCACTAGCCAATTATGTTAAAGGACACAGTAGGACCCCAATTAGATGCTTACCAGGCTAGAAACACTCACCCCTTGCTTGCCACCGCTTTCCATAAAACCTTGTCCTGATAAGTGTTCGGTGCTTTTTCTCCACTGGAACTGTCCTGTAGGTCAGTGGTGAGTTAAGCCCAAGCTAGCTCGAATAAAGACCCTGGTGAAAATGCATGGGATTCAGCTCTTGACTGGGTCTTTTGGAGTTTTGGCACAACACTGTCAAGACCCGGAAAGCTCAAGCAATAGTTCTATTTTCTTGAACTTGGATACACTAGACTGAGAGTACCTATGTAGGAAAGCATGAGGAAACACTTCCCCAGGTTTCTCTCTGTAACCAACATGCTCCAGAACTCTCTTCTTAAAGCACTCTTTGTTTTTCTTTGTTTCTTTTGAGATAGACTTAAAATACAGACCAGGCTGGACTATCACTTTTTTTTTTTTATTGGATGATTTATTTACATTTCCTATGTTGTCCCCTTACCCCATCCCCCACCACCCCCTCGGAACCCCCAATCCCCTCGCCCCTCCTCCTTCTTCTCTGTGGATGTAACCTCTATCTACACACCCCCCACTACCACCTCCCCACCCTCAAAATTCCCACCCCCTGGGGCATCCAGCCTTCATGAGGTCAAGGTTCTCTTCTTCCACCTATGCCCAGCAGGGCCCTCCACTTTTACATATTCAGCTGAAGCCCTGGATCCCCCCCTAAGTGCTCCCAGGCTGGTGGTTTAGACCCTGGGAGCTGTGGTTGGTTGGTATTGTTGCTCTCCTCATGGTGCCACAAACCCTTTCAGCTCCTTCAGTCTTCACTCTAACTCCTCTATTGAGAACCCCATGATCAGTTCAATGGGTAGTTGTGAGCATCTGCCTCTGAATATGTCTGACTCTTGAAGGCCTCTGAGGAGATATCCATATCAGGCTCTTATCAGCATGCACTTCCTGTCTTCCACATCAGCATCTACCTTTGGTGATTGCACATGGGATAGATACTCATGTGGAGTGGTCTTGAGACGGCCCCTCCTTCAGTTTCTGTCCCTCACTTTGTCTCCATATTTGCTCCCTTGAGTATTTTGTTGCTCTCTAAGAAGGACCGAATCACCCTCACTTGGTCTTCCTTCTTTATGGGCTTCATGTGGCCTGTGAGTTGCATCTTGGGCATTTCAAGGTTCTAGGCTAATATCCAATAATCAGTGAGTGAATACCATGTGTGTTCTTTTGTGATTGGCTTACCTCACTCAGGATGATAATTTCTAGCTCCATCCATTTACCTAGGAACCTCTCGAATTCATTGTTTTTAATAGCTGAGTAATACTCCATTGTGTAAATATACCACATTTTTTGAATCCGTTCCTTAGTTGAAGGACATCTGGGTTCTTTCCAGCTCCTGGCTATTATAAATAAGGCTGCTATGAACATAGTTGAGCATATGTCCTTGTTATATGTTCGAGCATCTTCTGGGTATATGCCTAGGAGTGGTATAGCTGGATCCTCGGGTAATGCTATGTCCAATTTTCTGAGGAACCGCCAGACTGATTTCCAAAGTGGTTGCACCATCTTGCAGTCCCACCAACAATGGAGGAGTGTTCCTCTTTCTCCACACCCTCGCCAGCATCTACTATCACCTGAGTTTTTAATCTTAGCCATTCTGACTGGTGTGAGATGGAATCTCAGGGTTGTTTTGATTTGCATTTCCCTGACGACTAAGGATGCTGAACATTTCTTTAGATGCTTCTCGGCCATTCGAGTTTCTTCCGTTGAAAATTCTTTGTTAAGCTCTATACCCCATTTTTTAATAGGGTAATTTGGTTGTCTGGAGTCTAATTTCTTGAGTTCTTTGTATATATTGGATATTAGCCCTCTATCAGATGAAGGATTGGTAAAGATCTTTTCCCAATTTGTTGGTTGTCGTTTTGTCCTATTGACAGTGTCCTTTGCCTTACAGAAACTTTGCAATTTTATGAAGTCCCATTTGTCAATTCTCGATCTTAGAGCATATGCCATTGGAGTTCTGTTCAGGAACTTTCCCCCTGTGCCCAAGTATTCGAGGCTTTTCCCCACCTTCTCTTCTATTAGTTTCAGTGTATCTGGTTTTATGTGGAGGTCCTTTATCCACATAGACTTGAGCTTTGTACAAGGGGATAAGAATGGATCAATTTTCATTCTTCTACATGTTGTCTTCCAGTTGAACCAGCACCATTTGTTGAAAATGCTGTCCTTTTTCCACTGGACAGTTTTAGCTCCTTTGTCAAAGATCAAGTGGCCATAGGAGTGTGGGTTCATTTCTGGGTCTTCAATTCTATTCCATTGATCTTCCTGCCTGTCTCTGTACCAATACCAGGTAGTTTTTATCACTATTGCTCTGTAGTACAGCTTGAGGTCAGGGATGGTAATTCCTCCAGAAGTTCTTTTATTGTTGAGAATAGTTTTCGCTATCCTGGGTTTTTTGTTATTCCATATGAATTTGAGAATTTCCTTTTCTAACTCTGTGAAGAATTGAGTTGGGATTTTAATGGGGATTGCATTGAATCTGTAGATTGCTTTTGGCAAGATGGCCATTTTTATTATATTAATCCTGCCAATCCATGAGCATGGGAGATCTTTCCATCTTCTGAGATCTTCTTCAATTTCTTTCTTCAGAGACTTGAAGTTCTTGTCATACAGGTCTTTCACTTGCTTGGTTAGATTCACACCAAGGTATTTTATATTATTTGCAACTATTGTGAAGGGTGTCATTTCCCTAATTTCTTTTTCAGTCTGTTTATCTTTCATGTAGAGGAAGGCTACTGATTTGTTTGAGTTGATTTTATAACCAGCCACTTTGCTGAAGTTGTTTATCAGGTTTAGGAGTTCTCTGGTGGAAGTTTGGGGGTCACTTAAGTATACTATCATATCATCTGCAAATAGTGAGATTTTGACTTCTTCCTTTCCTATTTGTATCCCTTTGACTTCTTTTTGCTGTCTAATTGCTCTGGCTAAGACTTCCAGTACTATATTGAATAGGTAGGGGGAGAGTGGGCAACCTTGTCTAGTCCCTGATCTTAGTGGGATTGCTTCAAGTTTCTCTCCATTTAGCTTGATGTTGGCTACTGGTTTGCTGTAAATTGCTTTTACTATGTTTAGGTAGGGGCCTTAAATTCCTGATCTTTCCAAGACTTTTATCATGAAGGGATGTTGAATTTTGTCAAATGCTTTCTCAGCATCTAGTGAGATGATCATGTGGTTTTTTTCTTTAAGTTTGTTTATATAGTGGATTACATTAATGGATTTCCGAATATTGAACCATCCCTGCATTCCTGGGATAAAACCTACTTGATCATGATGGATGATTGTTTTGATGTGGTCTTGGATTCGGTTTGCTAGAATTTTATTGAGTATTTTTGCATCGATGTTCATAAGGGAGATTGGTCTGAAGTTCTCTTTCTTTGTCGGGTCCTTGTGGGGTTTGGGTATGAGTGTAATTGTAGCTTCATAGAACGAATTGGGTAGTGTTCCTTCCGTCTCTATTTTGTGGAATAGTTTGAAGAGAATTGGTATTAAGTCTTCCTTGAAGGTCTGATAGAATTCAGCACTAAAACCATCTGGTCCTGGGCTTTTTTTAGTGGGGAGGCTTTTGATGACTGCTGCTATTTCCTGAGGGGTTATGGGACTATTTAGATGGTTTATCTGCTCCTGGTTTAACTTCGGTACCTGGTATCTGTCTAGGAAATTGTCCATTTCATCCAGGTTTTCCAGTTTTGTTGAGTATAGGCCTTTGTAGTAGGATCTGATGATTTTTTGAATTTCTTCAGTTTCTGTTGTTATGTCTCCCTTTTCAGTTCTGATTTTATTAATTTGGATACTGTCTCTGTGCCCTCTGGTTAATCTGGCTAAGGGTTTATCTATCTTGTTGATTTTCTCAAAGAACCAACTCCTGGTTTTATTGATATTTTGTATTGTTCTTTCTGTTTCTATTTGGTTGATTTCAGCCCTGAGTTTGATTATTTCCTGCCTTCTACTCCTCCTGGGTGTATTTGCTTCTTTTTGTTCTAGAGCTTTTAGTTGTGCAGTCAACTTGTTAGTGTGTGCTCTTTCCAGTTTCTTTTTGTAGGCACTTAGGGCTATGAGCTTTCCTCTTAGCACTGCCTTCATGGAGTCCCACAAGTTTTGGTATGATGTGTCCTCATTTTCATTGAATTCTAAAAAGTCTTTTATTTCTTTCTTTATTTCTTCCTTGACCAAGTCATCATTGAGTAGAGAGTTGTTCAGTTTCCATGTGTACGTGGGTTTTCCATTGTTTTTGTCATTATTAAAGACCAGTCTTAGTCCGTGGTGATCTGATAAGATGCAAGGGATTATTTCAATCTTTTTGTATCTGTAGAGGCTTGTTTTGTGACCAATTATATGGTCTATTTTGGAGAAGGTACCATGAGGTGATGAGAAAAAGGTATATTCTTTTGTTTTAGGATGAAATGTTCTATAGATGTCTGTTAAGTCCATTTGGTTCATAACTTCTGTTAATTTCAAAGTGTCTCTGTTTAGTTTCTGTTTCCATGATCTGTCCATTGCTGAGAGTGGGGTGTTGAAATCCCCCACTATTATTGTGTGAGGTGTAATGTGTGTTTTGAGCTTTAGTAAAGTTTCTTTTATGTATGTAGGTGCCCTTGCATTTGGAGCATAGATGTTCAGAATTGAGAGTTCACCTTGGTAGATTTTTCCTTTGATGAGTATGAAGTGTCCTTCCTTATCTTTTTTGATTAATTTGGATGAAAGTCGATATTATTTGATATTAGAATGGCTACTCCAGCTTGTTTCTTGGGACCATTGGCTTGAAAAATTGTTTTCCACCCTTTTATTCTGAGGTAGTGTCTGTCTTTGTCACTGAGGTGCGTTTCTTGTATGCAGCAAAATTCTGGGTCTTGTTTGTGTATCCAGTCTGATAGTCTGCGTCTTTTTATTGGGGAATTGAGACCATTGATGTTAAGAGTTATTAAGGAAAAATGATTGTTGCTTCCTGTTATTTTTGTTATTAGAGGTAAAGTTATATTTGTATCTTTTTTGGGGGTTGTTGGAAGATTACTTACTTGCTTTTCCTAGGTTGTAGTTTCCCTCCTTGTGTTGGCATTTTCCATCAATTATCCTTTGAAGTGCTGGGTTTGTGGGAAGATATTGTGCAAATTTGGTTTTGTCATGGAATATCTTGGTTTCACCATCTATAGTGATTGAGAGTTTTGCTGGGTATAGTAATCTGGGCTGGCAATTGTGTTCTCTTAGTGTCTGTATGATGTCAGTCCAGGCTCTTCTGGCTTTTATAGTCTCTGGTGAGAAGTCTGGTGTAATTCTTATAGGTCTGCCTTTATATGTTACTTGACCTTTTTCCCTTACTGCTTTTAGTAGTTTTTCTTTGTTTTGTGCATCTGATGTTTTGATTATTATGTGACAGGAGGTATTTCTTTTCTGGTCTAGTCTATTTGGTGTTCTGTAGGCTTCTTGTATGTTTATGGGCATCTTGTTCTTTAGGTTAGGGAAGTTTTCCTCAATAATTTTGTTGAAGATATTTACTGGCCCTTTAAGTTGGGAATCTTCATTCTCATCTATACCTATTATCCTTAGGTTTGGTCTTCTCATTGTGTCCTGGATTTCCTGGATGTTTTGAGTTAGGAGTTTTTTGCGTTTTTCATTTTCTTTGACAACTGTGTCACTATTTTCCACCGTATCTTCTGCATTTGAGATTCTCTCTTCTATCTCTTGTATTCGGTTGGTGATGCTTGCGTCTGTGACTCCTGATCTCTTTCTTAGGTTTTCTATCTCCATGGTTGTCTCCCTTTGAACTTTCTTTATTGTTTCTATTTCCAGTTTCAGATCCTGAATGTTTTTGTTTAATTCCTTCTTTGTGTTTTCTTGCATTTCTTTAAGGGATTTCTGTGATTCTTCTTTAAGGGCTTCTATCTGTTTACTTGTACTCTCCTGTATTTCTTTAAGGGGGTTACTTAATTCCTTCTTATAATCCTCTATCATCATCATGAGAAGTGATTTTAATTCTGAATCCTGCTTTTCAGGTGTGATGGGGTGCTCAGGGCTTGCTATATTGGGAGAACTGGGCACTGATGATGCCAAGAAACTTTGGTTTCTGTTGCTTATGTTCTTCTGCTTGCCTTTCGCCATCTGGGTAACTCTAGTGGTACCTGCCCTCACTGTGTAAGACTGGAGTCTGTATTTCCAGTTATCTTGCTTATTGCAGAGCTCCCCGGAGTCCAGATGTCTCTGTGGTCTTATGCCCCTAATCTCCTGGGTGGAAAAACTCCTGGGACTCAGGCCACCTCTTGGATCTGGAAATCCTTCTGCTCTGAGTGCAGTGGGTCCTCTATGACTCAGGATTCAGTTTCAGCTGCTCTGAGTGCAGTGGCTCCTAGATGACTCAGGATTCAGTTTCTCCACAGGACAGGAGCAGACCAACTCTGTGTCAGCTGCTCTGAGTGCAGTGGCTCCAGCTGCTCTGAGTGCAGTGGGTCCCTGATGACTCAGGATTCAGTTTCAGCTGCTCTGAGTGTAGTGGCTCCTCGATGACTCAGGATTCAGTTTCTCCACAGGACAGGAGCAGACCAACTCTGTGTCTGCTCCAGCCCAAAGGACCAGGCAGGGGCCAAAGGGAAGTGGAATTCCGGAGGGGCGGGGTTTGGGTAGCTGCTGTGCCCTGAATGTCCCTGGCTCCCAGATGTATCTCTGGGGCTTAGGGAGTGAGATGGAGTTCTTACCAGCTGCTCTGAGTGCAGTGGCTCCTGGATGACTCAGGATTCAGTTTCTCCACAGGACAGGAGCAGACCGACTCTGTGTCTGCTGCAGCCCAAAGGACCAGGCAGGGGCCGAAGGGAAGAGGGGATGATTTTCTTGGAAGACTTTTTTTCCAGTCTTTTCCTCTGAGGTAGTATCTTTTTTATTGAAATGTGCTTCTTTTATGCAGCAAAATGCTAGATCCTGTTTGCATATCCAGTCTGTTAACTTATGTTTTTTTAATAGATGAGTCGAGTCCATTAATACTGAGAGATATTAAAGACAGATGATTGTTAGTTTCTGTTATATTTGTTGTTGTATGTGGCATTATGTATATATGATTCTCTCCTTTTTGTTTTGTTTTGTTTTGAGATGCTTAATATCTTGTGTTTTTCTTCAGTGTAGGTACCCTCCTTGTGTTGGAGCGTTCCTTCTAGAATCCTCTGTAGGGCTGGGTTGGTAGCTAGATATTGTTTGAGTTTGGTTTTGTCCTGGGGTATTTTGGTTTCTCCATCTATGTTGATTGATAGTTTTGCTGGGTATAGTAGCCTAGGCTTGTATTTGTGTTCTCTTAGAGTTTGCATGACCTATGTACAGGATTTTTTGGCTTTTATAGTCTTTGGTGACAAGTCTGGTGTAATTCTGATAGGTTTGCCTTTATATGTTACTTGGCCCATTTCTCTTGCAGCTTTTAATATTCTTTCTTTGTTCTGTGCATTGAGTGTTTTGATTATTAGGTGATGAGAGGATTTTCTTTTCTCATCCCATTTATTTGGTGGTCTATAGTCTTCTTGTACATTTATGGCCATCTCTTATTTTAGGTTGGGGAACTTTTCTTCTATGATTCTATTGAAGACAGTTTTGGGTCCTTTGAGCTGGGAATCTTTGCTCTCTTCTATTTCTATTATTCTTAGATTTGGTCTTTTCATTGTGTCCTGCATTTCCTGGCTGTTTTGGGTTAGGAATTTTTTATGTTTCAAATTTCCTTTGACAGTTGTATCAATATCTTTTAAGGTATCTTCTACACTTGAGACTCTCTCTCTTCTCTCTTGTATTCTGTTGGTGATGCTTACATCTGTAATTCTTGACTTTTTTCTTAAGTTTTTCATTTCAATGGTTGCCTCTATTTGTGTTTTCTTTATTGTTTCTACTTCTACTTTTAGATCATGGACTGCTTTGTCCAATTCTTTCACCTGTTTGTGTTTTCCTGTATTTTCTTAAGTGGTTTATTTGTTTCCTCTTTTACGGGCCTCTAGCTGTTTACCTGTATTTTCCTGTATTTCTTTTAGTGAGTTATTTACATCCTTCTTAAAGGACTCTATTATCTCCATGAGATAGGATTTTAGACTACCTTCCTCATATTCAGGTATGTTGGTGTATTCAGGGCTTGTTGTGGTGAAAGAAGTGGGCTCTGATGATGCCCACATATATTGGCTTCTGTTGCTTATGGTCTTGCACTTGTCTCTCACCATCTGGTTATCCATGATGTTTGCTTGTCTGGGTATCTTTGTCTGGAGACTGTCTCTTGTGTCCCTGGGTTGCTTCAGGTCTACTGGTAGGCCTGTAGTCCTGGCTACAGCAGATCTCCTGGGAGGCCTTCAGACTGTTGAGTCTTCAGAGGATCAATCAAGCTGTTACCCTGTGTTTAGCTGTTCTTTAGGGAGGCCTTTTGACTGTAGGGTCTGTTGCCCTGTGTGCAGCAGAACTCCTGGGATGCCTTCAGGCTGTTGTATCTTTAGGGGAGCAGAGAAGCTGGCAGTCTGCCTTGGTAGAAGGCGCTGGGTAGAAGACCTATTGTGTTAGAATTGCAGCTCATCCAGACAGATCACACCAGACCAGTTCCACAAGAGAGGTTTTTTGTGGGGGGAAAGGGCAAAAGGTGGTGATGAAGATGATGGGGGGAAAGTGAAAGGGGCGAAGGTCAGGAAGGGTCTGCATTTTATTTGGGCAGTGGTGTAACTGCTCACAGGTAGAGGTGGGACTCTGAGAATGTATGGCTATTGTCATGGCAACAGATGTATGGGTCCCTGTCGCCTATGGGTGATGTCACTATCACCATTGGATTTGGAAGCCATTTGCAACTATTATGCTGGATCCTGAATGTAAAGTCAGTTCTTGATGCCAACATAGCTTCCTTTTTTATCGTAAAGAGAAGAAAAAAAGGGGAGGGGAAGCCTATGGTGAAAGGGGAATGGGGGTGTCAGATCTCTTAACCTGCTTCCTGTCGTCTAGGGACATAGTCAACTTTGGAGTGTAGTTGATTTTCACCATCAGGGTCCACTTTGTAAACACTTGCATCAGGCTCCTCTGTGGACAGTAGCTCCCCTGTGGACAGCAGCTCCTTTGTGGACAGCAGCTGGTAATCCTGTAACAGAAACTGATTAATAGTTTGGCCAGAAGGTTTTTTTTTTGT
Organism: Grammomys surdaster; assembly: GCF_004785775.1. NCBI lineage: Eukaryota > Metazoa > Chordata > Mammalia > Rodentia > Muridae > Grammomys > Grammomys surdaster. The sequence goes on from NW_021604706.1 coordinate 639,301, forward strand.
TTGTCATTGAAGGAATGTAGAAACAAGATTAATGAGGCAGGAGGTAAATAATAACACCAGGAAGATGACTAGGAAAGGTGTTATGAAAGGGAGTGTCCACTTCCACATAAGGTTTTAAAAAATTCAGAAATTGGAGGTCTCACATTCCTTGAAATTCTGCATGTTTGATTGTAGCTCCTGAATTTTATTTCTCACTATCCCAGATTGGATGACGTAGAAACAGCATTCTTCTTGGAGGAACAAGCAAAGACCACCTTCTTTAGCTGTCAGGAGGACCCTGTTGGTTCTGAAGCACCACAGCTGTGAAAGAATTGATCTGTTTCTTGATTGTCAGAATGGTTTCAGACATTTTTTGAAAACTGGTGTTAAACTTGGAAGTGAATTTATTATATTGGGTCATGGGAGTAGTTATCCCTGCAATTTCAGTACCAACATCTATGACTATTCCTGCAGTGACCAAGAGTGGGATGACCTGAACTGCCCTCTGATGTTGGGCAGCTATCATCTACAACTTGGACTGGTAGAGGCTCGTTTCCCTGGATTATTCCTAGTTCATGGAAAAGGAATATCAACAGGCAAACTCCTGACCAGCTGTCTGGTAAGCAATGATATACCTGAGTACCACAAAGGATTGACGTGTTTTGAATTGCAATGCATTGTGGCAGAGATGAGGTATCAAGGGTCGTGGTTCTATTGCAGTCTAGGGAGCTTAGTGTTCCTATAGAATGTGTCCTGGAGGTCTTTTTTTTTTTTTAAGATCTTTTTTATTTATATGAGTACACACTGTAGCTATCTTCAGACACATACCAGAAGAGTGCATCAAATCACATGACAGATGGTTGTGAGCCACCATGTGGTTGCTGGGAACTGAACTCAAGACCTCTGGCAGAACAGTCAGTGCTCTTAACCACTGAGCCATCTCTCCAGCCCTGTCCTGGATGTCTTAAAACAGCTTGCCATGCCAAAACAGAGGGATAGAGGAAAGGAATGGTATCATGGAAGCATCAAAGTCAGGGAAGATGACAAAAGGTGAGCAAGGTTACTTGGCAGTATTACCGGAGAGGCTGTAAGTGGCAATTGTGAGTTAGTTCTAGGGGATACACACAGGCAGCAGTCATTAAAGGGACCAGGTCGGGTGACATTAAGGAGTTAGTATGCTGAGGTCAAGGTCTGAAGCAAAAGGCGAAATGACAAGTTAGTGCTATTTATGAGGGGTGATGTTAAGGAGGTAAGAACTTAGGAGGAGTGTTTGATTATTTCTCCTACTTTTCTGATATCTATGGGTTGGGCAATTGAGACGTATTTCCTCTAGTTGTGGATAGTACTTACTGGTGATCTGGCTTGATTTTTATGATAGAGCTTGCCAACAACTCCTGTCTCCTATCTGGGATTACATGGATCATGTATGTAGAAAAATAGTGTCTTGCATTGTTGATAGAAGTAATTGGTCCATGATACGAGCATATGCATCTGGCAAGACCAATATAGGCAGTTCCCATATTTGTCAGGCCAGTTTTTTTTACAATCATCTTTTGTCTGGTCAAAGAGAAAGCAAGTAAAAAGATAATAATATTTAGATGGGATAACAGATACGAGGATGACAGCAATTTGGATCGGTTCCTGGCATCCAGCTATGAAGCAGTTTCCTCACCATATTTGGAAAGACTGTTTGTTATCATTTGGGGTTTCTTGAACCTCAAATCTCCAGATGTAAGGGCTGGATGGAAATGAACAGCAGGGGGAGGATTAGAAGCCTATTTCTTTCTTTTTATTGGATATTTTATTTACATTTCAGATGTTCTCCCTTTACCCCATTCCCCCTCCCACCCAGGAACCCCTATCCCATCCCCCCTCCTCCTGCTTCTATGAGGATGTACCCCCACCTACCCCCCTACACCCACCTCCCCAGCCTTGAATTCCCCCTCACATGGCTTCCAGCCTTCATGGGACCAAGGATCTCCTCTCCCACCTATACCTGACAGGACCATCTTCCCTTGCATATTCAGCTGGAGCCATGGATCCCTCCCTAAGTGCTCCCAGGCTGGTGGTTTAGACCCTGGGAGCTGTGGTTGGTTGGTATTGTTGCTCTCCTCATGGGGCCCCAATCCCTTTCAGCTCCTACAGTCTTCACTCTAACTCCTCCATTGGGAACCCCATGATCAGTTCAATGGTTAGCTGTGAACATCTGTCTCTGAATGTGTCAGACTCTTGCAAACCTCTAAGGAGACATCTATGTCAGGCTCCTGTCAGCATGCACTTCCTGACATCCACATCAGCGTCTACTTTTGGTGACTGCACGTGGAATGGATACCCAGGAATGGTCTGCAGAAAGCCCCTCCTTCAGTTTCTGTCCTACACTTTGTCTCCATATTTGCTCCCTTGAGCACTTTGCTATTCCTTCTAAGAAGGACCGAAGCACCTCCACTTTGTCTTCATTCTTCATGAGCTTTATGTGGTCTGTGAGTTGAATTTTGGTATTTCAAGCTTCTGGGCTAAAATCCAATAATCAGTGAGTGAATACCCTGTGTGTTCTTTTGTGATTGGGTTACCTCACTCAGGATGATATTTTCTAGTTCCATCCATTTACCTAGGAATTTCTTGAATTCATTGTTTTTAATAGCTGAGTAATGCATCCACCTACCCTGAGAAGGTGTCTGCCAAGACTAGGAAGTACTTGGCACATTTGACAGTGGGAACATGGGTAAAGTCAAGTTGCCAGTCAGTTCCAGGGAGGGAGCCTCTAGCCTGATAGGATAGGAAAAGGGATGCTATGATACCTTGAGTTGAAGTCTGATATCTGACAGATTTTTTAAGAGGCAGTGATAGATTTTAAGAAACTAAAGTCCTCAGGAGTAGGCTGTAGGTAGGTCTTAACAAAATAACACAGTACTTGGCTGTTAGGAAGAAAGAGTTGGTGAAGTTAGGATAGTGTTTGATGAGTGTCAGGGGGTGAAGGTGGGGATGTGGGTTGCAGTGTAAGAATGTCTTGGGGAGGGTGATATGAATCTAGACCTCTAAATGCCACAACTCTAGCTGCCTCATCAGCTTGATTGTTTCAGTTGGAGACAATAGAGTCATCCATCTGGTGGGATCTGCAGTGGACAATCTCAATAGCTGTGGGGAGATGGGAGGCCTTTAGCATGGCTGTAATTTGGTTTGCATTAGTTACCAGTCCTCCTTTTGTAGTAAGCAACCCATGCTCCTTCCAGATAGCAGCATGGGACAGGAGGATTTGGAAAGCATATTTGGAATCTATGTGGATGTTGAGTGATTGTACCTGTGCCAGTTGAAAGACATGGGTAAAGGCTATTAATTAAGCCTGTTGATTGGTGGTATGAGCAGGAAGGGTGTGTGCCTCAACCACCTCTGTGTCTGACACTCTAGCATAGCCAGCTCTTCTGGCCCCTTCATGTAGAAAGGAGTTGTCATCTGTATACCAGGTATAGATGACCTGAGACAATGTGCCCTCCTATACGTGTGAAGGATGAGGTTCTTCGAAAGTTTCAGTACAGGAGTAAGATAGGAGTGGTTAATATTTGGTCAATGAAGAAGATTGAAAATATTAAGAGGCCATCATGATTGGAAGGTGAATGTGGAGTCTTCTATTAGTGCTACCTGAAGAGAAAGAACCCTGGATGGAGGTAGAGTCTGTAAGCATTTGTAAGTTAGAAGCTGTGACAGGTTCTGAGAAGATGATTACAGGTGACACAAAGGTGAGGATTTTTAACTCTTGAATGAGTTTAGTGGCTGCTAAGGTACAAATACAAGCTACCCATCCCTGAATGGTTAGATCTAGTTTTTTGTTTTGTTTTGTTTTGTTTTTACAGATATGTTACAGGTGCAAAAGAAGGTCCCAATTGGTGACCTAGGACTCCAAGGGCAAATCTCTCTTTTTCAGTTCCATAGAGGGAAAAAGGACAAGTCAGGTCAGGGAGATATAAGGCTAGGGTCTTAAGGAGACCCTGTTAGAGACTTTGAAAGGGCTTGGTAACAGGTTTGAGAAGAGTTTCATGGGTGGAGCCTAATGCTGCTTCATATAATGGGTCAGAAAGGAGAGAAAAGGGAGGAACCCAGGAATATAAAACTGAGCTACCCCTAGGAATGATAAAATCTCTTCCTTTGTAGAAGGAACAGTCAGAGACTGAATCAGATTCTTTCTATCTAAGGTAATAGTCTTGTGGGTAGGGGTAATTGTTAGTCTCAAATAGGTGATCTGAGGAGTGGACAGTTGGACTTTAGAAGGTGAGACCCTATAGCCTCGACTAGAAAGGAAATTTAGAAGAGCAGAGGTGTCAGCTTGGTTAATTTTTTGAGAAAGGCTACAGAGAAGGATATCATCTATGTAATGCACAATCTTAGATTTAGGGAGAGACAGAGAAAAATAAGTCAGCACCCAGGGCCTGGCCAAATTGGTGTGGGCTATCCCAGAATCCCCGAGATAGAACAGTCTAGGTAAGTCGGGTAGAGAAGTGGGTATCAGGATCTGTCCAGGTAAAGGGAAATATGTTCTATGAATGGGAATCTAGAAGGATAGAGAAAAATGCATCCTTGAGATCCAGGACTAAAAAATGGAAAGTTCCCGAGGAGATAGTGGAAAGAAGTGTATAAGGGTTAGCCCCAACAGTATGGAGGGGAACCACTGAAGAATTAATGTGCCTGAGGTCTTGAACCAGGTGATAGGTACCATTAGGTTTCTTAACTCCTAGTATAGGGGTGTTAAAAGGGGAAGAGGTAGAGTAAAGGAGTTTCTTAAGAGGTCAGAAATTATAGTCTTAAGTCCCCTGAGGCTCTGGAGAGAGAGAGAGAGGCGGGATGGGGAGGGGGAGGGAGAGGGGGAGGGGCAGGGGAAGGGGGAGGGGAGAGGGAGAGGGAGAGGGAGAAGGAGAGAGAGAGGGAGAGGGAGAGGGAGAGGAGGAGAGTATTGAGCTTGAGTTATGTACTTGGTAGAGTCCAGCAATTGGTTGACAACAGAAGAATGATGTTTAGCAAGAGAGGGGTTCTGGACATCCCAGACTCAGGGGTCTACCTGAGAAGCTCGTAAAGGAAACAACATATTAGGGTTAGTAAGTTGACTCTTTAGAAGAAGGAGCAGAAGAACTGCTTGGGTTTAGGTGAATGGGGGTAGCAAAGGAAATAGAGTTTCCCAACTTAACTAAAATATTCTTTCCCAATAAGGGGACAGGACATGTTAGTAGTGCCAAAAAAGAATGAGTGGGAAGTACACCCCTAAAAATGCAACTAAGTGGTGGGGTCTGATGAGAAAGGTAAGTTCGCCCTCCTACCCCTATGATATTAAGTGGGAGGGGGAAGTGGATCCCCAATACTCTGTCAGGACCAAGTAAGTGGCCCTAGTGTCCAAAAGGAAGGAGATGGGCTACCCACATACTATGATGACTACCAAGGGCTCCCTACTAGTGATGACCGTGGTCGGGTCAAGGGAGCCTGAGCCTCTTCAGTTGTCCATAGCCAAGCCTAGGAAATTGGATGGAGAGTTACCTGTAAGTGATGTCTCTCTGTCCTGTGTGAAGTGTGGGCAATCAACAATGTCCTTTTTGATGGCACCTAGGATGTGGTCCCTTTGGCTTGTGGGGGTTAGGAAAAGCCCTCGACCAGTGACCTTGTTGACCACATCTGTAGCAGGAGCCTAAAGGTCTCTGAGTCATAGAAGACCAGGATCCGGGGCGGTGACTGGGGTTGGTCACACAGCCTTTGCCAGCACATGGTACTTTTGTTTGCAAGCCTTCTCATCTCTCTCATGGTACACTTTGAAGGTCAGCACCAAGACTTCTGCCTGTGAAGTTAGGAGCCTCTTCTCCAACCACCTAAGTTTGGCTTTTATGTCGGGGTAGTTCTGGGAAAAAAGTAGGTCACCAGAAGTTGCTTACCTTCTGGGGTTTCAAGGTCTAGATTAGTATATTGTAATAAGGTCTTTGTAAGGTGTTTTAAAACTGGATGGGTTTTCTTGTTTGTCCTGGGTGACCTCTTGGAGTTTTTCAAAATTTATTGGTTGTAAGGTTGCCCTACAGAGACCAACCAGGAGGCAGGTTATGAATCTATCACCTGTGGAATTATAATTTCATTGAGGATCTTGGTCAGGTACTGCGTCAAATCTGATTGGATATGTTCCATCTGAGTCTCATCTGCATGTATTCTTGCCTGCTCCCAAACTCACCTGTGTTCATCAGGAAGTAAATTATTAGAGAGGATCATATATGCATCATGGAAAGTCAAGCTATAGGATTGAGTAATGTACTTAAACTCTTTAATTAAGGCGGAGGAGCTAGAGGTGTCAGAATCCAGTCTGCTTTCTATTTGGGAAAGTTCACTCACTGAGAAAGGAACATGTACTCTGATGAGGCCATCTATCCCAGGAACTTCCCTTAAACAAAGGACTGATGCTGGGTCAGGTGTCCCTGGGGGAGAAGGACTTGGGGAGTTAGCTGTGGCCTTAGCTGGTGAGGGGAAGGCTGAAGGTAGGTACCAATGCAGGGTGATTGGAGAGGCTGGCACAGGAGGAAGAGAGGGGTCTGAAGAGGTTGAGCAAGGAGGCTCTTGGGTAGCCTGGTGAGAAGGAGAAACTGAGGTGACAGTTTGGGATTTTGGAGGCATGGAAGTAGGTCTGCAGTGAAAAGGAGGCATTTCATTAGCTGGATCGAGGATTGTGGCATCATCTGGTGGAGGTTTCATGGGTTGGGGAACAAGAAGAACACAGGGAGGAGTTGGAGCAAAGATAGGTAAACGCTTGGGTATAGGGAACCTCTTTCCATTTGGCAGATCACTGGCAGTATGTATGAAGATCCCATAAAATAATTCGATCTAATGTGACATTAAGTGGCCATTTGGAGCCGTTGTCTAATGGGTACTGAATCCAGATCTTACTGCAGACGTATACCAGCTTTGATGCTTTCAAGTCAGGCATTAACTTTAGAGATTTGAGATTTTCCAGAAGAAATCCCAGTGGGGAGCCTGGAGGGACAGTCAAAGACAATGAGGCACCCATTGGGTGGTGGTGATGTTGCTGAACTATTCATACTGGCGTCCTAAGAAAAAGTTCAACAATGAGTTCAAGCCAGGTTAGATGTCCAGGTCATCACATGAACCACCTAGGGGCTATATAGTGAGACCTGAACTCAGTAGAAAGCATTTCCACCTATGCGTAGGGATTTCTGAACAGCTGTAAGAGCCCAAGGGGTTAAGAACAGCTTTTTAGAGGAAGTGACCCAAGGATTGAAGTCCTATTTTGTATGTCAGCTAGGAGGCTGGTCTTAAGGACCGTGGCCATGAAACAGCAACTCCTTATTCCATAAAGGCCAGCCAGTCCCTTTTTGGGAAATCGGGATCCTCCTCACTGACTGGGGGAAAAAACCCTTACCATTCTTCTACATGCCAACACCCAATTAGCATAGCACCATTTGTTTAAGATGCTTTCTTTTATCCATCGTATAATTTTGGCTTCTTTGTCAAAAATCAAGTGTTCATGGTATGTGGATTTATGTTTGGATATTTGAGTTGATCCTGTTGGTCTGTTTTTATGCCAGTGCCATGTGTTTCTTATTACTATTGCTCTGTATTACAGCTTGAAATCAGGGATGGTGATAGCTCCAGAAGTTCTTTTATTATACAGGATTGTTTTAGCTGTCCTGGGTATAGTGGTTTGGATATGCTTGGCCCATAGGGAGTGGCACTATTAGGAGGTTTGGCCCTGTTGGTGTGGTAACGGCCGTGTTTGAGGAGTATGTCACTGTGGGAGTGAGCAATAAGATCCTCCTCCTAGTTGCCTGGAAGCCAGTCTTCTGTTTGTCTTTGGAACAAGATGTAGACCTCTTAGCTCTTCCAGTGCTATCCCTGCCTGGATGTTGCTACACTTCCTGGCAATGATGATAATGGACTGAACCTCCGAATCTGTAAGTCAGCCCCAATTAAATGTTGTACTTTATAAGAGTCGCCTTGCTCATGGTGTCTCTTTACAGTAATGGAAACCCTAACTAAGACACTGGATTTTTGTTCTTCCATATGAAGTTGAGTATTGTCCTTTCAAGGCCTATAAAGAACTGTGTTGGAAATTTGATTGAGATCTTATTGATGACCATTTACTATTATGTTAATTCTATTGTGACATCTTTCTACCTTCTGGTATCTTCTCCAATTTGAAAATGGAATACAGATCTAAACAGAATTCTCAACAGAGGAATCTCAAATGGCTGAGAAACATTTAAAGAAACATCTAATGTCTTTAGCCATCAGAGAAATGTAAATCAAAATACCTTACATCTGTCAGAATGGCTATGATAAAACACAAGTGACAGTTCATGCTGAGGATTGTGTGGTCGCCAGGGCAATATCCATCTATTGCTGTTGGTTGTGCAAACTTGTACAGGCCCTGTGGAAACCAATATGGTGATTTCTCAGAAAATTGAAAATCAATCTACCTAAGACCCCAGCTATACCATTCCTGGGAATATATCCAAAGGATGTTCTGTCTTATCACAAGGACGTTTGCTCAACTATGTTCATAGCAGCTCTATTCATAATAGCTAGAAACTGGAAATAATTTATATGTCCTACAGGTTAAAGAAAACGTAGTACATTTACACAATGGAGTATTATACAGCTGTTAACAAATGACAAAGACTCCGACAAAATTATCCTGACTGTAACCCAGGCCCAGAAAGACAAACAGGGTATGTATGCACTTATAAGTGGATATTAGCTGTAAAGTAAAGGTTATAACCATGTTACAATCCACAGATCCAAAGAGGCTAAGTAACAACAAAAGCTCAAATTGGGACACATGCATTTTCCCAGAAAGGAGAAATAAAACAGATTTCTCCATCTCCATCTTCCTCTTGCCAGAGGCTGTACATAGTACCACTGCCCTATGCTCTCTGTCTCCCAGTAGGGCAAGCAGCATGGTCTGTAGCTACAGGTTCTCCATGGTGGAGGCTAGTTGACAGGCCTAGGACCAGCCCTATTCAATGATGACCTGTTTCCAGGCCACTTTATACCACTCTATTCTTGATGCTTGCTGCCAGTTATATCTGTTGTAAATGGTAGGCAGAGGTGCTGTCTGGAGGTTTCAGTCTTCCAGCAGGGTAAGCAGCTTGGCTGCAGTTATGGCAGCTCCATGCTGGGCACTGGCTCACAGGCTTAGGGCTAGACCCATTAGGTAATGACCTGTTTTGTGGGAGCTCCAGCCCCCTACCCCCAATACTACCTTGTCCTTAGTGCTGGCATCCCCAGGGCTCATCAGGTATGGCCTTTGTGCTTGCAGGTTGAGACTCGAGAAGAGTATAGATTTGTTATTCTCTACCACACTTGATTTTGTTCTGTCATTTTTCCAACTTTGTGAGTCTCCCTTTTTTTATTTTTATTTTTATTTTTATTTTTATTTTTATTTTTATTTTTTTTAGGAGCCATGATCTTTTATTGGGGCAGGGTCCATCAATCCTTCTTGGCCGCCGCCTTCCTCATGGCTGCCAACACGTTGCTCAGCTCCTCCCGCTTTCTCTTGGCGCGGATGTGCGTGCCCACCCTCTTCTTGATGAACTTGAGTGCGCGCTTGTCCTTGGACAGTTTGAGCAACTCCATGGCGCGGTGCTCGTAGGGCACGAAGCCGCAGACCTCCTGGATCATGTCCCGCACGAACTTGGTGTGCTTGGTGAGGTGCCCGCGGCGCCGGCTGTGTCTTGGCTTGCTGATGTTCTTCGTCACTTTGTGGCCCTTGTTGAGGCCCACGGCCATAGGGTAACGCAGGGCCATAGCTGCTGCTCTCCGATGGCAGCCAGGACAGGAAGAAGCGAGTCTCCCTTTTAAAAAGCATCTTCCCACAAAACTTGTTCTTGTAGTTGTTATTGTTCTTCCAGAGCTACTGCAGGCTCTTCAGAATCCTTTTTCACTGCAACATCATCCTTTGAAGCCTCCATGGGTCTCTCAGACTCCTTGGAGCTCCAGGGAAGGTGCCACTGGCTGCTGCTGCCATCTTAGTCTTCTGCTGTTAATGATCTCTGGCTTTAATCTATGGTGGTCTGATAGGATTCAGAGAGTTATTTCAATATTCTTGAATATTTTGAGATGTATCTGTATCTGAGTTGTGTTCAATTTTGGAGAAAGTTTCATGAGGTGCTAGGTCTATTCAGTTTTATAACATCTGTTACCTCCAGCATTTTTCTATGTAGTTATGGTCTAGATAATCTGTCTGTTGCTGAGTGTGGAGTACTGATGTTTCCCACTATTCGTGTATGAGGGTCAATGTGGGATTTAAGATGTAGTGTACTTTTTTGTAAACTTGGGCGATCTTGAGTTTAGGGCATAGATGTCATCTTGTGGATTTTTTTTTGAATATGTAGTTTCCTTTTCCATCTCTTTTAATTAGTTTTGGTTGGAAGTCTATTTTATTAGATATTAAACTGGGCATACCAGCCTGTTTCTTAAGTCTATTTGCTTGAAATATTTTATTTTCTGATCCTTTATCCTGAGGTAATGTCTATCTTTGGTGTTCAGATGTGTTGCTTAGAGGCAGGAGCAAGATGGATCCTGCTTTTACATCTATTCTGTAAGTGTATGTTTTTTTTTAATTGGTGGTGTGTGTGTGTGTGTTTCCCTTCTTTTGATTTTGCTCGTATGTGATAACTTCTATGCTATATTTTCATCGGTATTGTCAACCTCCTTAGGTTAAAGTTTTCTTTCTATCATCTTCTGTAATGCTAAATTTGTAGATACCTATTGTTTAAGTTTGGTTTTGTTATAGAATATCTTATTTTCTCCATCCGTGGTGATTGAAGATTGATAGTAGTCTGGGTTAGCATCTGTGGCCTCACATCTATTCAGGCCCTGTGGCTTTTTTTCGTCAATTTTTCATTTTCTGAATTCCCCCAGTTTATGTTGTCTTTATTGATTCTATTTCCAATTTTAGCTCTTGAATGGTTTTGTTCATTTTCTTCCACTGTTATTTTGTGTTTTCTTGGAGTTCTTTAAGGGATTTAATTCATTTCTTCTTAAGGATCTCTATCATCTTTATATAGTTGCTTTTAAGGTCTTTACTTGTGTGTCAGCTATATTGGAATATGCAGGACCTGGTTTGGTATGTCTGAGCCCTTATTGCTCTGTATGTGACATATTGACCTGGCTGTTATTGATTGTGTTCTTACTATGGTGTCTAGGCATCTGGTTTTGGGGGCAATTTTGGGGATGTCTAAGTCTAGGTGCAGAATTCTGAGTTTGTCCTTGTTGGATGTGAGTTTTATTCTTTGATATCTGTTCCTTCTCTGGATTTTCAGTGTATTGTCTGAGTGTTGCCTGTTTTTCTGGCCTGCCTAGCTGGTATGTTCATGGAGAACACTTGCTCATGTTAGAAGTTGGGGGAAAAGAGGTGGAAATGAAAGGACAGCAGGGGATAGTCTGTGGGATCCACAGGAGGTATGCATGGGGAGGGGGGATGAGAGGGGAGAAGTCTGCTTCTGGTGTTCTATCGTAGCACTAGGGTGGGCCCTGAGAATTGGGTGCGGTATAAGAGTAGGGAAGGTCCTCAGGAAGCCTACCTGGTCTTCTGGCAAATGTTGTCTGTGGTGGAAGAGTGGGTGTCCACCAGACATACTTGTTTAAATTCACTCAATTTGACATTCAGAGGTGCCTTAATTTAGTTGCAGTTCTGTTTTTGTTGACACTGTGACCAAAGCAACTCATAAAATGAAGCACTTATTTGTGGAATTGCTTACAGTTTCAGAGTTTTAGTCCACTATCATCATGGCAGGGAACATGACTGCACACAAGCAGTTCTGGTGCTGAGAGCTATATCCTGATCTTAGGCTTCAGGTAGAGACACAGAGACTGGGACTGGCATGGGCTTTTGAAACCTGAAAACCAACATCCCAGCAACACACCTTCAACAAGGACACATGTACTCCAACAAGGTCATACCTCCTAATCTTTCCCAAATAGTCTACCAATTGATGACAAATCCTTCAAATATATGGGATTATGAGGGACAATCTCATTCAAACCACCACATCCACTTTCTGTCTCTCATAGGTCTGTAGCCATATATTAGTGCAAAATATATTCAGTCCAACTTCAAGAGTCCCCATAGTCTTTCTGTTGTGTTATTTAAAAAAAAACATAGCTGTAGTAGGCAGGAAGAAAAATAGGCTAGGTCTGAACTTATGTAGTATTATCTTTATTCATGGCAAGAATGCAAATTATCATCCACATTTGTGGGCAGAAGCTGGGAGAGTAGTCCTTAAGCAGGAAGCTATCATTCCTAAACATAAGAGGAATATAAAAAATTCAGGTCAGGGGGTATCACTGTTTTCTGATGATGAGGGTCTTTGTAAGAGGGCCTTTCTAGGTGTGTTGAACAGGGGTTCCTCTGGTCATGTAGCTGTGGAAGAGTTTTAACTTGCTCAGCTGAAATGACTCAGGTGACTGCCAGTCTGTACTCCCTGGAAACTAGAGATTTGGAAAGTAACTGTTAGAGTGCTATAAGCAGATGATTTGGCTACAGAGTAAAACTGAGATTTCCTAGGAAGGTTGGAGGAGGAGTGAAGGCAAGAGAGACAGAGTGGGCTTGTGAGAGGAAGTGGCCATGGACTTGATTTATAGTGACAGTGACTGGCCCCATTGTTGAACTGTTGCACCAAAATGAGTCAGTAGAAGTAGCAGGGAGCTACAGGGCATCAAAGAAAGGGAGCAGGAGAAAATAGAGGACTAATGTAAAGAATCACATCTGTCTGGGGTGAAAGAGATGAAGGGTCTTTTTAACCAGAGTCTTTCCACAGCATCTCAAAGGTCTTTTTGCAGATGTATCAGGAACAGATGGAATTGGTATAGGGTGAGAGGTATTGGGAGAGCTTGTATAAAACATTTTGTTCGGCTATATGGTGAAGTTCAGTAAGTAAAACATTTAAAAGACAGGGTAACAACAGACATACAGGAATAATGAAAAAGAGGAAAGAGTGATCAAGGAGAGGAACCAGAATAGGAAGAACCAAAAGTAATTTTTGTCTGGCTCCTGTCTTTAGGTCCCATTTCAAACCAGTTAGGATTTTTTGGCATGGAAGTAATACTGCAGTGGAGGAGGGCTCAAATCTTGTCCTTAGCAGTAGATCTAGTCCTTTCTAGTCTTGGAGCACTGCAGCAGTCAAGGAGCCCAGCTGGTCTTGAAGGATGTTGAGCTGATCTGAGCTGCTGAGGCAGAGAGGCTAACTGATGCAGTGGAGGCTTCAATCTAGATGTTTAAGTCCTGAGCCTCTCAAACAATGTGCAGAGTGGCAAGAAGAAGGATGAGCTGGATAGATCGTGGCCATTAGTCCTCTTTAGAGGTCACTCGAACTGCTTTTAGGGATTTAGGGGCCTCAATCTCTTGGTAACTGCTCAAGGCTGACAGAAGAGTGATGAGAGAGAGGGGCAGCAGTTAAAATGCCTCAGAAGAGGGTCCATTGAAGGGGCCAGGGTAAAGCTGAACAGATGGCAAGGATCCAGAACATAAGCAAGGAGATAGTAACTGTACACTTTGTGGGGAACATTAAGAGACAAAGTTGCACAAGGAAAACTTTTACATCAAGGTTAACATGAGTTATGACTGGCTGTACGATGACCAGAGATCTACAGAAGGGTGAGGTAACTGTAATTAGATGTTTGTTTATATAAGACATCAGACTCCTGCATAAGGAACAAGCAGATGGAAGCCTAGAGAAGTCAGTTAAAGTCAGAATCCAAGGAATGATTCTGAACAGAACATGTCCACGTGGTACTCCTTGCTTTCACATATGGTAAACTTTGTATGTTTGATTCTAACATTAACAATATCAGCTATTATTTAAAGAACAAAAAAACTCTCTCAAGTAAAACACAATTTTTGATCAGAAACTATTTGATAAGGTGAATTTTTTTACTTTAAATGACCATCTCTAGAATATGAACACATAACTTAATACATATTTTTGTTGCTAACAAAATTATTAAACCTATATTCCAAGAAACAATTAAACTGTAAGTTGTATTTCCCAAAAAAGAAATTATTTTCAATTTCCAATTTAGAAAGTATACTCCCAGACAGAATGTCTGCCTTGTCAAGAGTAAACGATTTATTTTAAAGGGTTTCTGAAATTAGTACTTTAACCGAACCTCTTAAAAATATGGAAGGTTTCATTCCATACATTCAACCAACATATGAAAGGTGAAAACAATCATATCAAATCTCTAATAAATAATGTACATCATAGATGAATTAACGTAGAAGGCTAAAATCGACTCTTCACTCTTTTTGTCGATGGAAAAATCTTTAGGTAACTACTTACTGACAGTAGTAAGCAAATTTCCACTGCCATTGATACCATTTGGCTATTCTGAATAACTTTCCAAAGCTGTGAATTTGATGGCTGAGTATCTGGCATCCTCCTTTAATGAGGTATCATTGGTATTTAGGGTAAAGATGATGGAATTAGCTTTTTTTTTTTTTAAGAGGAATACCAGAATAAAGCGCATGACCAATTGAACTAGCCTACAGGTCCATATCAGTCAGGTGGTAGGCTTAGGTGCAAGGTTGCCTTGTTCAAAACATCCTCATATGTCCATTAGGGAGACATTCAAGGCAGAGTAATTGCTATTTGCTTTTGTGTTCTTTGAGATGTTTAGGATGTGGGTAAAAACTCAGAGGTTCTCCACTGGGCAAGAGAATCCATTTCTTTATCATGTCCAAGGCTGGTAAGGCCTAAGCAGGGTCAGAAGCAGCAGACCTCTGTCAAGTCTTATTTGCCATGCATCCTTATCCTGTAATAAGGCTAGCATGCAACTTACTATGGTAGGATGGTATTCCATCCAAGGGAACTTACACTCCATCCAAAAACATGGGCTTGGTGGGTTTCCTGACATGTGATTGTATAGTAAATTTAACCCATTTTACTCATGCATTCAATATTTTATAACCAATTTTTATATACCTGATTTGAAATATTATTTTATATTAAATATACTTCATGTTTACTTTAAACTTGTTTTTCTTTGCTTGCTTTAGGCTTAATTTTTACAACATATTCAGAAGGCTATATGATAGGAAGTATAAATTGGTCTTTTCTTCTAAGCTTGTCTCTGTAAATGAATTACATTTGTACTGAGCATGATTGCCCGTTAACTTGCATGTCTTAATTATTTTTAAAAGTTTACAATAAGTTAGTAACTCTTTTATAAGATTAGGATTTTTATAATCTTATCTTTGTAACTTTGAGCCTTAAAATTATAATTTATAATTATAATTCTTTTTTTTTTCTTTTTTTTTTTTAATTTCTTTTTTTTTTTTTTGAACATGAAATGCTTTTTTATAGCATGTTTTACAAGGGGAGGGGGTAAGAGGGTCCAGGTGGTGGAAAAGTACAAAATCTTCTTGGCCTGTGCCTTGAAACATGTCATGGTCTATATGGTACACTGCCTTGAATTATGATCTACCTGC
>NW_021604706.1:654752-671986 GCF_004785775.1 Grammomys surdaster
TCTTATGTTCAATCCCAACTATGTGAGTTTTGAATTTGGATGTCTAATTATGGGGGGTCTTAGACAAGTTCACAACCCCAAAACACTGATGTGAGACAAGTCACATCGATGGTCGAAGGCTTTAGGCTGTCGACGATGGGCAACGTCAAGGGACTCTGATGTGGGTGAAAGGAGGGTGAGAGCCCTGTCTTAGGCCATGTAGGCTGCACCCACTCCCAGCACCACGCACTCCTTTTCGGCTGCATTGGGTGGGCCCCTGGGAAGTGGACCTACAATAATCCCGTCATTGGACTAACTCACAGCCATCCTAGTCTCTTGTAAATGTTCAATTTACCAACCATTTGACAGTTTGGGGAGTAATATTGTCATAAAGGAAGGCTCCCCAATGTTAGCGGCCATATCAAGGGTGGCCTTGGTTTAGGAAAAAGCCAATTTTTGTTGTGGTGATCAAGAGGCCAAGCTCTCTAGCGAGAGAAATGAGGGCAAAGCCAGGCATACCAGGAACCCTTCTGGAGGGTGTGGAAGTCTAGGGGTCGACCGTAGGGGGAGGCAGGGGAGCTGACAGCTGTGTCAGTCTCCTGCGGAGTCACTTCTGGATCCTCTGCAATTTTCTGCTGATGGTAATGAACTTCAACTGCCTTCTTGATGGCAGCATCAACCTGGTTCCGTGGACGACAGGTCACGGGCGATGATCTCTGTCTTGCTCAATCTTGATGTCGTGCGCACATCCTCTCAATGAGGGTCCGTCCGGATGGGTCTGTGCCTCGAGCCCCACGTCTGGGTGCCACTTGGCCCGACCGGCAGGTCCTGGTTATTCGTGGGGGCGAGGAGGACTGGAACCTGCTATTCTTCAGAAGATATGGTACACTGCTTGAGTTATGGTCTCCCTGCTATTCTTCAGATGATATGGTACACTGCTTTGAGTCTATCTGCAGTTGCCAAGCAGGATCTTGCAGTTGCCCAGCTTCAGGGGACCTTGTGCAGGTGGGAAAAGGTAGGGGGTGAGGGTAAGGGCGAGGCTCCTGGCTTCTGGTCCATCTGGGTTAGAACTTCTAATAGCAGGCATCACGGGTGATTCAATTTTACCTGGAAAGAAAAAAGAAGGGGATTCTCAGGGAGATTTCTCTTCCCTGGATGTAAATTGTTAATCATCGTATTTATGATTGGGCCTGGCTTTGTGAGGGTATCTATTTTTTCCATTAATATTTGTGGTAGCCGATTAGCTGTGCCTTCTGTGGTATTGGGCAGGCATATCAGTCCTCGGCTCCATAAGGGAACTGGGACTGGGGCATTCCCTTTATGGGTATGAGGGTCCTTCCCCATATCTGTGGCAAAGTTTTGTTGGTCTTGGTGGTGCCCGAGGTCACCAACATGGTCAGCAAGAGATTTGGCATGAGCTTTCAGCTTTAGAGAGAGAAAAGTGAACAAGGCATGATGGAGAGTATTTCAGGGGGACTCCTTCTGAGGGGGTACCGTTCCCCCTCTTTTGTTTTTAAAGCCAATTTTTCAGAGTTCTTGTAAAATCAGGGCAGAAGCGCCAACAGTTGCTCCTTCCACACTCAGAGAGTCATGAAGGCCTTATTTAAGGATATATAAATCTATATTAATAATCTTTTGTCAAAGGACTTTTATAGCTCCACTGACAATTAATCAGACTATATGATATATCGATTAGAAATAGCTTTTTCAACTTTTTGTGAGATTACCTCTCTTTTGTCAATTAACTGTTGAGGAAGTTAGGGTTTACCTCTCTCTTGAGAATATTGAACAGAGATTTAAATTCTTTTGTGGAGAGCTTAAAATAGTATCTTAGCCAATTTGCATCTCCTAGAAACTTTTGAAATTAATTTAAAATAAATAGACTCCCTTTTTTTTTAAAAAATCCTTTATCTGTTTGGGGTTTTTATTGGGTATTATACGTATTTACCTTTCAATGTTGTCTCCTTTCTCATTCTCCCCCCAAATCCCTTATCCCCTACCCCTTCCTCCTAATTTTTGTGATGGTGTGTTCCAAACATCCTCCCAGTCCCATCTCCCTGCTCTCGAATTCCAACACAGTAGGGGATCCAAACTTTTGGGGACCTTGGCCCTCCACTTTCACTGGAGTCTAACAAGGTCACCCTCAATTCCCTATACAGGTGCTTGAGTCCCTCCCTTTGTGCTCTCTGGTTGGTGGTTTAGACTTTGGGAGTTCTGGTTGAAACTTTTGATGCTCCTTCTAAAAAGGACCAACGCATTCATACTTTGGTCTTCCTTCTTCTATGTGAGTTTTATGTGGTCTATATGAAGATTCTTAGAAATTGTGAGCTTTTGGGCTAATATCCACTTATCAGTGAGTGCATACCATGTATGTTCCTTTGAGATTGGGTCATCTCACTCCAGATGATATTTTCCAGCTCCATCCATTTGCCTAGGAATTTTGTGAACTGATTGTTTTTAATAGCTGAGTAGTACTCCATTGTATAAATGTACCACAATTTTTGCATCCATTCTTCTGTTGAAGGGCATCTGGGTTCTTTCCAACTTCTGGCTATTATAAATAAGGCTGCTATGAACATGGTGGAGCATGTGTCCCTGTTGTATGTTGAAACTTCTTTTGGGTATATGCCCAGGAGTGGTATAGCTGGGTCCCTAGGTAACGCTATGTTCAATTTTCTGAGATACCGCCAGACTGCCTTCCATAGTGGTTGTACCAGTTTACAATCCCACCAACAGTGGAGGAGTGTTCCTCTTTCTCCACATCCTCGCCAACATGTACTGTCACCTGTGTTTTTGATCTTAGCCATTCTGACTGGTGTGAGGTGGAATCTCAGTGTTGTTTTCATTTGCATTTCCCTGATGACTAGGGATGCTGAACACTTCTTTAGGTGCTTCTCAACCATTCGAGCTTCCTCAGTTGAGAATTCTTTGTTCAGCTCTGTGCTCCATTTTTTAATAGGGTTCTTTGATTGTCTAGAGTCTAATTTCTTCAGTTCTTTGTATACCTTGGATATTAGCCCTTTATCAGATGTAGGGTTGGTGAATATCTTTTCCCAATCTGTTGGTTGCCGCTCTGTCCTATTGACTGTGTCCTTTGCTTTACAGAAGCTTTGCAGCTTTATGAGGTCCCATTTGTCAATTTTTGGTCTTAGAGCACAGGCCATTGGCGTTCTGTTCAGGAACTTTTTCCCTGTGCCTATGTATTCCAGGCTTTTTCCCAGTTTCTCTTCTATTAGTTTCAGTGTGGCTGGTTTTAGGTGGAGGTCCTTAATCCACTTGGAATTGAGCTTTGTACAAGGAGATAAGTATGGATCAATTTTCATTTTTCTACATGCTGACCACCAGTTGGACCAGCACCATTTGTTGAAAATGCTATCTTTTTTCCATTCGATGGTTTTAGCCCCTTTGTCAAAGATTAAGTTACCATAGGTATGGGGGTTCATTTCTGGGTCTTCTATTCTATTCCACTGATCCTCCTGCCTGTCTCTGTTCCAATACCATGCAGTTTTTATCACTATCGCTTTGTAGTACAGCTTGAAGTCGGGGATGGTGATTCCTCCAGAAGTTCTTTTATTGCTGAGAGTAGTTTTCGCAATCCTGGGTTTTTTGTTATTCCAAATAAATTTTAAGATTGCTCTTTCTAACTCTGAGAAGAGTTGAGTGGGAATTTTGATGGGGATTGCATTAAATCTGTAGATGGCTTTTGGCAAAATAGCCATTTTTACTGTATTAATCCTTCCAATCCATGAGCATGGGAGATCTTTCCATCTTCTGAGATTGGCTTCGATTTCTTTCTTCAGGGGAATGAAGTTCTTGTCATACAGGTCTCTTACTTGCTTGGTTAGGTTCACACCAAGGTATTTTATATTATCTGTGACTATTTTGAAGGGTGTCATTTCCATAATTTCTTTCTCAGCCAGTTTATCTTTTGAGTAGAGGAAGGCTACTGATTTGCTTGAGTTAATTTTATATCCAGCCACTTTGCTAAAGTTGTTTATCAGGTTTAGGAGTTCTCTGGTTGAAGTTTTGGGGTCACTTAAGTATACTATCATATCATCTGCAAATAGTGAGATTTTGACTTCTTCCTTTCCAATTTGTATCCCTTTGACCTCCTTGTGTTGCCTAATTGCTCTGGCTAGGACTTCCAATACTATATTAAATAAGTAGGGGGAGAGTGGGCAGCCTTGCCTAGTCCCTGATTTTAGTGGGATTGCTTCAAGTTTCTCTCCATTTAGTTTAATGCTGGCTACTGGTTTGCTGTAAATTGCTTTTACTATGTTTAGGTATGGACCTTGAATTCCTGACCTTTCCAAGACTTTTATCATGAAGGGGTGTTGAATTTTGTCAAATGCTTTCTCAGCATCTAGTGAGATGATCATGTGGTTTTTTTCTTTGAGTTTGTTTATATAATGGATTACATTGATGGATTTCCGAATATTGAACCAACCCTGCATTCCTGGGATGAAGCCAACTTGATCGTGATGGATAATTGTTTTGATGTGTTCTTGAATTCGGTTCGCTAGAATTTTATTGAGTAATTTTGCATCAATGTTCATAAGGGAGACTGGCCTGAAGTTCTCTTTCTTTGTTGGGTCTTTGTGTGGCTTAGGTATGAGTGTAATTGTGGCTTCAAAGAATGAGTTGGGTAGTGTACCTTCTGTTTCTATTTTGTGGAATAGTTTGAAAAGAATTGGGATTAGGTCTTCCTTGAAGGTCTGATAGAATTCTGCACTAAAACCGTCTGGTCCCGGATTTTTCTTTTTAGGGAGATTTTTAATGACTGCTTCTATTTCTTTTGGGGTTATGGGACTGTTTAGATGGTTTATCTGGTCCTGATTTAACATTGGCAACTGGTATTTGTCTAGGAAATTGTCCATTTTATCCAAATTTTCCAATTTTGTTGAATATAGGCTTTTGTAGTAGGATCTGATGATTTTTTTAATTTCCTCAGTTTCTGTTGTTGTGTCCCCCTTTTGAGTTCTGATTTTATTAATTTGGATACTGTCTCTCTGCCCTCTGATTAGTCTAGCTAAGGGTTTATCTATCTTGTTGATTTTCTCAAAGAACCAACTCCTGGTTTTATTGATTCTTTGGATAGTTCTTTTTGATTCAATTTGGTTGATTTCAGCCCTGAGTTTAATTATTTCCTGCCTTCTACTCCTCTTGGGTGTATTAGCTTCTTTTTGTTCTAGGTCTTTCAGGTGCTCTGTCAAGCTGTTAGTGTATGCTCCCTCCAGTTTCTTTTTGTAGGCACTTAGAGCTATGAATTTTCCTCTTAGCACTGCTTTCATTGTATCCCATAAATTTTGGTATGATGTGTCATCATTTTCATTAAATTCTAAAAAGTTTTTAATTTCTTTCTTTATTTCTTCCCTTACCTGATTATCAAGGAGTAGGGTGTTGTTCAGTTTCCATGTAAATGTGGGCTTTCCATTCTCTTTGTCATTTTTGAAGACCAGCCTTAGATCATGGTGATCTGATAGGATGCAGGGAATTATTTCAATTTTCTTATATCTGTTGAGGCCTGTCTTGTGCCCAATTATATGGTCTATTTTGGAGAAGGTACCATGAGGTGCTGAGAAAAAGTTATATTCTTTTGCTTTAGGGTGAAATGTTCTATAGATATCTGTTAAGTCCATTTGGTTCATAACTTCTGTTAGTTTTACTGTATCTCTATTTAGTTTCTGTTTCCATGATTTATCCATTGCTGAGAGTGGGGTGTTGAAGTCTCCCACTATTATTATGTGAGGTGCAATGTGTGTTTTGAGCTTTAGTAAGGTTTCTTTTATGAAATTCGATGCTCTTGTATTTGGCGCATAGATATTCAGAATTGAGAGTTCATGTTGGTTGACTTTTCCTTTGACAAGTATGAAATGCCCTTCCTTATCCTTTTTGATAGTTTTAAGTTGAAAGTTGATTTTATTCGATATTAGAATGGCTACTCCCGCTTGTTTCTTAGTGCCATTTGCTTGAAAAATTGTTTTCCAACCTTTTACTCTAAGGTAGTGTCTGTCTTTGTCACTGAGGTGGGTTTCCTGTAAGCAGCAAAAAGCTGGGTCCTGTTTGCGTATCCAGTCCGTTAGCTTATGCCTTTTTATTGGGGAATTGAGTCCATTGATGTTAAGAGATATTAAGGAGAGGGTGTTCTTGCTTCCTGTCATTTTTGCTAATAGTGGAGACATCGTTTGTGTGGTTATCTTCTTTTGGGTTTGATGGAAAAGGATTATTTTCTTGCTCTTTCTGGGGTATGATTGCCCTCCTTGTATTGGAGCTTTCCTGCTATTATCCTTTGTAAAGCTGGTTTTGTGGGAAGATACTGTGTAAATTCAGTTTTGTCATGGAATATCTTAGTTTCTCCGTCTATGGTAATTGAGAGTTTTGCTGGGTAAAGTAGCTTGGGCTGGCATTTATGTTCTCTTAGGGTTTGTATGATATTTGTCCAGGATCTTCTGGCTTTTATAGTATCTGGTGAGAAGTCAGGTGTAATTCTGATAGGTTTGCCTTTATATGTTATTTGGCCTTTTTCCCTTACTGCTTTTAAAATTCTGTCTTTGTTTTGTACATTTTGAGTCTTGATTATTATGTGACGGGAGGTATTTCTTTTTTGATCTAGTCTGTTTGGCGTTCTGTAGGCTTCTTGTGTGATTATGGGCATCTCATTCCTTAGGTTAGGGAAGTTTTCCTCAATAATTTTGTTGAAGATATTTACTGGCCCTTTAAGTTGGGAATCTTCACTCTCATCTATACCTATTATCCTTAGGTTTGGTCTTCTCATTGCGTCCTGAATTTCCTGGATATTTTGAGATAGCAACTTTTTGCATTTTGCATTTTCTTTGATAGTTGTGTCAATATTTTCTAAGGTATCTTCTGCACCTGAGATTCTTTCTTCTATCTCTTGTATTCTGTTGGTGATGCTTGTGTCTATGACTCCTGATTTCTTTCTTAGGTTTTCTATCTCCAGGATAGTCTCCCTTTGTGATTTCTTTATTGTTTCCACTTCCATTTTTATGTCCTGGATGGTTTTGTTCAATTCCTTCATCTGTTTGTTCGTGTTTTCTTGTAATTCTTTAAAGGATTTTTGTGTTTCTTTAAGGACTTCATCCTGTTTTCCTGTGTTCTCCTCAAGTTTTTTGATAGTGTTATTTACTTCCTTCTTGTAGTCCTCTAGCATCATCATTAGAAATGATTTTAGATCTGGTTCTTGTTTTCCTGGTGATATGGGGAGTTCAGGACTTTCTAATGTGGGAGAACTAGGTTCTGATAATGGCAAGTACCTTGGGTTGCTGGTGCTTGTGTTCTTGCGCTTGCCTTTCGCCATCTGGATCACCTTTGTGCTATCAGAGCTGTCTCTGACTGGGGCCTGTCTTTCCTATTATCTAGGTTGTGTCAGAACTGTTTGGGATGGGTTTTGCTGCTTGAGTTAGAGATGAGGCCCAAGATGTGCTCGGTGCTCAGGTGGAAACCGGAAGGGGCCGGGGCTCCGGGTCAGGAGCGGATTCCTCGATCCCAATGAGTCCCAGTGGGTCCCAGTGGGTCCCAGTTGCTCCCTGATTGGGGGCGAGCACTGCCACCTCCTAGCCTAAGAAACTGCTTGAGCTAGCTTGAGCCATGGAGAGCCCCGCTCCCTCTAGGTTCTGTGAGATTGGGTGCAGAGCTGACTCCCGGGATCTGCTCCGGCACAGACCAGAAGGAACCCACGCTCCGGGCCCTGGAGTGAACTCCTGGGTCCCAGTGGGTCCTAGCCACTCCCTGTTCGGGGGCAAGCACTGCCACCTCCTAGCCCAAGACCCTGCTTGGCACAGAGGTCCTGCGAGCCCTGCTTCCTCTGGAGTCTGCGAGATTGGGTGCAGAGCTGCCTCCCGGGATCCGCGAGTGCTCGGGCCCAGACCGGATGGAGCCCGCTCCAGGCCAGGAGCAAATTCCTGGGTCCCAGTGGGTCCCTGTTGCTCCCTGTTTGGGGTGAGTGCTGCTTTTTCCTTACCTGGGATGCTGCGTGAGTTCAAGCTCCTGGGAGTCCCTGTTTTTCTTGGTTTTCTGCGGTTGGGTACGGAGCTGCTGCCTGCGACCTGCTCTAGGCTCGGTCCCAAACCGGAAGTCCTATAATTATAATTCTTAAAGATCCATTAGTGTCAAAATATACTTTAAACCATAAATACAGTCTATAGACAGACTGGGAAGCATATTTTCCTGATCTTTTTACAATGTACTTTTACATATTGTTTTTTATATGACTTAGTTTTAAAACAAACCATCTTGGAGGCCTGGTGTTGCCTCCCTAGTCTAATAAAAGGGAGATACAATGATAAATAGGGCTCAGTGAGTCTAGCTGTTCTGTGAGTACTGCCTTAGTTGATATATACCACGTGCTCACCTTAACCACAATGGCTGTGAAGTCACATGAAATTCCTTTCTTTAATTTAGTAAAGATTGTGGTTGAGTCATGTAGCTGCCAAGATTGCTGAACACTACAGGATTGTTATTTACTCCAATGTGAATACAGGGGCCAAGATGACAGCAAGCCACATGGTGCTTCAAGGTGGGACCATCAAGGACACACCCTTCTCCTAAACTATAGTTGAACCTCAGTTACATATATGGTATACTATAGCAAATTAAGATTATCTATGATTTTTTTTTTTTTTGCTAGCAATCCTTTTTTTAATGTTATAGTGTGATGGCTAACTCCTGGAATACATTGTAATCAGAAATGTCAGGTCTGTGCAAAGAGGTTCCTCAGTCATGAAATTAAAAAGCTCCAGCTCACCTCAGACAATATCCTCCCAGCCTCTGGAGGCTCTGAGCCATTAGACATCCTAAGTTAGGTTTTAAGTTTAAATTACTGTGTTTAAGAGATCTATAAAACAAAAGTGCTTTTAACCTCTAAGCCCTCCTTACCCAAGGACAGATAGCTTCCTGGAATGCTGGGGCCTGCTTATATGAGATAACAAGCCAAGCGGGTTTGAATTTTGCTTCTGTAAACAAGCTTCATTGGCCCAACTGCACAGGGTATGTGCTTGACCACACATAGCTGAGAGGTAAGTAGGCAGGAAGTGGGTCAGGATGTATACTGTCCCCTGATTGGACAAAGGTGGGAACTATGTAGCCTTGTAGGTTTTGCTTTTATAAGCCCCTGACACATGTAATTCAGCACCATACTCCAGGAATACTGAGTATGAACTGGCCAGTGTCCATTGTCCTGGCCAGTATTTAATAAAACTTGTTTCAAATTTGCCTAAAAGAATTCTGATAGTATTCTTATTCCAACCTTGTGAGATTAACAACAGTTTTTAAGGTAACTCTTAATTTTGTAGATCCTTTTAAAACTATATCCATTGAACTTATAAATCCTAAAATACAGAAAGTTGACATTCAACAAAAGCTTTAAAGATAGTAATAAAAACCAAGGAAAGGGTAGTGAAGCAGAGGGTAGAAGGTTGCCATTGTAACCTCTATGAGCAATAGTTCACTTTTAGTTATTCTCAAGTGCAAAGCAAAGTGTCTTTTCCTGTTCTGTTTTGCTCTCCTTCTACCTGTCACTGAGTCAAGTGGCCAGCCTGACCCAGGACAAAATCTTTGGAGGAAACTTTTAAACAGACATTCCTGGATGGGTCTGGAGCAGATGGGCCCAAATGGAACGCCAGAGCCACATTCTGAGTAGAATACAACAGCATGAAACAATTTTTCAGTATTATTCATGCCCAAAAGACATCAGAACTTCTTTAAGGCTGACCCCAGTGATCTAGGTTATATGTGGATATATATGGATATATGATTATATATGAATATAACAAACTGATCTATCTATCTATCTATCTATCTATCTATCTATCTATCTATCTATGTATCTGGTTGTTGGTATGATTTTAAAAGACTCTGCAAAATTAAGAGTTCCCTTAAAAACTGTTAATTCCACAAGGTAAGAATAAGAAAACCAGAAATTTTAAGGCAAATTTGAAGCAAGTGTTATTAAGTACTGGCCAGGACAATGGACAGTTATATATAAACTGCATGGCTGCAGATGGGAACTGACAACCTGAAATGCTTTACCTCCTAGCCATGAAAGACACAGAGGAATTTTCCAGGTTTCCAGAAACAGAAGTAGGTCCAAAACATAAGGCAAAGAGGCGTAAGGCAAAAGAGTCCTATGAAGATACAATTTCAGAGGCCCAGCAGAAAGGGCAGACATCCTGGCTAAAGCTTGAGAAAGGTTAAAGGGAGCTAGTAGTTTCTTGTGGGCAGACTGTGCTGCCATTCCATCTTATGGAGTTACCTAAATCAGTTGAGGTATTAGAAATCTTTTCATTCTTTTTTAGAAGTTGAACTCTTAGCTGGATGATACCTTACCTTGAGGTCACTATTCTTGTTTTGTTATTCCACGTAGAATCAGGCTTTTCTTTAAACTTTTATCCCCCGGAGCCCTAGACTCAGCTGAATTTCACTTCTTGGTGCTTCTTTTTTCCTCAAACAGTACATTTTGCACTTTTTGTTGCTCTGTTTACTCCTTTTCATTGTAGATCTGCCTAAGAGTATATACTAATAACCACAGGACAAAATCAATGCTAGGTTCTCCCGTAATCTCTTTGCAAAATTCTCCAATTTAGCCTTATGTATATTTCTTAGGGTAAGGGTAAAAAGCAGTCACAATCACTGCCAAGATGCTACAGCCAGAAACACTTACTCCAAGAATCTTGTATCTTCGAATCATTCTCAAATAGTCTACCAACTGATGACTATGCCTTCAAATATATGAGCCAATTGGAGGTCTATTTCATTCAAACCACCACACCTGGGGACTACAGCTCTTGGTACAGATGCAGCTTAGCTCTTTCCTTCTGTCCCTCTTAGCCTTCCCTTCTATCCCACCTCCACTCCTTTGTGTCATTAACAGATACTTAATAATGCTGTAGACCAGGAACCTCTGTAGCCACTCCAGGCTGAGATCAGATAGGTGATTTTCACTATCCTTCCTGCCTGCCATTATGCCCTGTTTAGGCTTACTCTTAGCCTGCTTGGGGGAGTCCCTCCTCCACCTAACTCTATTCACTGCAGACTACAACTCTTGCTTCAGACCCATGGTCCCCTTAGACCTTTCAAAACTGTCATTTAAGATAGATTCTATGTTCTACAGCAACCTCCTTGTAGTAGTAACTCCTCTCAGCATATCTTCAAATCCCTAGAGATTCTCCCTCTCTATATAGGCAGGATCCCTTTATCTCTTTTCTGAATCTCCTCTCAGTCTTACCTCTTAGCCCATCTCTAGTCCTTTTTGTTATCCACTGATGTGCAGAAACCCTCTCTCTACCAGGGACCCTACAACCATCACACTTGCGTAGGGCACCAGCAGCCAAAGAATGGGGCACCTAGCCAACAAAGAGAAGATATCAACAGCTAGAAACACCTCAATCATCATAACTTTGGATGCCTAGACACCAGCAGAAGATCACAGACCCAAACAGCCAAGACAATATGCTTCCACCAGAAAAATGCAGTATTGCCGAAGCACAAGACACAGACTTCAAAATACCAATTACGAGTATGTCCAAGAACCTTAAAAAGGACATGAATAAATTCACTTAATTTAGTTACATCTTAGTTCTGTATTTTCCATGGAAACAGAGATATCAGAAGCCTCATCAGTACTTTATTTCCTGATAAAAGGAAAACTCTGAAAGTTAATTTACTTGAAACATAAAAATCAATGAACATTATATCATAAATTTCATTTGTGTGTATGTGTTTGAGTGCATGTGTGTGTACATGTATTAAGTGACATCATGTGGAAGGCAGTGATCAGTATCAAGGGCCTTTTTCTCTTATTACTCTCTACCTTATATTTTTTTGAGACAGAGCCTCTCTCATCGAACTTTGAGATAAATTATTCAGCAACACTAACTTGCCAGTGAGTTCTGGGGACCTTCCTGTCTCTTTCTTCAATATGCTAGAATTACAGATGTTATACCATGTTCAAAGTTTTATATTATATGGAAACTGGAGATATGAACTCAGGTTCTTATGCTTATGTGGTAATTACTTTACCCATAAATCCATCTCCCTAGCTCTGTCACTTTAATCATACTATGAAGACAAGTATAATGTCTAATGGCTAGCAGCTTAGATAAAAACACATTAATAACTTCCAAGGCATATTTACTTTTGTTTTGCCAGCAAGTTTATTTATGAAAGGTTTACCTAAATCAACTAATAGGCATTTTGGCTACTTTACTTTAATTTATGTGAGCACACATTTGACAGTAAGCCAATTTGACAACATACAAATAACATAAAAACAGAAACACATGTGGACTTAACACAGTAAATTAGCACACAAAAACATGGGTAGTATTAGAAAATAACGCAAACATTTTATATTTTTTTGGCTAGATTTACTATTTGCTATTTTATTTTGCTTAGTTTGTTTGTTTATTGTTTAGGAGTTACATATCTTCCAATAATGGAAAAAATAGTGTTGGCCTTTTATGGTGGACATGATGTTGTCCATGTTAGTTTCTGAGTGCTGGAAAAAACAGTCAAAAATTTTAAAAATTCCAAATTTATTTTATAATTTGTTTTTTTATTTGTGTGTGTGTATGTGTGTGTGTGTGTGTGTGTGTGTGTGAGAGAGAGAGAGAGAGAGAGAGAGAGCGGGGGGAGGAGAGAGAGAGAGGCTGCATGCAATGGTATATATGTCTAGAGGTCAGCGGACAACCTGTGGAAATTGGTTCTCTCCTATTATGTATGTCTGTGTGCAGTATCAAATTCAGGTCATCAGTCTTGGCAGCAAGAGCCATCTAGTCATCTTGCTGGCCAAAAACATCACAACAATTCTATGTTCAGATAAAATTTCATATTTGAAATTTTACAACATAGGAATTATAAAGTTATACATATGGAAGTCTCATACACACACACGCTCACACACACACACACGCTCACACACACACACACAAACACACACACACACAAACACACACACACACACAAACACACACACACCAACCACCAACAAACCAATCAGAGGCCTCACAGTTTCCACTAAAGCTCCTTTACCATTTGCAGACTTGTAGAGTAGAAACACATTTCAGCCTCCCAAATTTTGAATTGCTGTCACCGAGAAAGATATATTGCAATCTATCGGATTTTCTCTGAGGAATTGTACAGACTCATAAAGGGCTTCTTGACTAGCCTTTCCTTCCAGGTCAAGTCTTCCTTTAATCTCTTAGCCATCTTACCACAGCCTGGACTGAGTTCACTTTTCAGTTTCCTAGTCTTCATGGCCAAGATGGATTCTGAGACCTGTGGCTGAACCTAGTGCAGTTTTCATTAACATTCATTCAAATTTCAAGCTATTGCTAGGACTATTAGTTGACACATAGGCTCAACACCATCTGTCATTCTCAGGAAACTTTCGAATAAAAAGGTTGGAGTGCTTCCCAAGTTCTCCCGGAACACAGTAATAGTCCAGGAGCATTGAGTCAAGGTCCCAAGAAGAAGCACCTTCATCTGCTCAGGCTCATCTATATCAGTTGAGGAGGATTGTCCTAGGATGGAGCCCCTTTCGTCAGCTGCCTTTCTTATTAGAAGTCAAGAAACAAAGTTGTGAATCTTTAAGGAGAATGTGTTATCTGACCATCTCTTACTAGTGAGTTAACACAATAGACACTATTCTTATGAGTACAAAACCAATAAAGACAACAAGAATATAAAAAGAATAGAGAAAGATTACCTGCTACAGTTAAGAACTCTGGAGTTATTTAAAAAATAGTGCCTTCCTTGAATAAAGCAAGCATGGAGACTTTATTTGGTTAGTCTACACATATTAATAGTCATTTTAGAAGCAGACACTCTTGAAAATGTTTTAAAGTGATCTTTACTGAGTGTTGTAGTTTGAATGAGAAATGTCTCCCATAGGGTCAGTGCTGGGACACTTCATTCACACATGGCATCATACTGGAAGGCTGTGGAACATTTAAGAGTTACAGTCTCACTGGAAGAAGTTGGTCACTTGGGGGCAGGTCTTGAGGTTTCATTCCCTTTCCCACTTCCTGTCTTTTTTTTAAATTCCAGATGCAGTTGCAGTGTAACGAGCTACCTTATATTGTAGATGGCAGACCTTCCGTACCATGATTTACTGACTGTGTCTCTTGAGACCATAAGTCCAAATAATCTTTTCTCCTTTAAATTGCCTCATGTTAGGTATTTGGTCATAGAAACAATGGTATCAGGAACAGGGGTAGATTTGTGATGATTAATCTTGATTGTCCAGTTGACAGGATCTAGAATCTCCCGAGACACACATCTGTGCAATCTGTGAAGGCTTTCCAGGAAGATTTAAATGAAAGTGGGCTACCTTAGAGCCAGAAGTACCTTTTGATGGGTGGCTCAGATATAAAGTGCTCTGAGATAAAAATAACATTGCTTCCTTGCTTCCTTTCCCTTCTCACTGATAAGTATATATATTGCTAACACCAAACTGCAGCTTATTTAGCCTTCCAATGTGAGCTGAATGCTACTGACACTTCAGGAGGCTTTCCAGTCTTCAATACCAGATTCGAACAGTTGGGATAGTCAACATCATCAATTGAGCAGCTACTACTGTGTACTCAGTATTTTCACTGGGCAGAATGATATTATGGGACTACTTACTCACTATCTGTTGTAATCTAATTTAGTTATCCTCTTTTATAATATGTAGATACCTCCTATCAGTTCTGTTCCTCTAGAGAACCCTGCCTAACACAGATTGGGGTAACAGGAATGGGGTTGCTGCTCTGATAATCTTGACAACTTGGTTTGTAAGGGGAATATGGAAGAATTTGGAGCTACAGGCTAGAGTACTGTAAGTAGGGATAAATGGACCATTGTGGTGGGTATTTAAAAGAGCAGAACACTGACAGAATTGCAGACAATGGAGGATCAACTCATGAGATTTCAGAGGGAAAAAAGGACTCTGTTGAGAATTAGTCTTAGAGACCTTATATATTGGCAAGAAACTGGCTTCATTTTACTCATGCCAAATTAAATTAAGGCATTTAATCTAATTTGGAGTTTAATTAAAAGGTAATGGACTAATTTATTTGACAGGGGTAGCACTCAGAATTTTGTGGATATGCTAGTCATTAACCCCATCCAAGTCCATAGTCAAAAATTGCAATGAATTTTCTTCCTGAAAATACACTGACCACAATGGCCACATTGGTCAGGGAATCAGCTAAGTGATCATCACTTTCCCTCATATCCTCCAATTACAACTGCCCAGCCTTATCCCTAGCTTTGTAGCAGACCACGTGCTGTGGCCTCTCTTGCCTCTCTGCTTCTATTCCCAGAGGACTCCACAGATTTTCCAAGTAGACCCTCTCTTGTGGCCTTCCTCTCTCACCCCTGAATGACCAGGAATATGGGATATCCTCTTAGAAAAGCTACAGGGATAGAATAAAGCCAGTTCAAGAGAGGTACCTGCTATGTATACTACATGTGTTTTATGCTTAAGCTATTGGCATTGAATTGGAAAGTTATAGAAATCAATCATCCCTTAAGTTTTTTCTTTTCAGGTATATGGTTACAGAAATTAGAGAAATAACTAATATATGGAATATGTTCAATTTATGATCATAGTTCAAGAGAGAAAGATTGTGTATATACTTTTTGGGTATGCTCAGGGTTAAACGGTTAAACTGATAGACAGGGAGACCTCTGGTCAGACTCAGTTTGTGTTGATGGTAGAAAGGATGACCTTTGGCCACGCCCACTCTGAAGAAATATTGATACTCACATCTCGCAGTGGCTAACATCATTCAATTAACTTATTATACCTTCATCTGGAAATAGTGTGACATCCCACAGATTGAGGTCTCAAGATGGTCCACTTTTGATGCCAACTATAAGTCCCAGGTGGTTTGGCCCATGCTTCTGACTAATTTTTAAATCAGGGCTCTTATGACAGTTTTCTCTGCTTTTACTTGTTAGAGATGCTAATAAGGCTTGAGGGACTTACAGTTACAGGTTTATTTAAAAAGATGTTATAAATTATGTAACTGAAAAGATTCATAGGATAATGTATGGGAAGGGCATGAAACTCCCACACACCACTTTCTAGGAACCTCTATGAGTTCAGCTATCTAGAAGTCTCCCTCCATCTGTCCTAGTCTCCTTGAAGTTTTATATAAAAGCTTTATATAAGCATTATTGATTAAATCACTGGCCATAAGCAATAATCTTTAGCTCGTCTTCATTAAAATTCTCAATTCTCTAATCATTGCTCTGTTTTATTTCCTTTTTCTTGTTGTTTTTTTTTTTCTGTGACTAACTTCCATTCAGAAGCTACCAGAGGCTGCTAGCCATGGTCTAGGGCAATCAAGGTTGATCACTAGCAAAGAAAATACCATTTCATGATTCTTAAGATTTTAGGGTCTTTGTGTCAATGTATGAGATGAAGACCAAATGTATATTTTATACCATACCAGTTTCTCTAGAAAAGTCTTAGATTCTTGTGTGAGTAATTTGTTGGGCAGAGGAGACCAGTGGGAGAGGGAGGCTAGCTTTAGTCCTAGCTTCTGTGATGAAATTATATCACAAACTTATTCTCATCTTGAAGGAAAAGAGGCCTTTTGAAGCCCCCAGGCAGTTCATTCTTTCATTTTCAGTGCTAGAGACAGAGCCCAGGTCTCTGTCCATGCTAGATAGTTACTCTGTCACTGAGGTAAAGACCCAGCCCTCAAGTCAGTCCATTCTTGTCCCATTAATGACTGGCTGAGTTTTACCCTTCAGGGGAAGGAAATATCACCAGAGTTCATTTTGCTGAAAGCATTTGTTTTTTAAATTACTGCTTCCATTGTGATGCTTTCACACATGCATATAAAGTACTTTGCTCCTATTCATTCTTTGCCATTGTCCTCTCTTATCATCCCTGTACACCTTATGTCCTTCCTCTTCCCTAATGGGAGGTCAGTCCTTTAGAGAAAGGGACAACCGTGGGTTTTTTTTTTTTTTTTATCAGCTAGGACCACAGTATCTGGGATTTCCAAGTACTGTTACTAGTCAGCGGGGTTCTGAGTAGGATACCAGCAGTGTTCACTACAGAAGTCTTTCATCTCTGTTTGCTTTTGTGAGCCTTATTCAGATATCATGCTTAGACAGGGCTGCAGATACAGGATAAACCCAGGAAGCCAGAACCCCTAGAAAGGCTATGTGAAAACCAACTGACTCTGTTTTTTTCTAAAAGTCTCCTCTCCTCTCCTCTCCTCTCCTCTCCTCTCCGC
>NW_021604706.1:672086-681288 GCF_004785775.1 Grammomys surdaster
CCTCTCCTCTCCTCTCCTCTCCTCTCCTCTCCTCTCCTCTCCTCTCCTCTCCACTCCACTCAATTTTTGTATCTATCTACCCATCTCCACACTCAACTATTTGTTTTGCCCTCTGCCAATATATATACTAACCCCTACTTGGTTCTTATAAATCACATGAAGGAAGAAGAAGAAAGGACGAGACAGAAAAAGACAATAACTTTTTCACTTTATAAAAAATCCTAAGTTGTGTTTTATCAAAGCTGCAGCTTCATTTTGAGACTCTCAGGACTTTGTTAGAATGTGAATTTCCCTTTACTTCTTTGTCACCTTAACGTGAGCAGGCTGTTTTGCCACACCATCCAAAGCAACAGGGCCAGATGGTCATGGACTGAATCCTCTGAAACCATAAATTAACACAGAGAACATTTTTCCTTGAAGGGCCACTGACAAGAACATCAAACAGCTAGAGATTGACATCACTAATCTGAAGAAATTCCTCGTTTCACTGTCTGAAGAGACCTCCTAAAATCACAAAGATCCTTATTGGACTTGATTTACTCTATTACAATAGAAAAGGCTGTGTATAGCTCTGGACTGTGTACAGCTCTTAAAGAAAAAGGTTGCCTTTACATAGACAAGACAATGAGGGTTAAAGAGAACATGCAACAGGTAGTGAAGGCTCTAAGAAAAATCAGAGAGAGAAAGAGACAGATGAAGGTTGGTACAAGAATTGGTTTTCAGCCTCTCCAAGGTTGTCAACCCTATTTCCTCCCATCTTGGGACCATTATTTGGGTTCTTTTTGCTTTTTTCTGCTGGTCCCTGGCTCTCAAATAGGTGGACTAACTCTGTGCTACAACAGATAAATAATTTGGTAGCAAAACCTACTCAGATACATTATCATAAGTTAGCTATGGAGGACCACAAGACTCAAGATGAGGTTGTTACTTTATACAGGGTGTTTCCAAAAGCCATCTCCACCAACCTAAAAGGGAGGACTTCTGCCCTTAGACCAAGCAGAGAGGGGCCACCCAGAACCCCCTCTGTCAGGTGATCTGAATTCTTCCTTAGGCTTCGAGGCTAAGCACTGCAAGGGAATATAAATAAAAGATAAAAATATCTCTCTGGGTTCCCTGAGGGACAAGCCTGACTGCATAGGGGTTGATGTCAAAAGTATCCCCTCTCCAGGAAAAAGACATCGGGATGGGTATGGCCCTCATGCCTCATTGGACAACGACAGGGGGACTGGAGCCATTACAAGGTCCCCTTCAAATACTGGAGGTCAGGCATCTATCCCCGCCTTCGCAAGTTTAGAATTGCCACAGCCCTTCTATACTTAGAGAAGGGAGGAGATGTCAGGGGCAGCCCTGCTTACCCACTGAAGGCCTAAAATCAGCCATAGGGCTAAAATCAGCAATAGGCCTGTCATACATGTATACTAACACCAAGTCTTGGGTCTCAGTGGAAAAACATTGAAACAGATGGCTATAAGGTAATGTAAACAGGCAGCTTTTGTGGAAATTTACAAGCCTGAGTAGTCATAGACCTTGTAAATAGGTAGCCTGGGCAGACAATACCAACTTAGATAAGGACAAGCGAGTCATAGGCAGAGTCATAGTGACTTGTCCCCTGAACCTTCACCCAGCCGATACCCGGTTCTGATGATATCTGTATTCCTCCTGATCACCCACACTTCAGTGTCATTCCCTTCCCCACATCCTGCCTTTTTGTGTTTATAACCCCTGTGTGAATGAATTACGATTTGAGAAAAAATAAATTATAATAAAATAAAATAAAATAAAATGCTCAAAAAAAAAAAAAGAAAATTCACACCCAGTTATAACATCCAAATGAGGCTGCTTTGCTAACTGAATCTAGCATTATTTTGCATGCTTTTGACTGGAGTAACTGCAAGAGCCAGGACAACTGTCCAATCGATCCAAGAAGATGGAACTCGGAACTGCAGCCACCAGTATGCCAAATTCCTATTCGGGGTTCTACGGCACTCTGGGGAGTTTAGCTGACAATTGGTATAAAGAATTTATTCTGACTTTAAACAACTTATAAGAGAGAATTTTAAAGGGGGATAACCTAAACGATGGAGATGAGATGCCATAAACAATAAAATTCAGGCACATCAAAAAAAATATGTTACCTAAACTTATTCTCTCAGTTAGGAAATGATGACTAGTACAGGCAGACAAATACTGGGGAAAAAATACTTGATCTTTGAATAACTGTGAAACTGTTTGGAATAACTGTTTTTATAGTCCAAATTTGGTTTTTGGAACTGGTTAATATCTACAGAACAAAATGCTTAGTTATTGCATTAAACCCCAAGATGGGGGTTCTCTGTGTAGGTCCTGGCTATAGTGGAGCTTGCTCTCTATATAGACCAGGATGGCCTTGAATTCAGAGGCCCATTTGCTTCTGCTCCAGAGTCCTGGGATTAAAGGAACAGGCCACCACTCCCCAGCTAGTTATTTTTTATACATCATAAAATGAAAAATGTTTGTCCGAATTATATAATTCAGTGTTTCTTTAAACATCTTCTTAATGTATTTTATATTGTATACATATAGTATGTATGTATATATATATATATATATATATATATATATATATATATGAATGCATGCATGTATGTGTGTACATGTGTATGCACATTCAAGAATGCATTTATGTGTGTATGCACATTCAAACAATGGCCACATGTTCACACATACAGGTCAGAGGACATCTTTTTGAGTCACCTTTCTCTTTTCTCTTTTCTCTTTTCACTGTGATTCTGGACATTGAACTCAAGTTGTGAGGCTTATGTGGTAAGTACTTTTACCTGGAGTCATCTTACTGGCAACAACCTAGTGTTTTTGTTGTTGTTGTTGTTCTGCTTGTAAAGCAATCTGGAATTGTGCAGCCATCACTACTCTCCAATTCCAGCACATTTATAACACCTATGAAATAAGTCCCATGCTTGCTGTTTTCTGTTACTTACTCCCCCATCCTTCTAAAAACAACCAATCTACTTTTTGTCTCTGTAGATTTCTCAACTCTGAATATTTCATATAAACAAAATTATAAATTTTCTTTCCTTTCCCTTCATTTTTCCTTCTTTCCTTTCTTTTTCTCCCCCCCCCATTTCTCTCTCTCTGCCTCGAGATTAAACTTAAAGCCTAATACAGTATAATCAACCACTATACCACTGATCTACATATCCACAGCTCTTTGTTTTGAAAGTTTTATATTTTGAGACAGGCTCAAACTAAGTTGTCCAGGTTTTCCTTGAATTCACTTTGTAACTCAGGTTTTCTTTGAACTTGTGATTCTGCTGCCTCAGATTCTGAGTAGCTAGGAATATAGGTCTGTATCACCAGGCATGGGTATAGCTTCTTTTACACAGTGTTTTAAAATTCACTCAGGTTGTAACTATATTTCATTCTTTATGGCCAAATAGTAGTCCATTTAAAAGATACGACATATTTGTTTACTTGTTCCTCAGTTATGGACCTTTGAGTTGTTTATATCTTTTGGCTATTATAAATAATACTATCAATATCTGTTTATCAATATGTATGTTAGTGCTTGTTTTTTTTTATTTCTCTTGGGCATATATCTAAGACTGAAATTTCTGGGTCACGTGGCAAGACTTTGAGAAATTATCAAGTTGTTTTCCAAAATGGCATTTATCTGTGAGCTTATTTGACAATCTCATAGGTGCACAATGATTCTAGTTCTCCACATCCTCAAATTCTCACTACTTTTATATATATTAGCCATTGCAGTATAAAGCAGTATCTCATTGTAGTTTTGATTTGAATTCCCCTAATAGTTACTACTCATTTGATCTTTGGTTATTTGCATACCTTTATTCATATTCAATGCATCATGCATTCTATTGATTGGGTTATTGACCTTTTAATTGTTTCTTTGGAATAACTCTTTAAATTTTCTAGTTACAAGTCTCTCATAATGTATAAGATTTATAGACAATTTTTCAATTCTAGGGGACTTATCTCTTTTTTGATGATGTTCTTTAAAGTGCAATAGCTTTTATTTTTATGAAGGGTCTAACTTATTTTTCTCTTTTCACTTTCTCTGCAGCTGTCATATAATATATAAGAAAGCATTGTCTAATCGAAATTCATGGAAATGTATCCCCATGTTTTCGTCTAAGAATTTTACAGTACTATCTGAAACATTTTAGGCCCAAGATTATAGCATTTTTTTTGTATATACTGTGATTTATGGATTCAAATTTGTTCTCTTAAAAAGTTTAATTGTGTTTATTTACTTTGTATGTGTGCATGTGATGTAGGTGGAAGTCAGAGGAAGTTATGTAAGTCAGTTCTATTCTTTTGTCATGTGAGTCTTAAGCATAGAACTTGGGTTGTCAGCTTAGCAGAAAGTACTTTTCTTATCCACTAAACCATCTTGGCAGCCCTCAACCTATTTCTTTTTTATATACACATATGTTCCAGTGTCATTTTTAAGATCTCATCCTCCCCCCATTGAATATATTGATATCTTTATTGACACACAAGTTTTATAGAAATGTCAAATATGGGCAGAGATAATATTAATATATAGTAGAAAAACACAGGATTTCCTGCTCAGGTCAATGGTCAAGTGGGTGTCTGCTCTACATCTGTCAGATTTGTTATTTAGGTATGAGATGCTCTGCCGATCTTAGCCAGGACAAGCTTGACCAGGCAATGGCCTCTACTACAGACAGCCTTGAATCTCATACTCTTTAGCAGGAGTTGTTCTCCAAAACCAGAGGGCCCTGGACTTATTGACTGCTGAACATGGGGGACTTGTGTTTTGCTGGGAGAGGAATGTTGTTTCTATGTCAATGAATCTGGGCTGGTAGAACAAGATATACAAATGCTCAAAGAGCTCCGGGGGAACTTCTGTGCACACTATACTCCTAACACCCCTACCTCTTAGTACCCCTTGGTGGCTTGGATTCTTCCCCTCCTTGGCCCCATACTAGCCAATGGAGCCTTACTTCTCCTGGCACCCTGCCTCATTCAGTTTCTAAAGCAACAGATAAGTAGCATTGCAAAGGTAACTACCAATCAGATCTTGGTTCAGTATCAAACTGTTCCCAACATAGGAGACGGAGACACTTATTCTGATGACACCTCTCCTTTATAAAAGAAAAAGGGGGAGTTGTGGGGTGCTGGGCTGGGAGAAGTAGCTGACTGCCTGGTTGAGCAAGTCTTGAACCCAGGACCTTTATCTGGACAGCAGGTGTTCGGCTCTGCCCCCAGGCCCTGGTTCTTTACATTCAGCTTTGGCCCTCCACAGCCCCTCCCAAAGAGAGGTCTGGACCATCAGTCACGAGGAACAGTGCCTCAGGCTCTCCCACATGTAGATGAGGTATCTCCAAGCTCTCAGACCAAGCCAATAGGTGTTATCTGCTGCCAGACCCTAACCTACCCTGAAACTGTGTATAAGGGCTCTATTCAGAAGAAGTAAAGGTGTGTTCGAGAATCATCCTGGTGTCCGAGAGTTTCTGTCACAAGAGCTGTAACACTAGAGCTGTAACACTTGGGGAGAGATCTGCTCTCCCAGAACCTTCCTGGCGCACCAAGCTGCTTCCTTGCCAGCTAGCCGGTTTCCTATCGGCCCAGCCCTGGCCGGCTCAGCGCTGAGAGACAAGTGCAGCACCTGGGAGTGACCGAGTGGCGACAGCAGAGACTCGAGCAGAGGCAGCAGTGGGGGCAGGCAATCTCTCCTCCCTGCTCGCTTTCTGTACCCTTTGGCCCAGACCTCTCACACCAGGCCTGGCCGGAAACCAACAGACCGTGGAGACGCAGGCAGAGGCAGCGGCAGAGATGGTAGCAAACCCTCTCTGCTCTCACTCTGTCCTCATCCGGGAGATAATTGTGGGACACCCTCCGCAACCAGGGACCCACAATGCTCTATGTGTAGGTGCCACACATTTGGAACTTCACAAAGCACTAAGATTTTCCCATTTCTTTCTTATGGTCCCAAACTGAGGCTGAATGATTCTAGTGGAATCTTAAGTGTCTTCTCTGTAAAACGGGGAGGAAATGCTATTTTATACTCTTACTGTGATGTGTATCACGGCTAGAAGAATGTTAGACTTTTCTTAAATGTCCCATAAATTTTAGTTCAATTCCCATATCCTAAGCCCCCATCTTGTGATTCCACTTATACAGGATGTCACTACTCTGTTCCTCAGACTGTACCCCTCCACCATGCCGTGCCCTGAGGATGCTAATTCCAGGGAGTTTGTTCAGTTTATCATGTGGTAGTTCTATGCCTCAAGAGACCAAGATGATGCCAAAGGTAATAGGACATGCATATCTGGTTCACTCTTCCCTTAGAAACAAAAATGTAGGCTTAATGATGATAGATCTACTTTATAGCCCTGAAGTTAAGTACAAACCCAGCCATATTTTCAGGGTTTTAGTACTCCTGTGGTTTCTATTCCAACTCTGACTGTTTCTCCAACTCTTCCCATTTAATCCCTTTTCCCTGGGGAAGTCAGAGAGTTCAGCAATCATATTGGACACTTTTCTTTCTTTAATTTACCACTGTGTTCCTGCTCTCTGTAGCTCCCAGCATTTTGTCCTAGGTGCTGAGAAAATTGTGCAGTCACCTGGATAATGCTGTGAATTCACATAGGGACTTGGCTTCAGCAGCTCATGGTCCTGGCAGAGCAATAGTGGAAGAAGAAGGGATCACTGAGACCTAAGAGTGGTTCTGGGGAGGTATTAGAGGCCAGTAGGTGAGACATCATGGCAAAGAGCATCCCAAGCACTGAGAGTCACAGAACTCTGTGCTTTTTTTTATTGTGATTTACATGTTTTGTGGTCATCCATTATACTTTTTTTTCTATATAATTGAAAGGGGCTGATATTGTACTCTCTCTCTCTCTCTCTCTCTCTGTCTCTCTCTCTCTCTGTGTGTGTGTGTGTGTGTTTGTGTGTGTGTGTGGTAGTAAATGATAACTTCATCAACGTGTGACTTTCACAGATTATGAGACAGGGAAAGTTTTTAAACATTTATTTTATTACTTTTTAAGTATATTTTTAAGTATATGTGTGTGGGGAATATGGGCACATGTACTCCGGAGCCCTCAGAGGCCAGAAGTGTCACAACTCCTGGAGCTGAAGATAGAAGTAAGCAGTTGTGAGCCATCCAATGTGGGTGGTGGAAACTCAACTCTGCAAGAGGAGTCAGTGCCCTTAACCTCTGAGCCATCTCTCCAGCCCCCAAGAGGCAGGAAATGTTTCATGAACATCATTAATACATCATTAATTTAGCTTCAAATTATGCAACAATGGGCCATTTCCTCCCAAGCAAGCTTTTTTTTAAGGTAACAGCTCTGAAAAAGACATCTGTCACTTGAGTCAGCCAGAGTGTTCCAACATGATCCCACAGGCCTCTTTTGAGTGAAAATATTTTGGAGCTTTGATGAAATGAGCCATTTTTCTTAAAACTGTTTTTCCCTTTTAACAGATAATGCATCTGATTTCCAAATTCATCTAGTGACATAGGTTTAGCTATCACCTTTCAAGGGAAATAATTGACTGTATATACCTTAGCTAGAAAACTTTTGGAAGAAATATTAATGAGTACTTAGGACAATTTGAATGGAC
Source organism: Grammomys surdaster (assembly GCF_004785775.1). NCBI lineage: Eukaryota > Metazoa > Chordata > Mammalia > Rodentia > Muridae > Grammomys > Grammomys surdaster. The sequence continues at coordinate 679,701 of NW_021604706.1, forward strand.
ATTTAAAAATAAATGGCAAGTTCAAAAAGACACTCATGAAATTTTTATAAACATAGGAAAAAATGGTAACTCAAAAATTCCAACCTTTTTCCTCTCAAATTAAGATGAACTAAATATGAATTTGTAGTCTTTGTTACTTGCTCAACTTGAATTGCAATCCTTTTTGAGTAAGTGTGCAGGAAACCCTTTGTAAGGCCAAATGATGTATGCTTTAGAGCAAAGGCTCAAAGGAGAGGAGCGTCTGAGTGTTCATCTCTGGAATGATTGAAGAAGTATGTTAATGAGTCAGTGTTTTCTAAGCTTCTGAATGATGGACCAGCCATGGTGGACTTTCTACCCAGAGACTTTAGGAAATGAAAGTATTAATCCATTGCAGCCATGAAAGCAGTCACTATTTACTGAGCGTTGTTCATGATATTAGATGTGCAAGGTTGAGTAAAATTAGTAATATATTCTTGTTCTTTTTTTTTTTTACTCTTATAAAGGACATTTAATTGGGGATTTCTTACAGAGGTTCAGTCCATGATTATCTAAGTGGGAACATGGCAGCATCCACTCAGGCATGGTACAGGAGGAGCTGAGAGTTCTACATCTTCATCTGAAGGCTGCTAGCAGAATACTGACTTCCAGGCAGCTAGGATGATGATCTTACAGCACATGCCCACAGTGACACATCTCCTCCAACAAGGCCACACCTCCTATAGTGTCATTCCCCATCCCAAGCATATACAAACCATCACAGTAGGGGATCAGCTACTAGAGGGCAGATCATCAGGCTTAACGGGAATAGATACCAACAGCAAGGATGGAAGGGCAGCTATGACATGGGCTTGGTGGGCTCGTTGGAGCTGGTGACAAAGTGGGTGCTTCTAGGGACTTTCTCCCTCCTCTTATCTCCTTCCTCCTTTGTCCCCTCCTCAAACTGTTTCTCTCAATCTATACCTACCTTTCTTCCCTTCCTGCCCTATCTCTGCCCCTCTATCCCTCCCTCCATTCCTTCCTTGACAGAGTTTCTACATAGCCCAGGCTAGCTTCACTATATATCCCAGGCTGGCCTCAAACTTGTGGTTCTCTCCCGAGAGTCTTTTAATATAGTCTTGTTCTTAATAATAACATTTTTACAGTACTCTTACAGATACACATTAACTCGATTCTTCCTGAGCTTTTGGAAAGGTACTACTCCTATTCCCATCCAGATAGGAAGAAACTGAGGTACACAGAGTTTAAGTAACCTTGCCTCAGGGTCACAGAGCTGATACTCATTCCACCCTGGCACTTGAGGCTGGCCTCCCGGTTGCTAAGCCATAACATGTAAATACATAAACACATTAGCAAGTGCTGTGACTAGTGACCCAGGGCTGAAGAAAATTGGATCAAAAGTAAACCTCAGGGAGCTGGATTGATGGCTCAGTGGTTAGTAGTTCATATCACTCCTCAGAGGATGTAAGTTTGATTCCCAGCACCCATGGCGAAGGTGTTTTATAACTGCCTATCACTTCAGCTCTGGGGATCCCACACTCCTGGCATCTGTGGGCATCCACATAAGGCGCTCTCTCTCTCTCTCTCTCTCTCTCTCTCTCTCTCTCTC
>NW_021604706.1:681388-751221 GCF_004785775.1 Grammomys surdaster
TCTCTCTCTCTCTCTCTCTCTCTCTCTCTCTTTCTCTCTCTCTCTCTATCTCTTAAAGATAAAATAAATCTGTTTTAAGTGAACCTCAGAAGAGTAAGTGTGGCATTTGAGCACAGATAATCATTTAAGACCAATCTCTTTGCACAGATCTGTGAGTCAGAAACTCGACTAGCTTGCTATAGATGTCATAATGAAGCACTGTAACATTTCTCTATTATCACAAAGTGCCAGAGAATACACATTGGAGGTCATCCTGCTGCTGCTGTTTATTTTTCTTTTACAATCTTGTTCCATGTTTCTGTCCTAATTCTCATGGTTTGGGCCAATCTTTAGCATTTCTCGGCTGATAGAAGCACCAGACCAATCACCACCAGCTTCCTAGCCCGGTATTCTTGTGTGTGCTTATCTAGAATCCTTCCTTTTGATAAGGACAGCAGTCATTTTGGAGTAGGAACTATCTTGACTAATTACATCTCCATCAACTCTATTTCCAAATAAGATCATTTTTTTCCTGAGGCAATGTGAGGTTAGAGCTTGAACTTACAAATTTTTAAGGGACATAATTCAATCCATAACAGAAACCAAAGCAAGCAGTGCTGATGGGGCCTTAGAGATAGTCGTGTTGTTGTTAGGATCTCCTAAGGGAAATGCTTTGAAAGACAGAGTTATCTTTAAATAGAAAGGCCACAGCTGAATGCATGCAGAAGTCAGCTTTGTCTTTGAAGTTGGGGTCTACACTTGGGGTATTGTTTCAGCTGGCTTGTGAATGTGCTGGTTCAGTCACATTTCCTTCCTCAATCCTCTTTCCAAGTAATACTCATGAGAGCAGGGATCAAGGCTAAAGGGGAAGTCTGTAGGACAACTGACTTCCAGCAACAAAATGATTAGTCTGGTGCTCATGAGCTCCTGGCTTCACCTGGATAAGGTGGCTGGAATGGAAGAAAGTTTGTCAGACTCAGCAGTTTGAGGGTAAGGTTTTGGTGAAATGCTGAAAATGTTCTCAAAAGCAGTGTCTCACGATTGCAAGTCCACTCTTAATCCTAGGCCTTAGTTTATTTGTGTGACTATAACCAAATAATTGAGGCTGGAGAAATGTATACACAATGGTCATGCATTTCTAATAGTTCTGGAAGGTGGAAAGTCTAAATTCAAGGACTCACCAAGCCTGAACTTCTGATATGGCACCTTGTGGCATCTTCTGAGAGGAATGAGTCTGAGTCTTCCATAGAAGAAGAAATAGAAAGAGTAACTTCCCCCATCAAACCCTTTAAAAAGTATCATCTGTGATTGACAGCACCCAATGTCTAATCATCTTTTAATATTGAAGTTTGGGAATTAAATGCTTTTTCTTTCATCATCAATGCTCTTGTCATGTCACCATTATTATTGATTTGTGGCACTGAGTGTTGATCCACAGACATGCTAAGCAGCTACTGTACCACTAAGCTCTAACCATAGCCCTTGGACTAAGTTTCAACATGAAATTTGTGGGGAATATATTAGACTATTAGCTAATCTCTTAATTAAATAGCAATCCCAAACTAAATACAGTAAATATGATCCTGAACACCTACCCATGACAAATAAGAGCTGAAGTCAGAGAAGCTTCACTCATCCCAGTGTGAATAAATATGTGATGTCCCCAAGGAGGCTCATGTGTCCTGCCTACTTGCTTCCCAGTTAGTGAAAGGCTGGGAAACCTTTGGGAGGTGGAACCATACAGGAGAAAGTGGGTCACTAGCGAAAAGCCTGTAGACTTTATAACCTAGTCCCATTTCCTACCAGCTCTCTGCTTCCTGACTGTGGAAAGATACAATGTGACCAACTGCCTCAAGCTCTTCGTACCATGCCTCCATCTCCATGATAGAGCCCATCCCTTCTTAAACTATAATTCAGGATAAACCTTTCATCCCATAGTTGTTTCTGATCACAGTAACTTGAAAAGAAAAGCAGGATATATATATATATATATATATATATATATATCTGGCAAGATAGCTATCTTAAGCATTAAAAATGCATTATTTAAGCATTAAAAATGTAGGCCTGAAACTCTTTTAGTATCTCCTTTTCTTGTTCTGCTACATCCATTACTCTCCTTTTCTCTAGTCTAAACGATCCTCTCATAACACTTGTCCTTCTCCTAAGAGTGCTATGTAAGTGAATATTGCTTGTTCTCTTTCTCAAATAAATTCTCTAGACTCACAGTCAAGAGCATCACCTTAGATAAGGGCTCAGATGAATCAATTTAGACAAATCAACATGAATAGGCAAAACAAATTGAAATAAAATTGAATAATTCTCAATCTTGGCTGCACATTGTAATTGTCTGAGGAGCCTGAAATACCGACACCTGAACACCACTTAAAGAGCTTTTGATTTCATTGCTTTTAGAGAGAAATTTCAGGATTTGATTAGTCAGGTTGTAGTCATTATTCTAGTGGAAAATCTTCAAAGAAGGTCACCATTAACCTTGATGAATTTGAATAGGTTGTAAAGGTGAATTCTGTGACAAAGTGATTTGGGTTGGAGAAGGATATACAGAGGATTTTTTCCAGTAGAAACATCATATGAATGAGTTGCCAGAGCCTTCGGGGTTCACTCGTCCCTGAAACCTTGTTCTTAATAGAACCCTACACTGTACAGTATTCCATCTGCTTCTATTTTTGAGCCAACTAACAACCTAGATCAGCTTTTGAGAGATTCTTTGGCTCTAGAGATTTGGCTGGCAAGGCAAAGTGTGGCTGTGGTGGTGGAAGATACAGCTAGGTTGCAGTGGGAGGCAAAAAGTGGATGTTTCTGTGGCTTGGCCATTTGATAGGCAAATGTTTCCATTATCCTCAATGTTTACATTATCCTCAACAAGCCTGTAAACAGTGAAGAATTACCAGCACAAGTACCTTGGGATACATTAGGGTAAAGTCTCTCTCTTAAATCCTGGATGTTTTGTTGATGTAAAGAATACAAAAATGCATCTTATGCAAGTAGAATTTTATTTAGAGTTTAGAATCAGCTAAGAACTTCCAAGAATTCAAGCCAGTAATGACAGACAGGACAGGAGCAATAGGAAGAATAGGTTGGTCTCTGCCTTTAATTAGTGTTGTCCTTGGTGCTATGCAGAAAAGTTACACAAAGCAATAATTAAATTTTCAGCTGATGCTAAATTGAGACACATTTTGAGGGCTAATGAGACCTATGAGTAACACACAAGAGCTAAGAGAGGAAGAAAAGCATCTTTGAACAAAGCATCCTTTCCCAGCTGGGTACAGCTAGAAAACTAGGGCCCTCACCAAGAGGATAGCTCCAGAAAGAAAATAGGACATAATACTAAACTAGGTATAGGCTAAAACTCTGTTCATAGGACTGTTCTGTTTTGAACATCTGTATATGCTGGCTTTTCTCTTTATTTTCTCATAGATTATTAGCTTCAGGTGGATCACAATCTAAAAACTGAGATTTTTCTCCAAGGATGTGCCTGGCCTAGCAGCATTAGCGTTGCCTTGTAACTGCCGTTTCTTTTGTAACGGCCGTCAGGTTCTGTTACTTTGTAAAGGCCGGCCGGTTCTGCTGCTCCGGCCCAGGTCAGGGTCTAGCAAGAGAGAGAGTGGGGACGGAGGAAGGGGGAAAAAGGGGCAAGAGACGCAAAAGATAGATACAAGACAGAGTCCGGTGGAGTCTCTTCAAGTCTCTTCTTTATTCTCCTCTCTTCTTCTATATTCTCCTCACTCCTTCAGTCTCCTTCCACCTTCTACTTTCTACCTTCTACCTCCTCTCTTCCATCTACCTCCCACTACCTACTACTTACTTCCTACTACTTCTATAGAAGGGAAATCCTGGGTATTTATACCCTTTACCACGTGACTTGCCCTCGTGGACAAGCTCAACTGAAGCCACTACGTCACGTGCCTTGTAGCCATGGATACCAGGAGCACCTTGCAGCTGGGGGCACTAAACAGTGTAACAAGATGTTTATCAGAGTGCGCTCAGCTATTGCAGGCTGTTGAAACAAGTCTCTTGTCAGGGTATATGGCTCGAGATGGCTGTAAAGATGATAGCCACTTTCGGCTAAGAGTCAGCTCCCAACATTGCCTGGGATGTCATTAGAAATGGACATTCTGGAGATCCCAGCCAAGACCGAGGCATCAGAATCTTGACTTTAATTTGTCTTTGAGTCAGGGTTTCATGTAGTCTAGGCTGGTCTCAAACTCACTACATTGCTGAGGATGACCTTGAATTCTGGATCCTCCTGCCTCTTTCTCTTGATTGCCAAGGTTGTAAACATGTGTCACCATGCTCAGCTCTTACTTGTATTTTTTAAATACACGAAGCAAAATATCATCAGTTTATTACATAACTTGGTTTAATTAATTGTTATAAGATGTGATCTTGTGTTAAGTCACATTGAAAAACATTTGTAATAAAGGCTTATGTCAGGTACTGTAGGACTTTTAAAAACTTATCTTTTGTATTATAACAGTTACAAAGAATTTCATGTCCCTTGAAATGGTGCTTTAATCATTCCAGCCATGTCTATGGGGTCTTAGCTTAGAGGTTGAAAGCAGCAAAGGTACTGGATACATATGTTATCTGTATCATTTAGAGTTGTGTCTGGGTCATTCGTGAGTGTGAGAATCAGAAAGGATTTGGCATTTGACACTGTCCCAGCCTCCTCATCTTCAGATGTCCAGACAGAGAAACAAAGTTTCTTGCCTCTAGACATTTGTGAATATAAAAATGATAGTCTCAGAAACTATTCTGGGGACTTATTAGGGCTCAATTGGAAACAGATACTTTTGAGCCCTAATTCCTGGTCCAAGGGCACCCTTTCCACCAGAGAAATCCCATCTTCCAGTTGGGTAATTACGTATTTTGGAGATCTCCACCATGTATTATTCATATGATTCTATCTCAGAAAACAAAACAAAACAAAAAAAATCAAACCAAGCCAAAGCCAAAGACTTCAAACAAACAAAACCCAAACCCACAAAACAAACAAAACCCCAAACAGAACCCTACTTTCAGAACAAACAAAACCCCAACCTCAACCCCAAGCCCCCAAATAATCAACCCCAATTCCCAAATAAAGAAAATCCCAAACAGAACCCCAACCCTCAAACAAAAAATTCCCCAACCCCCCAAACAAACAAAACCCCAACTCTAAGGCCTGAAACAAACCCCCAAAACCCCAAACAAAATGCCAAACAGAACCCCCAAAACAAAATCCACAACCCCAAACCTCCAAATAAACAACAGCCAACCCCAAACCCCCAAACCAAATCCCAAACCCAACCCAAAACAAATAAATTCCCAAACCCAAACTCAAAACAAACAAAATCCCAACCCAACCACAAAATCCTAAAAAAACAGAACCCCTAACCCAACCAAATACCCCCAAACAAAACCCCAAACTTAACCCCAAACCTTCAAACATAACCTCAACCCCAACTACAATCCCAATACCCCCAAAAGAGAACACCAACCCCAACCCAATCCCCCCAAAACAGAACACCAACATCAACCCCCATACCCCAAACAATCAAAACCTCAACCACAGCCCCAATCCCCCAAGCAAACAAAATTCCAACCCTAACACCCAAAACAAATAAAACCTAACCCCATCCCCTCAAACAAATAACCTACACCAAACCTCCAAACAAAGAGTACCCCCCCCCAAACAAATAAAATCACAATCCCAACACCAAAATGATCTTGGGTATGTTAGAGCTCCTGAGAGTTCAGCTTCTTCTATGAGTCTGGGAGTGTTAGAGTTCCTGGGAGTCCAGTTTCCTCTGGGTGTTGTGGGATTGGTTGCAGAGCTAGTGCCCAAGGTCTGCTCATGACACTGTCTTGGATCAGAATGAACCTGTGCCAATGGGTCAGGATATACTGTCTTCATGGGAGTAGACCAGCTAGGAGTCAACTGCTCTGGGTACAGTGAATCCTCAACTGCTCTGAGTGCAGCAGATCCTCTGTGATGGGTCAGAATATGGTATTTTTCCAGGAGCAAACTAGCTAGGAATCTGCCCCAACAGAAAGGACCAGGCAGAGGGGGCGAAAAGGGAGTGGTATTCGGGAAGAGTTTTGCTGGGCGATGGGTCCCTAGTGCACTAGGCTCCCAACTGTAGCTTTGGGACTTCTGGTTGTGGGGGCGGGTTCTTATCAACTGCTCTGAGGGCAGGGGATCCTCTGGGATGGGTCAGAATATGGTGTATTCAGGGGAGCAGACCAGCTAGGAGTCTACCCCAATAGAAAGGACCAGGTGGAGTCCAGTGTACTTTTACCTTACATTTTCATGATGGCTGCCTTTTTACTTAGTTAATGGTTTCCTTTGTTGTACATGCTATACATGTTACACATGTAACAACATGTCCCAGTTGTTACCTCTTAGTTTTATCTCCTGAACTGTTGAGGTCTTCATCTTCAGAAACTCCTTGCCTATACCTACATCTTGAGTTCTTTTACCTTTATTCTCCTATAAGATTTTAAGAGTTTAAGACATCACATTAAGATGCTGATCCACCTGAAACTGAATTTTGTGCAAGGTGAGAGATAGAAATCTAGTTTCACTTTTCTACATGTGAGTATTCGATTTCCTCAGCACCAATGTATATCTTTGGCATCTTTATCATAAACGAGGTGCTAGTAGCTGTATTAGTTTGCTCATGGGTCCTGTATTCTATTCCGTTGTCCTACATGATTTTTTTTTTTTATTAAAGTACCATGGTGGTTTTATTACTATGACTCTGTAGTCTAATGTGATTTTAGGTATTATTATACCCCCAGCTTTATCATTTTTGTTGAAATTTTTTTCTATTTCTGTGAAGAATGTCACTGAAATTTTGATGCAGATTTCATTGGGTCTGTAGGTTACATTTAGTAGTATAGCTATTTTCATGATATTACTTCTGTTAATCAATAAACACAGGAAAAATTTCCATCTTTTAATGTCTTCAATTTCTTTCTTTAGTGTTTTAAAATTTCCTTGAAATATTTCAGTTCTTTGGTTAAGTTTATTCCTAGGAACTTTCTTTTTGAAGGTTTTATGAATGGAATTGTATTCTCTACATTTTTCTTAACTTGTTTGTGTGGATTGCTGTCTATATGCAGGTGAAAGCAGGCACAAGATAAGGGGAGAGCCTGTGATTGGATATTTGAAAAGGAAGGTGGCCTAAGAATTTTAGAGACAAGTACAGAGAGACAGAGGAAGAGGAAGAGAGGAGGAGATAAGATGGAATCTATAGGAGAGGAAGAGGAAACAGAAGCACACAGTCCTGGAAGCCATAAGTATTGGGGATTTCTTAGACAGATGATTAAATAACAAGCAGAGTATATTTGCCCCATCTAGGTGTGCAGCCTGTGTTTATATCTATTGACTTTGAGTTCATTATGCATGCGTTTTGTGGGTTGAGAATTTACTAATATAAATCTGACTGATAAATTACAAACCTCTAGAGTTTTGATTTTGCCACATTACAGGGAGTTTGTAACAGCTAGATGGGTGGTTGCTGCATGATGCTAGCTGTGGAGGTGGAGAGACCGTCAGGGCCAGAGAGTAGCCAGTGATAGTGTGAGATGGTGCATTTTTAAATATTTCACACAACATGTTTGGTATTGGAATATAAGAAACTACCGGTTTTGTACATTAACTCTTTATCTTGCTCCCTTATTAAAAGCTTCTTTTAAATAAGTTTTATGGGTTTTAGGGTGTAGTCCTTAGGGTATTCTCTATATAAAATTTTATTATCTGAAAATAAGGATAATTTGATCCCTCTGTTTCCTATTTGTATCTCTTTTGTTTGCTTTGTCTTTTCAAAAGATTGATTTTGAGTATGAGTGTTTTACTCACATGTATGTCTGTGCCCCATATGTGTGCCTGGTGCTCACGGAGGTAAGAAGTTGGCATTGGATGTCCTGGAACTGGAACTAAGGATACTTGTGTGCCAGATCTGGCATGGCCATGGAGGGGGCAGTGTGACATGATTCCCACCCCTGGAGCAGAGCCAGCAGGGTGTGGGTCTTCTTGAGTGCTGACAATTGCTGTAGTCGAAAGTCTTATTTGTATAATAATGTCTATATTTTACTTTATCTTCCTCCTTCGGGGAATGTTCTCCCTGCCAAGGTTAATGACTCCATGATTATCAGAAACAGCATGGCTGCAGGAAGCAAAAATGTGTCTGGAGATCCTCAGCAAAATGGTAGCCCTGACCTTCAGGACAGCCCTTAAGCCTGTGGAAGAGAATTCTGAAAACATGAGTTCAAGAATACACAAATCAGTGTAAGAATTGTTCTTTACAGGATTTCTTAACTATGCAAAATAATAACAATGCAATATGAATTATATGAGGGGATTTCACAGATCTGAAAGAAGAGGAGCAGCTTCACTAATGAGCCAGCTTTGTCAGAAAGATATTAAGGAAGAAGATGAAGAGATTTAGGGAGTGACAATCTCAGGGCAAGATCTAGCTAAGCTTATTGTTTGTACTTGCAGTTGGACAAGGAATAGTTTGGACTTTCAATCTGGAATGAACTACAATCCAGAAATGTAGGGCACATTTGTGATCCAGATCTTGAGGTTGGAAGACACAGGCTTTTGATCTGGATCTTGAGGAATAATGAAGCTATCCCTCATACAAAGCTGAGACTCAGACAGACATAGTGGTACACGCTTTTAATCCCAGTAGACAAAGGCAAACAGATTTCTGAGTTTGAGACCAGCCTGGGACAGAGCAAGTTCTATGTCAAGAAAAGTTTAGATCCAGAGCCATGCAAATCTATTGAGTTCAATGTCTGTCTACAGAGCAACTTCCAGGACAGCCAAGCTTAGGCAGTAAAGGAGTTGGAAAACAGAAGGCTAGTGATAATGTAATAGAACCATGAGGCCAAGTTCCAGCTCCAGCAAGTAGCAGAACTTGGCAGCTTCACCCTTGTAGTTCTGTCTTTAGAGTCTAGGGGCTAAGGTCATAAAATGCTGATTTGTGGAGTAATCGAAAGGAAACCTGGGGTAAATGATTGAATTGATGTGCAATTCCTAAGGAAGTAGTTTATGTAAAATAAAAGACTGGGTTTTGGTCTGCAAGATGAGCTATCTCTGAGCAGAACACAGGTCAGCTTGCATCTATCACTGACTCCAAGTTGTTCATCCTCTGCTCCCAAACACTCTTTCCTCAGGGCCTTCTCCCAAGCTGAAGCAGGCCCTCATTACTTTAAGCCATTATGTTGATGCTGAGAATTTAACCAGGATCCTCTGCAAGAACAAGTACTCTTAATTCCTGAGCTATCCCTCCAGACTCATTTCTCTTGTCTTATTGCTGTAGCAAAGACTTGCAGTACTACATTGAATAAAAGTGGAGAAGATACACACAATTGTTTCATTGCTGATTCTAGTGGAAAAGTCTTTTAGTGTTTAGTATAATATTGGCTATATATGGTCACATATGACTTTTATTAATTTGAGATGTATTTATTCCAATTCTAATTTCTTCAGTTTGTTTGTTTGTTTTTTTTTAATCTTGAAGGGATGTTCAACTTCTTCAAAGGCCTTTTCTGTATTGAGATGATTTTCTATTGAGATGATAATGTACTTCGGGACCTTGAGTCTATGTAATGTATAATATATGTTGGTTTGTGTGTGTTAATCTGTTTTTACATTCCTAGACAGTTATGAATGATTTTGTTTGCAATTATTTTACTGAGCATCCTTTTCCATCTGTATTCATCAGAGAGATTATTCTATAGTTTTTAAAAATTGTGTCTTTATCCAGTTTGAATATTGGTAATATTAGTTTCATTACGTGGGTTTGGTAGCATTCTTACCCTTTCTATTTTATATAATAGCTTGGGGAACATTGATGTTAGATCTTCTTTAATGTTAGCTAGACTTCAGCAATGAATTAATCAGAATTTTGTCTTTTTAGTTGGAAGACTGTTTGTTACTGCTTTAATCACTTTGTTTATTATATTTGTTTAAGTTATGTATATGCTTTATTTTAATTTTGGTAGATCATTGTCTTATTCAGGGTTTCTATTCTTGCACAAACATTATGACTAAGAAGCAAGTTGGGGAGGAAAGGGTTTATTCAGCTTACACTTCCACATTGCTGTTCATCACCAAAGGAAGTCAAAACTGTAACTCAAGTAGGTCAGGAAACAGGAGCTGATGCAGAGGCCATGGAGGGATATTACTTACTGGCTTGCTTTTCTTGGCTTGCTCAGCTTGCTTTCTTATAGAACCCAGGACCACCAGCCCAGGGATGGTACTACCCACAATGGGCCCTCCCACCCTTGATCACTAATTGAGAAAATGCTTTATAGCTGGATCTCATGGAGGCATTTCCTCAAGGGAGGCTCCTTTCTCTGTGATAACTCCAGCTTGTGTCAAGTTGACACAAAATCAGCCAGTACAATCATATATGTCCTAAATTAAATGTTTGAGTGTTTTATTTATTATTTATTTTCTGATCTATTATGTGAATATGGTTGAAGTATGTCCTAATGATACTGTGAATTTCATTGCTATCTGTTGTAAGTTTCTCTTCTCATCTGTAACTTTATTAATTTTACTTTTCTCTCTCTTTTCTTTAGTGTGGCTAATGGTTTCTTAATTTCTTTTATCTTTTTCAGAAACCAGCTTTTGTTTCATTGATTCTTTATATTGTTGTTTTTGTTTCCATTTCAATATTTCATATCCTGTCCTTAAATATATTTTTTTGATCTACTGGTTTGAGGTTTATGTTGTTCTTGGTTTTCTAAACTTTGAGATCTATCATGTGAATTCTCTCTGATTTTTAAATTCAGGCCTTTATAGCCATAAAATTCCCTGTTAGAACTGCTTTTATTGTATTCTCACAGATTCTGGCATAATGTGTTTACATTTCTAGGAATCAGTTTTCTTTCTTGATTTCTTCAGTGACTCATTTGTCATTTAATAATGTGTTATTCAGTCTCCATTATTATGCATATTTCCTGTTGTTTCTTTTGATGTTGATTACTAGTTTTGTTCCATTATGATAAGATGGAATACAATAAATCATTTCATATTTCCTGTGTTAAGGCTTGCTTGCTTCATGTCTTAAAATATAGCTTAATTTTAGAAAGTTCTATGAGCTGTTGAGAAAAAATTGTGTTGTTCAGGGTTTGGGTGCAATATTCCATAGATATGTGTTAAATCCATGTGATTTATAGTTTAAATTAACTCTGGTGTTTCCTTGTTGATTTTGTGTCTGAATGACTTGTGAATTGGTTAGAGTAGAATATTGAACACACTCACTATTGTTCTAAGATCAATCTGTATCCTTTCATCTAGTAGGATTTGGTCTATAAAGTTAGGTGTACTTATGTTTTGTGTGTATATATGTTTAGAATTATTGTATTCTCTTGACAGATTGTTTCCATAATCAACATAAAATGACCTTTTAAACCTGTTTTTACTAAGTTTGTTTTGAAATGTACTTCCTTAAACATTATTATAGCCATGCCTACTTGCTTTCTAGTTCTATTTGCTTGGAATGCCTTTTCCCCATTCTTTCTTCAAATCTAATCTTCTAGTCTTTATCTTTTTATTAGAAAATGGTGACTATTAGTATCCAAAGATATTATGGAAAGATATGTATCAATCCCTGTCATTTTGTTGTTTCAGTAAGTCTTTACTAATCCTTGCTCACTCATCTGGTGTTCTAATGTGGCTTATTCAGTCCTCTAACATCATAGACATTCTTCTCTCTTCTTTGTCTTCGGTAGTGATAACTTAATGGTCCTAAATTCTTTCAATTTGTATCTATCATAGAAAAATTTTCTTTCTTTTTTAATTATGAAAGATAGCTTTGTTGGATATAGTAACTGGTTCAGTGCTTATTGTGTTTTACAGCTTAAAATGGATTGTTCTAAGACCTGGCTTTTAGAGTTTCTGTTGAGAAACCTGACATTCTGGTGGGTTTGCCTTCATATGTGACTTGGTGTTTCATGAACTTTTTGATGTTATAAAAGGGAGTGCTTGCCTCCTCACTCTCTTCTCTTGCTCTCTTATGGTCTTCCTGCTTTCTCCCCATTCCCCTCCCCCTCTCTCCACAAGCTCATTACTGGCCTATATTACTCTACTCTCTCTCTCTGTCTCTACTACTCTCTCAACTCCCTTCCCATGCCCTAAATAAACTATACTGTCATGTGCCTGGTGCCTCAGGGGAAAGGGATGCCTCAGCATGGGCCCACAGAGGCACCCCCTTCCCCTACACCATACTGTGCCTCCACCAAACATATTCCTGGCCTCTTTTTTTTTTTAATAAAATACAACACTCAGCATTTTAAGAATTATATGATGCAGGGAGGTTGTTTTCTGGTCTTTTTTGTTTTGTTCTTAATTCCTCCTCTTTTTGATCCCTCTTTCCTGAATTTTGGGTATTTTTCTGCTATGATTTTATTCATATTGTCTTTCTTTGTCTTAGAGCCTTTCTCCTTCTATGCACAAGATTTGTAAATTTGACCTTTTGTGTCCCCTAGATCTTACACGTTCTGTTCATACACTCTGAATTCATTTTTCTCACCTGTATTAGTCAGGGCTGCTAGGAAGAGACACCATAACCACAGCAACTCTTTTAAAAGAGAGCATTTAATTGAGGCTGGCTTACAGGTTCAGAGGCTTAGTCCAATTATCATGGTGAGGAGCATGGCAGTGTGCATGGCACTGGAACAGTAGCTGACAGCTACATCCTGATCCACAGGCAGCAGGCAGGAAGACTGGGCATGGCATGAGTTTCTGAATCCTCAAAGCTCACCACTAGTAACATACTTCCTCCAACAAGGCCACACTTCTAAATCCTTTCAACGAGCTCCACTCCCAGGTGACCAAGCATGCAAATCTGCCTTCGGGGAGCATTCTTATTCAAAGCTCCTCATTACTGAATATTCTAATCTATCTACTTCATCTTTCCAGCCAATATTCTATTGGCAAGGGTTTTCACTGATTTTTCTCATTGATTTATTGAGTTTTTCATTTTGAAAATGTGTTTCCCTTTCAGTATCTTTCTGATAGCATTCCTGCTTCATACCCTTTATTGACATCCTTATTTTGCTTAGCTGTTTATTTGTATGCTCTTAAAATTATTCAGGAGCTTATTTGTACCATCTTTACTATGTTGTGTACTCTTGTAGTCATCTTTCAAAGTCTTTGGAGTAGGTTTTTTTTTTTGTTTTTTTGTTTTTGTTTTTTTCCAGACAGTGTTTCTTTGTGTAGCCCTGACTGTCTTGGAACTCACTCTGTAGACCAGGCTGGCCTCAAACTCAGAAATCTGCCTGTCTCTGCCTCCCAAGTGCTGGGATTAAAGGCATGTGCCACCCCTTCCCAGCCTAAGTCTTTGGAGTTTTGTCAAATTCATCTCATTGGAATTTATTGCTGTGGAATCTCTATTTTTTTATGAGTCATGTTGCCTTGAGTCTTCATGTTTCTTCAATGGGACTTATATATCTCGAATTAGGCCATTTATTGAATTGTTTAAGTTAATCCAGTTTTTTTTCAGTTGAAGTGTTTACAGTGTTCTGATAGAACTAGACTGTGTTGTGTTGAGATGCCATTCCTTGCCGCTGGACTAGGGGTAGAGCTCAGTAGCTAATCCCCTGTCCTGCATTCCCAGGGTACTTGGTATATTCTTTATCATCCCTCTGACAATAAAATTCTAACTGTAGGAGCAACAGACCAGAAGATTAAGTGTGCTATGAAAATACAGCAATAGCCAACCAAAACAGTCACTAATCACTTTTGTACAATAAAGTAACAAGGATAGTACGGTGTAAGGGTGTGGATGGAATGAAACTAATCTGAGTAAGACTAGAAATTAGTGTTAGAATGAGAGTGGTAAAACAGAAGAGAGAAAACTATGTAGTGGGGAGAAGAATAAAGAAGGAGGAGCCAAGCAGCTTCAGCTAAAAGGGACAATGAGAAGTGAGGACAATGAAAAACTGCAATCACATAACCTACAAAAAAAAAAGTCAGGACTTTAGGATCCTGAAGCAAAGTGACCTCTAGCCTCAGAACAACCAGTTAGTTCCCTTTGGGAAAAAACAAAGAAAAGAGAAAAAAAGGAAAAAAGAGAGGTAGAGAAGAGTGCAGGATTAGAATGGTCAACAAAATTAAGATGAGATAGTATGTCTCTATGTGATCATTCACCTGAGCACAGGTAGAGACTGCTATCATGTGGTCATTCATGTGGCTGTATGCGCAGACTGTTAGTATGTTGTCACTTACTGGAACTCAGGTGAGAATGTCTCTGTGTGATCAGTTGCCTAAGTACAGGTATAGAACCTATCTCTACACCGTATTGCTTTTATATCTTGTATTATTTGAGTTGGTGTCTTTTGAGGACTGCAGAACCTTTGTGGTATTATGTTGCTGTATTGATCTTTATGTTGCTTGCCCAAAGCCAGACAGTGAGTATTACAAGTAGGGATATCTGTCAATCTCTTAGATCTAGGAAGAGCTGATGTGCCTTAGACCTTAGCCCCCCTTTATTTTTTTTAATTTTTTTTATTGGATGTTTTATTTACATTTCATATGTTATCCCCTTACCCCATCCCCCACCCACCCAAGAACCCCCTATCCCCTCACCCTTCCTCCTTCTTTTCTGCTGATGTAACCCCTATCTACCCGCCCTCCCACCTCTCCACCCTCAAATTCCCACCCCCTGGGGCATCCAGCCTTCATGCAGTCAAGGATCTCTTCTTCCACCTATGCCCAGCAGGGCCCTCCACTCTTACATATTCAGCTGAAGCCCTGGATCCCTCCCTAAGTGCTCCCAGGCTGGTGGTTTAGACCCTGGGAGCTGTGGTTGGTTGGTATTGTTGCTCTCCTCATGGGGCCACAAACCCTTTCAGCTCCAATGGCCTTCACTCTAACTCCTCCATTGGGAACCCCATGATCAGTTCAATGGCTAGTTGTGAGCATCTGCCTCTGAATATGTCAGACTCTTGAAGACCTCTGAGGAGACATCCATATCAGGCTCTTATCAGCATGCACTTCCTGACTTCCACATCAGCATCTACCTTTGGTGACTGCACATGGGATGGATACTCAGGTGGAATGGTCTTCAGACGGCCCCTCCTTCAGTTTCTGTCCCTTTAAAACCTTGATATTACTTCTTTTGCAAGAAACAAGTGATTCTGACCATAATCTGCGGCTCAACCTACAGTTTCATCATGTGAGTTAGGAAACATTTCTGACTTAAAGATTTCTCCCTTTAGGTAGAGATAATATGCAGGGCAGGACAAAGACTAGTGACCTGACATTTGGTCTGGGTTCCCAGAGTGGGCCATGAAGGAGAGACAATTATCTCTAGTACTGCCTAACTAGCAAATCAGCAATCAGCAGGGGTCTTTGACCAAAAGGCATTTTTGACACTGCTTTGGTTGAATTCCAGGAAGGGAGGAATTGTTTCTTGCTTCTATATGGTAGGCAGACTCCAAGGTTTCTGGATGGTTGGGTTGCAGATGTACTCAGCGACACATCTAGAGTTGGTCATGAGTTTTTGATCTCTTTAGTTCTTTTTTTTATCATACTTCCTGCCCACTCTGTGTGAATGTGTGCTTGCGTGCGTGTGTGCGTGCGTTCGTGTGTGTGTGTGTGTGTGTGTGTGTGTGTGTGTGTCTGTCTGTCTGTCTGTTTGTCTGACTTTCTGTTTCTGTCTGCTGGTACTGAGATTGGAGCATGAATTTTCAAAGGCTCTTGCTCATTTCCTGGAGCAGAGCATTATTAATAGGTTTGTACTCCCTAGAAGAGATTTTGGACATTTTCTCCTTATATACTGTTTCTAAAATTTTCCTTTCAGACCTAGCTACCCAAACTAGTGTTTTTCTGCTCATATCCAGCTCATAAGGATAGCTGTTCTTCACCTATTCTCAGTTTATCATCCACAGATTCTAGCAGTCACCCTGTGGATGTCACCTGTCATCTCTATCCATTCGATAGTATTTACTGAGTCACCTAGAACTGTGCTCAGAACTAGTGGATGCTCAACAAATATCTGTGAATGAGTGATGTTTACTGGAATCTACATAATAGTATTCTGTGATCAAATGATCACAGAAATCAGTGCTGGAAAATCAGAGATAGAATCTGTATTTATAGCAACTGGTGTTTACATCATGCAAAATAAGAAAGAAACTGTGAAGTGTTTATTATTTTTAATTTTCTACAGCTATTCACAAGCCTCAAGTGTCAGCTGATCTGTTTTTTAACCTGTATATGATTAACTCAGCTTTGGGGCCCCAGGGGAAAGAAATGAGTAATGACCTGGAGAAGTCTGCTGATCCATAAGAAGCATCCTTCTTTTAATATGTATGAAGGTTGGCATTCCATTTCTGTGGTTATCTATAATATGTATGTTTCATAATACATTAGCATTAACAAACATAGCAATTTCTGATCTTAAGACTGAAGTGGTCAACATGATTTGGTAATATACATAGCAGTTCAACAATAGCATATTGTATTAGGAAGGAAAAAGAAAACACTTCACCCAATAAAGTTATAAATGCCTTTTGTTATCACTGGCTGAACTCAGAGGTCAGGTTAGGTCAGCTCAGGTCAGGTATCACTGCTGTTGTCTAAAAGCCAGTGTATGGTTTACAGAGCAAGGAAGAGTCTCTGGGTGAGACCAGCATAAATTACAGGTTGGCCAGGAGAAATATGATAGTGCTCAGTGTGTCAAAGGTCAGTGCTTGTAAAAAGAGATCACCAGATCACTGGATCACTGTCAATTTTATTATGAAGTTTTTAAACATTTAAAGATATATGTTTAAATATCTCCAGTGGGTTCATTGGAGAAAGCTCAGAGACATAGAAGCCTTGTGAAGACAAAAATAAAAAGTCAGCTGAAACTGCCAGTTAATATGCCATCATAGTTAGACTTTTTCTACATACACACTTCCACTTTTACACAAATGCATATCTGATCCTTTTCTTTTCTTCCTTTTCTCAAATGTAGAATTAAATGAGCAATACCACCACATGCCCTGCTTTATTTGATTAAAATTATGTATTTAGTATTCTCCTCATTGAGTATTTAAGAAAGTGAGTTCCAATTCAAGTAGCATGATGTATTTTTTAAAGTTTTCTATTTATGCATCTATACTCTCAAACATTCAGCACTAAATAGCATTATTATGATTGTATGTTTCTAAGTAGAACATTTGCATGTCTTTGACTACTGTTTTAGGAGGTTTTTTCTCAAAGTAGAAGTAGTAGGTGGTTGTAGTTTGGGTCTTCTATGTTCCCCAGAGGTCCACGTGTTTAAGGCTTGGCCTTCATTGTGGCACTAGAAGGTGGTAGACCTTTTAGAAAGAATGTTCTTAGGTTTTGATCATCAGACAGTCACTCTGTTCAGCCTTGTGCTCTTCACCCCTGACATCTCATACTTTATCAGAGGCACAAAGTAGTATATCCACTTGGCAGTAGACTTAAGTCTCCAAAACCATAAGCTGAAGCAAGGCTTTGCCTTCATAAGGTTGATTATCTCTGGCATGGGGTTATATTAACAGGACAGAAGGCTGAGTCAAAGAATGCAAATATTGTGAATATTCTTTATGCTCAATCTAATACACCCTCCTAAAAGGTTGCATCCATCAAGAAACATGGAATTATTCTTACACTCCAGACAATATTAGATACACTCAATGACTGTCATATTTTATCACTTGGACCTAACACTTTACTTTTATTCATTTAAAAAAATTTCTTATAAGTCATTTGAATTCTTTAATGAAATATTTGGGTTTTGCCCATTGCCAATCTGTGAGAGAGTTTATATATTCTTATTGATTTCTATAATGTTTTTCTTAATTTAAATAAAAATGTATTTATTATAACTATAAATATTTAGAGAAAATGGAAGCACACAGAAAATCCATCTAACTCCTTATGACCCAGATATAAGCAATATTAATATTTTTGTTTGATTACTTGTATGAATAGATGATTTTATGTAACTTAATATTAGTGTCTATTTTGCTTTCTTTTTTCATACTTAATGGTAGGACTGATGGTCTCTGCTAATATTCAATATATTTTTGGAACACAATGTACCTTTTCTTGAGTATTAAATTTTTGTTTTCAGTTTTGTATTCAGATGTAGTTTATTTTTAAGTACACACACACACACACACACTTTTGTATGTTGGCATTTTGTTGTCTTTGCATAATAATTAGGTCACATTCCTTTTCCTAAAAAATTTGCTAGATTTATATATTGTGTGGAAAGATGATTTTATGTAACTTAACTACATACTGTACTAGACTACATCATGATTTTGTTTTGTTTTCCTTTTTTATACTTCCCATACATTTTCCTTTAATTACACAAGAATATAAATAATGCTTTCTTCTCTTATCACTGTCACCACTGTTGGCAAATTGATTGGAATTCTTTCAAGCCAGATTCCATATACTTATACCACAAAGGAAGTTGTGTGGACATGTCGTGTGTGTGTATGTACTTTTGAAACTTTTTAATGTAGTATAAACTCAAGGAACAGTAATGATATGCAAATGTTCAGGATATTGCAAACATGCACTTGCATTTCCACAATTATGAATTTATCAGTGTATGTATTCATTTATAGTTATGTACACTAGAAATATATCCACGAATATGTGATTTCTACATTATAATAGTTATTTTCATTATACATTCTGAACATTGCCTCCAAGAGTTATTCTTTCCAACATCCTATTTGGCACTCAAGGAGACCTGTCTTTTAAATTTTTCTGTATAATTTATACATAAGAAATAAATTTGTGGAGCTGGAGAAAAGACTCAGAGCAAAGAGCACTGGTTACTCTTTCAGAGAACCCAATCAAGACACGAAGAGGCTATCGGGTCCATAAGAACTGGAGTCACAGACCTTTTTGACCCACCGTGTGGGAGCTGGGAATTGAATCCGGGTGCCCTGAGTTTTGGGCATTTCATTACTTGTTACTTGCTCTCATCACCCTACATCAAATGTTTCTTCTTTTCAACAGTCCCTCTCCTACTTTGAACTCCTTTTTTCTTTTGATGTGTAGACACTTAGTGAGGGGTAGGTATCACGATACTCCCCAGCCCATTCATGATGAACTACTGCTGGGATGAACCCCGTGTAAGTCTTGTGCAGGTAAGCACAGCTGTAGTGAGTTCATGAGCATAAAAACAACTTCATGTTCAGAAGATAATGCTTTGCAGCGCTCCTCTCCAATCTCTGGTGCTTATATTCCCTCCATCCTCTTCTTCTAACATGTTTTCAGAGCCTTGGAGAGGGTAAAACAGAGGCACCATTTGGGACTTAGAACTTAATGGTCACTTATTCCCAGCACCTTGAACAGATACACATTTGTATAAAAGTGGAAGTGTGTGTGTAGAAGAAAATATAGATGGAAATAAAATGGGATATTAACAGGCATTTTCAGCAGACTATTTAGCATAATCTCTAACAACAATCTATAAGCATTTGTCCTTACACTCACAGATAAGTGTAATCTTTACCCCTCATTAGAGAAACTTCTTTTTGCACAGATAGAGACCATTACTCCAAACCACAACCAATCAAAAGGCAGAGTTGAGAAGCTCAGTCCAAGTGGATATATCTACAATACAACTCCCACACCTACGGTTAGGGATCATTGCAGAAGAAGGGATAAAATATTAAAAGATAGAGGATCCAGAAGGTTGTCTGTGTTCAGGCATGTCAGAAGCTACACCCATGAAGTTTAGCCAAAATAACTGCTTACCCAGGAGCAGAAACAAGAACAACAATAAGCACGTTAACATATATGAGGGAGAGTCCACAGGGCTTCAACCGTACATGAAGAACTACAAGCAACTAAGGAGTACTGAGAGCTGAAGAAATCATCTCCCCAAGGAAAGAACACATCAATTAGGTATTCCATATCAAATGGTCAGGCCTGAAAACGCATATACAACTAACATTATACAGACTGAATAGGGTGTATTATGTATTTAGGAATAGGTATACATATACAAATGTAATAGCAAACAATGAAAAAAGAGGCCACAGATTTGAACGAGAGCAAGGAAAGACTATATGGGAAGATTTGGAGAGAGGAAAAGGGATGGGGAAATGATGTAACTATAGTATAATCTCAAAAATAATTTGAAAAATTACTTTGTTAATTTTCTGTTACAGTGTCTACCTTTACTTTTGTCAAAGGAGAATTTTTTGTTGTGTTCAGAATGAATTTATTTTGAATTAATATGTCATTTACTACTTCATAAATAACCCTTTAAATTTGCTTACTGTGTCGTTTGATAAATGTAACTCTTTTATTTTGATATAATACTACTTACATGTTTTATATTCATAGTTAGTACTTTCATATCTTCTTTAAGAAGTTTTTACCTATTACAAAATGTTTTCCTTTAGTAAGATTTACTGTTTTGTATTACACATTTAAATCTGTAACTTATTTAGACATTTTTTAAGGACCTAGAGTGATGTAAGAGCAAGTCACACTTTTTTTTTACCTGCCTAATTGATCAATGCAATTTCTTAAAATAAAACCCATCTTCACTGAACTGCAATGTTGACTGACAGATATTACTTAGCATTGTTTTTTAAAGAAACAATTACTGGCTCTTCTTAATTAGCCTTTTAAGTAGGAACTAATTCTATCTAACAGAAGTAGGTTGTGAGGAAATGTCATCTAATATTTTAGTAGAGAAATGTGAAAAAGATTGTTACTCTCTACATGGAACAGAATTTGAACTTGTATTTATAAATCTAAGTGGTATGACAGTGTACGATAGTTTGATGAGGCTTCTCAAAGTCATTAGAGCTTTAGATAAGTTAATATTACTGCAGCCAAGCTACATTACTGCGACCACATAAACTATTTCAAGTGTTTTATCTCGTTTCCAGATCAGATGTCACATGCTGCATCTTTGTAAAGTTGGTGCATAAATGGAGTGCTTATATTGCTAAGAGTTGAGAAAGGTAATCAATAAATAGGTAAGTTATACATTTAGGTGCACAGGAATCAGAAAATTCAGATGTGTTACCTGGAGTGGCCAAATTCTGAGAGTCATAGTTCCACAATTCTCAGTTGTATGCTACAAATGAATAGTATCATTAGTGGCAGGAATTATACTTGTCTGTGGGGATTAGTTTCAGGATCAACACCAAAATCCACAAATGCTCAAGTTCTTCTTACAAAATTTATTTACGTATCACCTCTGCATATCTTATATCTTTAAGTATACATTATTTGTAATACCTAATACAATGTATATGTTATGAAAATTGTTGCTATATTGAAGTTTAAGGGATTTATGATAAAAACAAAGTCTGTACATACTCAGTACATGATGTAATTATCTGGCAGAGGGACAATTATCTGGGAGAGGGACAGGATTTTGCTTTGTGATCTAGGATATATATATATATATATATATATATATATATATATATATATATATCCATATATGTGATTAAAGTTGATTGAATCTGCCAGCTTGGACTCTCCAGCCATGGATGATTGGATTGTATGTTTGTGACAACCTCTCAGTGCTAAGCCTTCCTCCTCACGATAATTTTCACTCCAGGAGCAGAACATCTGCTTGGATGATTACATGGGGCAATGTACATAGAAATCAATAGTACACATCAATATAAAAATATCTGATTACAGATCTATCTGGGCTTTTGGGTCATTAAAATCCACATGTTGCAGTAAAAATGGAGCTTGGAGAATTGTGAATGAAATTATACACGAGTTGGGTTTGAATTCATTATCCCCGGATTCAATGTATTTATTGTAGAGGAGGTATTTGGATTTTATCCTATTTTTGACTCTGTTATAACATTTGATTTGTTGCCATTTGATTGACAAATTGTATCATAGCTCTGTGGGCCCTATGTGATGTCACTTATAAAATGGTAATCTAGAGTTTTCCTCCAGCAAGAGATAACTTTAGTCTTAGAGTGAAAAAAGTAGCCAAAATTAGAGATTTGGAATAGGATATTTATTTAAATAATCCCATCCTATTGATTTTAAACTTAATTCCAGTCAAGATAACTAGAAGCCACTGAAACTCATTTTCTTACAGGAATTAGAAAATTTGGATATCCAGTGCCAAATTTATCATAATAATTATATATTATGATGTGTCATCTTATTAATATCAATGCTATGATATCCCAGAATTCACGTACATTTTTCAAAATGCTTTGTAGAAATTCTGACTGTTATGTGCTCTTTTATTTTCCTTTTGTCTACATCTCACAAATGTATGGGACTTATAGCAAATTTTCATTAACCAGGAATTAATTAAAGTGGGCAGTAAGAACTGATGGAGTGTCTAAATGACACAGTTAAAAATAAGAAATTACTTCTTTTGCTGAGCCATTTACATCAGCTACATTTCTGACTTATGATAAGAGATATGAGGAGGGCATGGTAGAAGACTAACATGATAAATATCATTTAAAATACTGCTTCCAGTCTAATGGTACTGAGAGGCCAAATCTTTTAAGTTCAGACTTTGTTTTAGAGAACCTGACCTAAGTTTGAACTCACGTAAACCAACGGGCTGGTACATAGCATTAATTTCCAAGTGGCCTCCAATAAAACCTGAGCCTAGCTCCAGTCTTTAGGATAATCCCCAACAAGACCAGCATCTCCAGGTTACACTCTCAACAAGACCAGTATCTCCAGGGTATTTCCCAAACAAACCTGCACCCCCAGTTTACAAACCCACCCCCTGCTTAATGACCACCAATGTAGCAGGGAGCAAAAATTAAGTTTATGATGACTGCCAGAACCAGCTAATTATGTTAAAGGCCACAGGAGCTTTCCAATTAGATGCTTGCACATTTACCCCCTGCTTGCTGCTTACTATAAAGCCCTGCCCCAAAAGTTAGGGCTCCCTCACTACCAAAACCATCCTGCATGACAGTAGTGTGCTGGGGGTGGGGACCCCAAGGTAGCTCAAATAGAATAAAGACCATGTTGTGAGTTGCATCAGATTGACTCCTGTCTGTATTTTAGGGGATCACTAACACTGCCCTGGCATTTCAGTACCAAATGTAACATATTCCAATAACTCTTTTTTCTGAAGTCTTTAATTAGAAATTGCATCAGGCCATCACCTTGTAGAGTAAGTGAAAGAGGTGGATACCATTTTGAAAAGTTTGTTTGGGCAGACACAAACCTAGGTGGTCCAAGGGTGTGCTGTAGAATATATTCTGCGCTGTGAGTCACGGTTCCTTTGCTTTGATATATAGTTCTCACCCATGCTATCAACTTCCTAACAAAACCTATCCCAATTTTCTCAGCTATCCTGCTTTAGGTTTTCTATGAAGCTGAGGAAGCTTTCTGTTCCACCTAGAGATATAGGGAGTCAATCTCCCTGAAGATTGTAGTTGATAGGAAAATACCTCAGTTTCTCCTTCAAAATGATAATTCTAAGATACTATTCTGCATGGATTCTGAGAGGACCCACAGTAGCCTGGAGCCTTAGTTGTCCATAGCCAACTCAGTAGTTGCCTCCCTGACTGTTTTGGCTTTTCTTTTTCTTTGGAAAGCTGTAACATAGTGGATTTATGTTACTATTAATATATTACTGCTCACCATGGCAATGCTATTCAATACAAAGAAAATTTTACATTATTTTCCATTTCAATACCTTTATAAAAATTTTTAAATTAAATCTTTTCTCTATTTCAATGGAAGGTATATTTAATAAATGCTTCTAAATTCACCATGTCAGAAATGAAATATAATTTTTTGTCTACTTCATACTTAAGAATGTCAATTTGAAAGATGAAATATTTAATAAATGCATAGAGAACAAACTTTCTTAATGATCCAGCAGGCAGTGATTGTTGTGGAATAGTTGTGATTTGCTAGATTCTTGGTAAAAACTTCTTTGTATTTCATGTGGTTAGAGAATTCTGAAAACATGAAATACTACTTTTGCAAACTGTTGTAATTCCTCAGCCCTGTTTCTAAGTACCAAACACAAAGGCTGCGTGTTTGGGAGCATTATTCAATGTGAAGAAAACTTGTTTCCCAATTCAAGATTTAGCCTTGAGAGCTCAAGTTTTTTGGGGCATCTTAGAGTTTGATTGGGAAGAGCCCTTTAAGGTCACATCTGCTGATTTTTCTTTCATGTATACACCATAGCTTATCACGGTGGGGAAGTCAGGGTGGCAGGGGCTGCTGACAGCAGTGGATGTGGGAGATTGCTCTTATCCAGAGCACTACAGGCAGTGGCTTAAGCCCAGGTGGTATTCTTCCTCCCTTTTTGTTATGTCCAGGACTCCAGCCCAAGGGATGATGTAACCCACATTCAGGATGGGTTTTCTGAGATCTGTTAATCATCTCTAGAAATGTCTTACCCAAAGATATGCTTAATTAATGCCCTCTAGGTGTTTTCCTAACCTAATCAAGTTAATCAGCTATGGAAACCCCAAAGCATGTTGCCTTATATGACAGAGGTTGCATCTCTTGTATCTACTGGTTCAACAACAGGCAGAATGGAAAGCAGGACAATGAAATCTAAGAGCAGTTATATTGAAACTGAGGTTATGTTGTTGGGATTTTGAGGGCTGAAGATTCCAAAGAACTTGTATGTATAAATTCTAGCTGACTTGAAATATTTCTGTTCTGAAGCTCCCAGTGTGGAAGATAAACCTCCACTGGAAATTGTCTCCCAAGAGGCAGCCATTATAAGGACCACTCTTCGTTTTTCATCATCTTGCTTGCTCCCTTTACTCATTCCTGCTTTTAAAAGTCAATCCTAAATAGAATACCAGGCTTTATTTGCTTTTACCAACAAGTTATCAGTATTTTTCATATCTTTAAATACTGTAAGCCTTTTAAATGTTCAACTTTCTTTTCAAGTAATTTCTTTATACACAAGACGAAAGTTTAGACTGTCTGTCTGTCTGTCTGTCTGTCTGTCTGTCTGTCTGTCTGTCTGTCTATATGTTGTGCTGAAGGTGAACTCAAGGCCTTGAACATACTAAACAAGCACTTTACCACTGAGTTACACTCTAGTTCTTTAAATGGAGTTGTTAAAATCCACACATAACTTTGGTTACAAATAAATGAATATTTAAAAATATTATTTCAAAATCAAAATGCAAATGAGATGATTTCTTGATTTAAGTGTAAGAATTCTCTTTCTTTATTATCCATCTGCCTTTTCCACCTGGCTTTCAAACCTTGGGCTGACTCCCAGGCTGTATTTTATTCCAGGCTCTTCTGAATGGCTTCCCCACCGTTCCCAGGGCCAGGTTATTACTCCTCTATTTTTCTTTGTAGGAACAGAGTTCCCTGTGGTGTGCTGAGAATTGCTGTTTAGTTGATGGCATTTTTACTTCTGCCTGGGTCTTGCTTTATAAGGCTGAGCTGAAAATTACCCCTCAGCTTGAAGTCATCAGTTTAAGAATTTTATATTTCTAAAAATATAATTTCCAATGCCACTTTCTCCTTCCTCTGTTTGCTCAGGTCTTTTTTCTGCATTTCTACTTTGTTGGTTAAAGTTTGACAGTTTGCAGTAAACTTTAATGTTTAAACTTTCTATTACTTGGCAATGTTCATTTGATTACATGTTTGAAGTTGTTCTTACTCTCCATAAATCTAGGATTTTTATAATGCCTCTGGCATGCCTTTTTACATGAATTGCAATCTTCATTCAATAAGATTTATCACAGAATTCTAGGCTTACTATAGATGCTCTTCCATATATGTTGATGTAGAGTTCCAAAGGTAAGAAAATAGAGCTTCAGTACTAAGTAATTCAGAGTATAGACAGGAAGAAAGGAATTGTAGCAGGTTGTTTATTGGATTTATTAGAGTCCAAAGAGCAATTTAAGGAAGCACCATTGGAATACAGTTCAGTTTTTAGTTGATCCAGGGGTGTGCTGGCACAAAGCATGGCTCCACACATATTGAAGGGGATGCGTCCTAGTCTATATATCTGGTTGTCCCACTGGAAGAAGGATCTTACCAAAGGTCATACAGAGGACTTAATAAGTGAGTGGTTTCAGATGTTTGTATCTTCCTTATCCAAATAATGTGGCTTCTAAAAAGTGTTCCCCAAAACTGGGAGAAATAGCCCAGGATAAATCTTAAGTTATTTATCACTTGCTGCCATGATAAGATATTGTTAACTGACTTTCATATTTTGTTTTAGAAGGGGGACCATCAAATGCAGAGGAATTCATCATATGTACTCAAGCCAAAATTGCTGTTCTGTAGTCAGAAGTTTTACTATGAACAAGAAAACACACCAAATACAAGTCAACTGTGCTAGGCAGCACAATTCTTCATCATGCCGCAGTTATAGTTTCCTAATTGTGGAATCACAGAGAGAAACAAAATGTGCCTCAAGATGGAGCCCTTGAGCCACAAAGTTTTGAAGCAATCTGTAAACTAGCCAGATGCAGGCGAAGTTTTGAGTTGTTGATCAAGGAAGGTTGGCTGCAGCTTTCATGGAGAAAGTAGAAAGTGGAAAGAAGCTGTATTACCTCCCTTCAAAACTTTCACCAGAGCCAGGCAAGCCAAAAGTGGGGGCTGATGTGGGAGTTTGCAGACTCAGGTCCCATCTGCTTTTTGGCTTAAAGGATCGAATCAGTGAGGTAAGAAATTTCTGTTGATAAATAATTTGTTCACTTTTCTAATAAAATATACAGTTCCTTCTTTGAAAACCCATCTTGCATTTTAGATGTACAGCTTGAAGGTTTAGTAATGTTCATTGAGCCCTAGCAAGTCCTCATTTTTATTCTGCGAAAGGAACTAAAGCATGGAAGAATCAAGTATAAGCAAATGGGATCCTGGGTATGTGTACCCTGGAAAGGTAGCGGAGAGGAAGATCTTGTCATGTAGTAGAGAGAGCTCTGGCCTCAGCATCTGCTGTGCTGAGGACAGAATCCTGCCTGTACCTGCTTCCTAGCTATTCTTTGTTCCCTAAACTAATAGCTATTCCAGTCCCCTGGGAGAGAAAATACATGGAAGTGCCTGGTGCTTGTCACTGTTAAGGCATACATGTTCAGGCTGCACATAGAATGAGGCATTATGTTTGTGAAAGTGCTATGTACACTATTAACATGTGAAACATGAATATAGGTGAGCTGCAGAACAACAGATAAGTGCTACCTTCATTCATGACTGCCTATGGGATCATGTGATTATCAGGGCCAGCATGTGAGCAGACATGTCCTTGTTAACAGGACTGTCTGTGTCCTGAGTTCATCTCACTCTCCTGCCACCAAATAGTAACCCTAAAAATGAAGAGTGAGGAGCAGGCTGACATTCCCAGCAGCCTATGTGGACATAGGAAGCTGGGAGTCTTGGATAACAACTTGAGATGGACAATGGTTTGGTCTGATTCTTCCAGAGGCTTCTTGTGATTTGGACAATTTTTTTCTCAGATAGTAGAAATCCTCCAGATATCCCCAGTCATCCTTCCTATACTTCTCTTTGATAGGTGGGTCACGCCTACCTAAAGGGTCACATTTCTCTGGCAGGCTGTATAAGCTTGTTTGTCATGTTATAGGTAAGTGTCTTAGTTAGGAGTTTGCTGCTGTGAACAGACAACATGACCAAGGGAACTCTTATAAGGACAACATTTAATTGGAGTAGGCTTATAGGTTCAGTGGGTCAGTCCATTAACATTCAGGCAGGAGCATGGCACCATCCAGGTAGGCATAGTGCAGGAGGAGCTGAGAGTTCTACGTCTTCATCTGAAGGCTTCTAGGAAAAGATTGGCTCCCATGTGATTAGGAGGAGGGTCTTTTTGCCCACCCCCACAATGACACACTTCCTTCAACAAGGCCACACCCACTTCAATAAGGCCACACCTTTAAATAGTGCCACTCTTTGGGCCAAGCTTATTCAAACAACTAGAGGAAGTGATATCATAACCTATCATACAACATCATATGTAGCACAGATTTACAGACTTTCTTTGTATGTAATTCAGACTTTCCTGTATGTAATTCATTACATTTAAGAACATCATGTAACTTAAAAGTGTTTTTATCTTTTCACTCTACTTGTCATCTCCTTTCATTACTACCCCCACCCCATCCCCCAAGCCTCTCTTGGCTTGTTTCCCTATCTGGCTGAGATGTCTTTCAATCCTTCGCTTTCCTCTCACTAACTGCTTTTCATTATTCATGTCAGTTTCTACCCTCCTCCCTTTATACCTTCTTACCAAGAATTTGTTTTTCTTTTACTTTTGTTCCTTCCCTCACACTCCTATCAGTGTCGTTCCTTCTATTTTCCTTTATTCAGCTGTTTCATTTTATTCATTAGCACTGGATCACAGAGTTCCAGAAGATGGAAGGTCATAGCAGTGCAGATGGCAAGGCCCCTTGAGCTAAAGTCAGTTCCTTAAGTGTCTATTCACTCTGAATAACAGAGTCTACAGTAGTGGCCACCATGGATTTAAATCTGTAGACAGTGAATAAATTCCCTCTGCAGCTGGAACTGTAAATTTAGACCTTGCCCAGTCTGGTTCATGACTCATCTGCTCTTGAAATTACGAAGGCAGGAAGATCACAGAGTGTCTTCAAGGCTAGTCTAATGATCTTGACATTTTTTGAAGGCCACTGTCTCCTCTGAGAATCAGCTGAAACTTTTAGACCATTTTCTCAGAAAAATGCTATTCCCAGGAATATTTGTTTGAAGTGTTTGTGATGGCTAAAAAAAAAACCCCTCCATTTTATGCTTGGCATCTATCTTGGTACTCACCAACCATTTGTCTCTGAGTCTAGCCCCTGGAAAGTAAGTTCCCAGTAACCCTTACTCAGTGACCCCCACCCAGAAATGTACAACCACAACTTTCTACTTGGTATGTTATGACTAACTGCTTTTTGGCTTCTATAACCTGCTTCTGCAGACATTCAGGTTGCCTTGACTACCTAATTGTAGCAGAGCAAAATAGCTCTTGGCTTGCTTGTACAGATAGATACTCAAGGTCTTTTCATGGTTTTCACTTTTGAAAACCCTTTACTCACTCCTCTTTTCAGTTCAATATCAAGTTTTGCTTAGAAATTGTCTTCCTAGCAGTAATCAATACATCTTTTAATTATAATTGCATGTAGTCTAAGGTCTGGATCAGGAACTCCAAAACAATGTTAAGGGGTACACAGATCTGCAACATATTTGTAGGTTTTTAAAGAGCTCTTCTGTTGAAAAGTCAGACAGTGTAGTTCAAATTCCAAAGAAGGGCCTGTTTTCCTGACAATTGGTGTCACAAGCTGGAGGGCTGAGTACTATGACAGAGCTCTGCTGAGAATGTTCTTGATCAAGAGCAAGCATATTGGTTAATTATACCAATCTTCGGCTTTTCCTACTCTATGTAAGCAGGAACATTGTTTTCCAAGGTTTCTCCTTTCTTTACCAGTGGGAAGGCTAGCCATTTTTCTGCAGAATCTCTGAGGTGCACCTTCATCCAGCAAATGTTCACCAGAGAGCTGTAGCTTTCCACAGCTTCCTTGTTAGTCAGCTTGGACTTAGTATTTATTAACAGAACATTGGAATAAGGAAGTCACATTCTTCATCCAAACCTTCTGACTCAGTGTGGCTTTTTCCACATGAAAACTGAATGCAAGAGAGAAGGATCCCATTTACTCAACTTTGGAAATAATTTTTTTCTTGAAGTCTGACCTCTGGGTTTAATCAATGTGGCCTTATGAATTATCTTGTGGGTTATTTTAAGCATGTTCCTTACGCTTTGTTTGTATTCTTAATGGAAATTTAGTGCTACTTAATTAATCAGTCTCTTTCTTCTCGATGCCCATTAGGTCTTCCAAGTTTACACACAAAATCAGATTTTCAAGAGAAATTTCCTCCTTTCTCTCTTTTGTTAGGCATTGTTCGAAACGGCCTTTCTTCAGTGACTTCAATTAACAGGTACTAAAAGCAATCTGTGTGAAATTGAGCTCTAATCGAAAGGAAGCTAAACAGAGCAGCATCAAACCTTTGTTATCTCTAGATTGTTTTCAAGTCAGGGCAGGGAACTATTGAGACTAGAATAAAGCAAGGAATAAGAGGGACACAGACAGGTGGAAATTCACAGGCTCAAGAGATTAATCCTTTTGCCAGCAGAGTTGTGATCTGCTAAGATCAAAAAGGACATGTGTTAGTTAGGGTTTGACTGCTGTGAGCAGACATGACTAAGGCAAGTCTTTCCTGGAACTCAGTCTGTAGATCAGGCTAGCCTCGAACTCTCGAACTCAGAAATCCGCCTGCCTCTGCCTCCCAAGTGCTGGGATTAAAGGCGTGCGCCACCACCGCCCTGCTAAGGCAAGTCTTGTAAAGGACAACATTTAATTGGGACTGGCTTATATGTTCAGAGGTTCAGTCTACTATCATCAAGGTGGTAGCATGGCAGAATCTCTCCAGGCATAGTGCAGGCAAAGCTGAGAGTTCTATATCTTCATCTGAAGGCTGCTAGTGAAATATTGATTTTTAGGCAGCTAGGGTGAGGGTCTTAAAGCCCAAACCCACAGTGACACACCTACTCAAACAAGGCCATAACTACTCCAACAGGGCCACACCTTCTAATAGTCCCATTGCCTGGACCAAGGATATGCAAATCATAAAATTCCACTCCCTAGACCCCATAGGCTTGTTGAAACATATGAGTCTGTGGGAGCCATACCTAAATATAACATAATGCAAAATACATTTACTCTAACTTCCAAAGTCTCCGTAGTCTGTAGCAGTCTTAACATAAAATGTTCAACGTCTCTACTGAGATACATCCAATCACTTAACTCTAATCCCCAAAACAAGACAGGAAACCAGCTGGGCAAACTCTAAACTGAATCTCCATGTCTGATGTCAAAGCATTCTTCAGACCTCCAACTCCTTTTTCATCTTTGTTGACTGCAACAAACTTCTTTCTCCTGGGCTGGTCCACTCCTTATAAGCAGCTTTCTTCAACAGATAGTTCACATCTCTGACACCTCAAACATCTTGGGGTTTCCAAGGCAATTTAAATGTTATAGCTTCTTGTTTCAATGTCTGAGATTCACACATTATTTTCTAGGCTCCTCCAAAGGGCTAGTGTCACTTCTCCAGCTCTGCCCACTTTAGCACTCTAAGCTCAGTTTGATACACTACACTGCCACTGCTGTTCTTGGTGATCATCCCATGGTACTGTCATCTCTAATACACTGGGGTCTTCTGCTACAACTAGGCTTCACCAATAGTTGCTCATAGTCTCTCTTCATGGTGCCAAGCTTCAACTCCTTTGCATGACTCCTTCAGTTCTGGGTCATCAACTGCAACTGAGGCTGCACCTTCACCAATGGTCTTCCATGGTCTCTCACAGTGCCAAGCCTCAGCTGCTCTTCATGACCCCTTCATGCCTTGAAAACCAGTACCACCTGGGTGACTCTTACATATTACCAAGTACAGGTGCAGCAGGAGGTACAACTTTGGCCATTTCCGGAACACACCTTCTTTGTGCTCTCAGAAAATACTTCTCAGAATATTTCACCTCAGTGATGCTAGTCTCTTCTTAATCACCACTAATTTCTTAGCTCCAGCTAACCAGCATCAATTGTTCCAGTAGTTCCTGCTATTTTTCCCTCTAAAGCCAGAGCCACATGGCCAAAGCTGCTGAGTTCTGCTGCTTGCTCGGGTTGGAACATGGCCTCCTTGTTCTGTTGCATTGTCACTAGCTTTCTATTTTCCAACTCCTTCAGTGCCTAAGCTTGGCTGTCCTGGATCTTGCTCTGTAGATAGACCTTTAACTCAGAGATTTGCATGACTGTCTCCTGGGATTAAACGTGTATATCATCAGTCCTAGAAGAATTTGCCCTGTCCCAGGCTATCCTTGAACTCAGAGATCTGCTTGGCTTTATCTTCTCTATTAAATTTGTGTACCACCATGTCTGCATCTAAATTTAGCTGGGTAGGATCTTGCTCCAAAGTCCCACTCCCTTAATCTTCTGTCTCCTAGAACATAGGATTGGGCTCCATTTCACTTCCTGGTGCCCCTTTAATACTCGAACAATATATTATAATATTTTTCCTTTCTATGCTTGCTATGCTTGTTCAAAATGTTCTTCATGAGACTTAACCAGAGAAGAAAGTCTCTGCTAGGCTTTTTTAAAACTACCTTTGTCAATGCATTTAATATAACCCTTTTTACCTTAGCCTTAGGTAGACTCTTCAGACAAAGGCAAAAAGCAGACACATTCTTCACCAAAATACCACAAAGTGTCTCAATACCACATACTTCATGTTCCCTGGTTGGTAACCCAGGCTCTGTCAGCCCCAGTGGTCCCAGGTTAGTCAGTTCTGTGGGTCTACTTGTGATGTCCTTGACCACTCTGACTTGCTCACTTCTACCCCTCACTCTTCTAAAACACTCACGCACTCTCTCTTGGGACATAGTTTCTTTGGATCTGTGGGAGTGTAGCATGGGCATCCTGTATTATATGGCTAGTATACACTTCTAAGTGAATACATACCATGCCTTTTCTTTGGGGACCTTCACTCAGGATGATCGTCTCAAGACACACCCACTATGCCTGCAAAATTCATGATGTCTTTGTTTTTCATAGCTGAATACTATTCCATTGTGAAGATGTAACACATTTTCTTTATTCATTCTTCAGTTGAGGGACATCTAGGTTGTTTCCAGTTTCTGGCTATTACAAATAAAGCTGCTATGAACATAGTTGAGAAAGTGTCCCTTTGGTATTATTGGGCATCTTTTTGGTATATGCCCAGGAGTGATATAGCTATGTCTTAAGATAGAATTATTCTAAGTTTTCTGAGAAACTACTAAATTGATTTCCAAAGTGGTTGAGCAAGATTGCACCCCCACAAATAATGGAGGGATGTTCCTCTTGCTCCACATCCCCACCAGAATATGCTATCTCTTGAGTTTTTGATCTTAGCCATTCTGACAGCTGTAAGGTAGAATCTCAGAATTGTTTTGATTTGCATTTCCCCAATGACTAAGGTTGTTGAACATTTTTTAAAAGTGCTTCAGAAGTTCTTTTATTTGAGATACCTCTGTTGAGAATTCTCTGTTTAGCTCTGTACCCCAATTCTTAATTGGGTTATTTGGATTTCTGATGCCTAACTTCTTGAGTTCTTTGTAAATTTTCTATGATCTCTGGGAGATGTAGGGTTGGTTAGGATCCATTCCCAATCTGTAGGCTGCCATTCTGTCCTATAACAGTGTCCTTTGCCAAGTGTGGAGCAGAGACTGAAGGAAAGGCTATCCAAAGACTGCCCCACCTAGGGATCCATCACACATACAGTCACCAAACTCAGACACTATTGTAGATGCCAAGAAGTGCATGCTGAGGGAGCCTGATATAGATGTCTCCTGAGAGGCTCTGCCAGAGCCTGACAAATACAGAGGCAGATCCTCACAGCTAACCATTGAGACTGAAAACAGAGTCCCCAATGGGGTCCCCAGTGGAGCAGTTAGAGAAAGGACTAAG
This sequence comes from Grammomys surdaster, assembly GCF_004785775.1. Taxonomy (NCBI): domain Eukaryota; kingdom Metazoa; phylum Chordata; class Mammalia; order Rodentia; family Muridae; genus Grammomys; species Grammomys surdaster. The sequence goes on from NW_021604706.1 coordinate 714,848, forward strand.
AGAGCTGAAGGGGTTCGCAACCCCATAGGAAGAACAATAATATCAGCCAACCAGAACCCCTGCCCCCAGAACTCCCAGGGACTAAACCACCAACCAAGGAGTACACATAGATCGACCCATGGCTCCAGTTGTATATGTAGCTGAGAATGGTATTGTTGGGCATCCAATGGGAGGCCCTTGGTCATGTGAAGGCTCGATGCCCCAGTGTAGGGGAATTCCAGGGTGGGGAGGCCGGAGTGGGTGGGTGGGGGAATTCCTTCATAGAAGCAGGGGAAGGTGGATGGGATAAGAGGCTTGGGGGGGACCAGGAATGGGGATAACATTTGAAATGTAAATAATGAAAATATCCAATAAAAGAAGTAAAAACAAGCAAACGAGTAAAAACAAAAACAGTGTCCTTTGTCTTACAGAAACTTTTCAGTTTCATGAGGTTCCATTTATCAATTGTTGATCTTAGAGCCTGAGCCACTGGGGTTCTGTTCAGGATGTTGTCCCCTGTCCCAGTTAGTTCAAGGTTAATTCCCACACTCTGATCTATTACATTTAGTGTACCTGGTTTTACATTGAGGTCTTTGATCCACTCGGACTTGAGTTTTGTGCAGGGTGACATATATGGATCTATTTGTATTCTTCTACATGCAGAGATCTTGTTAGACCAGCAACAGCATTTGTTGAAGATGCTTTCTTTTTCCCATTGTATGATTTTGCCTTCTTTGTCAAAAAATCAAGCGTTCAAAGGGATGAGTTTATTTTAAGGTCTTCAGTTCGATTCCATTGATAAATCTGTTTATATACCAATGTCATGCAATTTTTTATTACTATTGCTGTGTAGTATAGCTTGAGATCAAGGATGGTGATGCCTTCAGAAGTTCTTTTATTTATCAGGATTGTTTTAGCTATCCTGGGTTCTTTGTTTTTCCATAGGAAGCTGAGAATTGCTCTGCTAAGGTCTAAAGAGTTGTGTTAGAATTTTGATGGGAATTTCATTGAATCTGTAGATTTATTTTTGGTAAGATGGCCATTTTCACTGTATTAATCCCATTGATCATGATCACAGGAATTCTTTCCATCTTCTGATATCTTCCTCAATTTATTTCTTCAGCAACTTGAAGATCTTTCACTTGCTTGGTTAGAGTTATATCAAGATATTTTATATTATTTGTGGCTAATGTGAAGGGTAGTATTTTGCTGATTTCTTTGCTGATTTCTAAGCCTATTCATCATTTACATAAAGCAGGGCTGGCTACTGAGTTTTTTGAGTTAATTTTGTATCTAGCCACTTTGCTGAAGGTGGTTATCAGTTGTAGGGATTCTCTGATAGAATTTTGGGGGTTGCTTATTTATACTATCATATCATCTCCAAATATGGATATTTTGACCTCTTCCTTTCCAATTTGCATCCCTTTGATCTCCTTTAGTTGTTTTATTGCTCTGGGTAGAACTTCAAATACTATACAGAATAGATAGGAAGAGAGTGGGGAACCTTGTCTCATCCCTGACTTGATGGAAATGCTTTAAGGTTAAGTTTCTCTCCATTTAGTTTGATGTTGGCTATTGGCTTGCTGTATATTGCTTTGATTATGTTTAGGTATGTGCCCTGTATCCCTGATTTTTCTAATATCTTTAACATGAAGGGGTGCTAGATTTTATGAAAGGCTTTTTCAGTGTCTAATGAGATAATCATGTAATTTTTTCCTTTCTGTTTGTTTATATGGTAGATTATGTGGATGGATTTTTGTATATTGAACCATTCCTGCATCTGTAGGATGAAGCTTATTTGATCATGGTAGATGATGTCTTTGATGTGTTCCTGAATTCAGTTTGGGAGTATTTTACTGAGTGTTTATGAATCAATGGAGCTCTAGGGGGACGGCTTGCACAATGTGGACAGCCTTCTTAATGTGCCTCTGAATTTGGATTGCAATATTTTTCTAAATATTTATCTTTTTCTACTATGTGCATTGGTGTTTTGCCTGCATGTATGACTATGAAGGTATCCCCTGGAGTTTGAGCTCCAAACAGTTGTGAGCTACCATATGGATGTGGAGAATTGAACCCAATTGGTCTAGAAGAACAGAAAGTGCTCTTACACACTGAGCCATCCCTCTAGCCCCTGGATTGCCATAACTTTATTAGGATTTTTTTTTTGTGCATTTGCTTTTGCCAGGGAGAGAAACGTAGGTGGGTTTTATTCTCTACAGAAGCTGTCAAGACCTACTCTTCTCTTCCCTTCCCTCCCCTGCAGCCCAGAGGCTCAGACAGTGTGTTTCTATTGGCTGCCATTGACCATTCCATCACTTATGGCACATTCTATAGCAAATGAGATGCATACATTCCTAGGTCATCATTTCAGATGGCCAGGAGGCAATGTAAGTGACTATGAGTTAACTATAGCATGTGGGAAATGGAGAAAATAGTGTAAGTGCTTTCCTTGTAGGAACACATCTCAAAGTACCTAGTTGGTTTTCTATCTCATAAAGCAATTTACTTTGCTAGTATACCTTCTTTATAGTAATTAATTCTCAGTGAAAATGAGAAAAATGATATGCATTCTGTGAATAAATACTGATTTTCTATTTCTCAAAACAAAGAAAGAAAAAAAGACAGTGAATGTCAAATCTGCTCAGAAGCATTTTCAACATTACCACCCAACTGGAAGTCATAGCGATACCATGGAACAGGTAGAAAGCAGAACATCTAAATCTTCACAAACACTTGCATCTAATTTTAAAAGTTAGATGCAGAAGGTATTTACATAGTATTTTGTGTAGCATGGCTTTTGAATTACCTCAAATGGTCATTCCTCTAAATTAATTTCATTTGTTTTCAATTCCATGCATATATGGAGAGAAGTATTAGCTGTTAATGGCTTTGCTTCATTAAGGGAAAAAGATCTTTTGCCAAAGCTAAATGATACTCAATTTACATCAGTGATATGTTTCAACTAGAAAACTGGTTTATTCAAGTAATGGCTTAAGTTTTGTATCTAAAACATACAATGAGAACATAACATTTGGAAATTCATTTTGATAAAGTTAAACCATTTTAAATGGTAATGGCAATGTGTAAATTTAGTTTAGAAAATCCTATACTGAATATATTTTGTGATCATAATATGATCATAAGTTTAGGTACATTATAATTGTCTTGGTAATTGCAATATTTTCATGAAATTAAGACTCCTATGGAGCAGACACACACTTGGAATTGTTTTTGATGCATATATAATTCACTGTTGCACTTACACTGTGATACACACTGACGTGAAGTAGAAGCAGGAGTTGTCAACATTTAGAAATCTATTTACATCTGCACATTTATAATAAGTGAATTAAAAAACTATGTGATGGGCTGGAGAGATGGCTCAGCAGTTAAAAGCACTGACTGCTCTTCCCGAGGTCCTGAATTCAATTCCTAGCACCCACATGGTGGCTCACAATTATCGGTAATGGGATCCGATGCCCTCTTTTGGTGTGTCTGAAGAGAGCAATGGTGTACTTATATACATAAAATAAAGAACTAAATCTTTCTTAAAAACCCTATGTGATAAATCTAATGTGGAACAGAGAAAATATAATTTTAGCATGATGTGTAAGCTCCCTTCTTTGCTTCCAATCATAATTCAGAGTTTTAAGAATTTTTGAGCTTTTAAAGAAGTACTTTATTCATTAATTCAAGGGTCCTAGAGAGTAGTAAATATTATTGTAAACACGTCATTTAAATTTAGATTGTATTCTATACAAAAGCACTTGGAAGTATCTAATGAACATCCTCAAGAAATGAGTATCAAGAAAATTTTGAGTTTTAAACTTTTTAACATATTGCAGTTAAGGAACCTGCATAGGAACCTATTTTAATTTATAATTTACTCGCCAGATTATGAGTGCCCAAACTGTGTTTAAGGGTTAAATTTAACAGTCCTTAACTGTACATTTCAATATCTTGATATACCTTTCTTTTACTTTGTTCTGTTTATGTGTATGTGTGCATGTGATTTAGTGAATTAATATGCATCATGTGCATACAGAAACCCTCACAATATAGAAGAGAGTATCAGATCCCCTGAAACTTGAGTTACAGGCAGTTGTGAGTTGCCATGTGAGTACTGGAAATGGAATCAAGTTCCTCTGCAAGAGCAGAAAGAGCTATTAAAAGTGGAGTCAACCCTCTAGCGCCACATCTTCCCATTTCAAATTGGAAAATGTATATTCTGTACTAGAATGGTATAAACTTGAAAAGGCCTTTTGAAGTATTTAAATTTTGTGAACTGTTCAAACAAATCATAAACATAGATAACTTATATGGTGAGTTTTAAATGGAAACAAAAGAGAGTAGTTTTTACATATATTTATGCCTACCACATACATGGCCCAAAATTTAACCACTAGAGTTGCAAAACAGGTCAAATATTTATATCCTTTATAATAAATTAATTAGAATTGAGAATAAAGTTAGAATAATTTGTTCTAGACTTAGCAGATAATATCTATAAAGAGACTATTCCGGCCGAGGCCACGACCGCCGTTGCCTTAACAACCCGTAGCAGAGTCCATTGGGTGATGGCCTCTAATTTTAAGAAGACAAACATGGCATCCAATCCCCAGAGAAAAAGGATGAGCCCTAAGCCTGAACTTTCTGAAGAACAGAAACAGGAAATCCAGGAAGCATTTGATCTCTTTGATGCTGATGGAACTGGAACTATAGACATCAAGGAACTAAAGGTGGCAATGAGGGCCCTGGGCTTTGAACCCAAGAAAGAAGAAATCAAGAAAATGATAAGTGAAATTGATAAAAGAGGAACAGGAAAAATGAACTTCAGTGACTTTTTGACAGTGATGACTCAGAAAATGTCTGAGAAAGATACCAAAGAAGAAATCCTGAAAGCTTTTAAGCTGTTCGATGATGATGAGACTGGGAAAATATCATTCAAGAATCTTGAGCGTGTGGCCAAGGAGCTGGGTGAGAACCTGACAGATGAGGAACTACAGGAAATGATTGAAGAAGCTGATCGAGATGGAGACGGTGAGGTCAATGAGCAAGAGTTCCTCCGCATCATGAAGAAGACCAGCCTCTATTAAGATTAGTGTTTCTTTATCTACTGCAAGCACATGTGACTAGATTTAGTGCCTGGCATTTTGTGAAATATGGCTTTTGAGAGCTCCTCTCCCCCTCCCTCTTGGGTAACTCTAGCCCTGACCTTGAATCTATTTTTGACTTTTGAAAGTGTTCTTTGATATTAAGTTCTTTGTAGATTTACCTGCTGACTAAGTCAGCAGGGCAGAGCAAGAGCACATAGAGTGGGGAAAGGGTCTGCAAGTGTGACTGTGGCCACGTGACCTTCCATTACTTCACCTTGCTCATGCGTATCCACCCAGCTGAGTACGTGCAATAGCTTCTTACTTGTCTATGCATCCAGCTCACCATAAGCAGTGGTTGTTCTTAAAATGGTTTTGGTTTTCATCTGACACCACAGTACAGTTTTCTCTTTTACAAAACACAAAGAGTGCTTGTTGTGGCATTTGGATGTGTGTTAATGCATTTGTTTTCTCTTTAAAAAATAAAACCTTTCTTAATTTTTAAAAAAAGAGACTATTCCTTCAGCTAAAAATATCATATTGAGAAAGCAATCAATTGCTAAAAATTTCATTTATATTAAATATAACCTATAAATTTGAAGACCATTACAAGCAATTTTATTGAATAAATACATTTTCAGAAAAATGCCAGTGATGTGGTGTAAGAGATAGACATAACTAATAAATGGAGTAAAGCACAAAACTAAGTACAAAGAATTAGTCTGCTTATGTGGTTTGAGTTTTAGAAAATTTGTTCTGAAAAGTTTTTACTTAGAAATAATGTCATACTGGTGTCATGTTTAAGAATAAGTTAAACATAAAAATTGTAGTTTTAGCAATGAAATTAGTCCAATGTGCTGCTTAATAAATATTTTAGGAAAGTATCTAATTGCAATTTGTCAAAAAGTTCAAGTTTAGAAATGATTTCTTACATAGCCAGGCAATAAGAATCACATGAAAGCATTTATGACCTCAGAGACATTGTGGTTTCTTTTGATTGCTTTTTTCTAGGCATATGTTTGTGCATATAGCAAAATTAATTCACAAAAAGGCTTAACATACAACCTTCTGTCAGATCACCACTGGCCTGGAAATATTTTCGCCCTTGGTATTCAATTTGAACAAAATCTACTTTATTTTTCCATCCCTGACATACTTGCTTTCTGCTTTCTTTTTATACTCTAAGAAATGCTTGCTTATGCTTTTCCAGGAAAGTAACCTGCAGGTATTAAACTAGCTATTTTTTTTGTCTTTTTAAAAAATTAGTATATGGTGCTGGTTAGATGACTTAGCAGTTAAGAATGTATTGCTCTTCTAGCAGACCTAGAGTTTGGTGCTAACCACCATGTTGGGTGGCTCTCAATGTCTGAAGCTCTAGCTGTAGGGAATCTACAGCCTTCTTTTGGCCTTTGCAGGCATCCCCACTCTTCTCTCCCCTCCCTGCTCCCTCTCTCTCACACAAACAAATAAGAAAAAAAAAACAAATCTTTTAAATTAACATACAGAGTAACAGGTTTCTTTATGCCATTGTTATATTTACTTTTTTGGGGGACTGATCCTCCATCTCCCTGCCCATCCTCTATGTCCCTTTGCCTTCAAGATTTTTCATTCCACTTGCATGTCACATATGTTCTTCTGCTATTCTCATCCCTTCCTTAAAATTATTCTTCTCTTTCCATCAGTCCTTTGTAGTTTCAGAACCTATAGCCACATTAATTCTCACAGAAGCACACATATGATCACACCAATTGGTTGTCCAACACTGAATTTTCATGCCTGAAAGCAAACATACAAATATCATTATGCAAATGATGATTCAGTAGTTAAGCAGGTTAAATTTAGGAATATATGTGTATATATGTGCATACAATAACAGTGAAAAAAGAGACCATAGATTTGAAGGAGAGTCAGGGGAGTTCCAAGGAACAAAAGGAAAGGGAGAAATTTAATTATAATCAAGGAAACAGAAAGCAGCTAGACTAATAGTATATTCTGAGTGAGATGATTTTTGTGTCATGCATAAAAAAGTTGAGTCAAGTCCTAATTGGCTAAGCATTCATAAATCACATGTTGTTTCTGAACCTCAATATTCTCATTTGTGAAACATGGATAATGATACTTACCTTGTGAGTTTTCTGTGGATGTTAAAAAACAATATCTGGGAGAAGGGGGTATCTCTAGCAGGTAAATGTGCAGGCTTGACAATCTCAGTTTGATCTACAGAACCCACATAAAAAGCCAGTTGCAGCAGTGCACATCTGTGATCACAGTACCTACTTAAGTTAAAATGGGTAAAACAGTTTCTAATTGCTAGGAGCAATGAACTTTTTTTTTTGAGGTTATTTCTTAGTCATTTTTTCTTCTTTTCAGAATTCTTGTTTTTGTCTCTGACCCACTTTCCAAACGGGCTATTTTTTTCCAACTCTGATTTGGAATATACATAATATATATGTATAATACATACATACATACATACATACATACATACATATGTGTGTGTGTGTGTATGTGTGTGTGTGTGTGTGTGTGTGTATCTGGCAAAGATTCTCCCCATTGTGTGAACTTTCTCTTTACCTGGATGATTGTTTCTTTAGCCGTGCAGAAGCATTTTAATTTCATGAAGTGTTACTTGTCAACTATTGGCCTTAAATTTTGGTGAAATGGAGTCTTATTTAGAATATACTTTCCTACACCTATGTCATATATGAAATAGCTGTAACTTTTGTGTACTCTGCTTCGGGTATTTGATTTTGTTCCACTGGTCCACATGTCTGTTTTGTTGTTGTTATTACTAAGACTTTGACATATTGCTTGAGGTCTGAAATGGTACTCTGTCCAGAATTATTCTTTTTGCTTAGGATTGTTTTGGCTATACAGGGTCTTATATGTTTTTATATACATTTTAGGATAGATTTTTCTATTTATGTAAAGTGTGGAATAGGGAATTTGGTTGGAATTGTATTGAATCTGTAAACGGCTTTTGATAAAATGATCATTTTTATAATATTAATTTTATTAGTCCACGAGTATTGAATGTCTTTCTGGTTTCTAGTTGAACCATCTCTGTGTCTCAGAGCAGAGATAAAGTCAATGTAACGATGGTGAATAATCTTTTAGATATATGTTGGTGATTGCTTTGCAAGTTTTTAATTGAGCATCTTTAGGTCTATGTCCATTAGGGATATTGGCTTGTAGATTTCTTTCTTCTTTACATGTTTTATTGTTAATATAATACTGGCTTCTAAGAAGGAGTTTCAGAGTACTCATTCTGTTCCTTTCTTTAAAAAATAATTTATGAAGTATTGACTGAAGATCTTTGAACGTCAGGTAGAATTCTGCTATGAATCTATCTAGGCCAACAATTTTTATTTGGAAGAATTTTATTACTCTTTTAATGTCCTTGTTTAATATGTGCCCTTTTAAATTGTTGATTTCTTCATTTAATTTTGCTGGCTTAGATGAATCTAGAAATCCATCCATTTCTTTCAAAATTTCCAACTTAATAAAGTACATAAGGACCTACATTCATGTCTTTTTATTTTATTTTCTGTTATTTTGTTTTGTGACCTACTAAGTTTAAGCAGGACCATCTTTGTGACCATGGGTTTGTAACTCTCCAGTGAAACCTGTTGGCTCAGCAGTGAGAATACATCTGTAGACAGTAACTACCTCTCCTCTATACTCCAACAGTAGTGATCAGCAGGGAAAAAGTAAGGCTCTGCAAGCTGCTACCTGATCCATGCATGAGTACTGGTAAACCTGTCTAGGTCTAATGTAGACAAGCAGCTGAGACATTTTGATTGCAATGCCCATGTTTTTTCAAGAAAATGGCATTTTATGGTCTTTCTCTGTATCTTCCTGCTCTTATGTTTTTTTTTTTTAATCTCCTCTCCTCAAAGACCAAATGAGACACCACTTTGCCATTTTAGTATTATGGCAATAATAACAATGATAAACATTGGAGAGAAACTGGAGATATTGGGAAAATTAGACATTTCTGGTTGGAATGTGCAATAGTAGAGCCACTGTTCAAAGCAGTTCAATAGAGCTCCAGGAAGTTACAAGAGGATTACCATATAACTGATCTACTGCTCTCTTAGGTCTGTGTAGCTAAAGACATTGAAATTAGAAGCTCACATGCTTCTATGACAAAGTTTGCCAAGCATTATTTACAATAGTCAAAAGTTGTAAACATTCTGTTTTCATAAATGATTAATGGGTAAGCATACTATGGTGCTTAAATACAGTGAAATATTATTCAGTCTTTAAGAGGAATGAAACTTCACTTTGCATGAGGCTTGGAATATTTGAAGTAAGTTAATATGGGCACAGAATTGTATCTGTGAGAAGTGAATTAAGATGGAAAGTAAACAAGAGATAGCCATAGGCTAAAAAGGAAGAGAGTTGAGAAACTTTTGCTTAAGAGTTATCAAATTTCTACTTAGGCTATGAAAAGTCTTTGAAATAGACAGTGGCGACAGTGGCGTAATGCTGAGAGTGTGTTTAATGCCATTAGATTGTGCACAGAAAGATTGCAATGGTAAAATGGACTTTTATAAAAATCAAATATGTTATATTTTACCACAATAAAACTGTAAGAATATCCAGGATTATGTGGCCAACACACTTTTTTGTAGGATTTTTGTTTTGTTTTGGAATTTTTTGTCTCACTGAATTTTTGTTGATCATTTTTGTGTTTGGAGGTATTTTCTTTTTGAGAGAGAGAGAAGGAAAGGGAGAGGGAGAGAGAGAAAGAGGGAGAAAGAGAGAGAGAGAGAGAGAGAGACAGAGACAGAGACAGAGACAGAGAGACAGAGAGAAAGAAATAAGACATAAAGTTCAATGGGTAGGGAGCTAGGGAGGACCTGGGGGAGTAGAATACTCATTCAAAGTATATAGTCTGAAAATTTATAAATAAATAAAATGAGTCTTTTCATAACGATGTTGAATGTGACTTGACTGCTGTTTGCCAGCCATTGCTCTTGATGACACTTCTACTTACATATTTGACAAGAATTTCACGTCAATATTTCTGATTATTCTACATTGATTTCCAAGCTTTTGAATTTCAATAATGCTACTATGTTCCTGAATATTTTAGATACATTATCATTGTTTTTGATTTTCACATATAAGTGCTGCTAGTCCTTTTTTATTGGTTATTCATTTACATTGCACATGTTGTCCTCTTTCATGGTTTCCCCTCTGCAACCCCCTATTCCGTCCCCCTCCCCCTGCTCCTATGAGGGTGTTCTCCTACCCACTCACCTACTCTCCACTTCTGCTTCACTGTCTAGCATCCCCATACACTGGGCATAGAGCATCCACAGGACCAAGGGCTTCCCACTTGTTGGTGCCAGATAAGGCAGCCCTGTGCTACACATGCAGGTGGAGCCATGGTTCCCTCCATGTATACTCTTTGGCTGGGGGTTTAATCCCTAGAAGCTCTGGGGGGTTAGTATAGTTAATATTGTTGTTCTTCCTATGGAGTTGCAATCCCCTTCAGCATCTTCAGTCCTTCCCATAATTCTTCCACTGGGGTCCCCGTGTTCAGTCTGATGGGTGGCTGTAAGCATCAGCATCTGTATTGGTCAGGTCAGCATTGTATCTGGCAGAGCCTCTCAGGAGAGAGCTATACCAGGCTCCTGTCAGCAAGCACTTCTTGGCATCAGCAATAGTGTCTGGGTTTAGTGTCTACAGATGGGGGGATGAATCCCTAGGTGGGGCAGTCCATGCATGTTCTTTCCTTCAGTCACTGCTCCATGCTTTGTCCCTGCATTTCCTTTAGACAAGAACAATTCTGGGTTAAAATTTTTGAGATGGGTGGGTGGCCCTATTCCTCAACCATGGACAAAGCTTATCATTTGGATATGGTCTCTACAGGTCCTTTTTCCCCTTTGCTGAGTATTTCAGAATAATACTCCATTGTGTAAATGTACCACATTTTCTATAGCCATTCCTCTGTTGAGGGACATCTGGGTTGTATCCAGCTTCTGGCCATTATAAATAAGGATGCTAAGAATATAGTGGAACATGTGTCCTTGTTACATATTAGAGCATCTTTTGAGTATATACCCAGGTGTGGTATAGCTGGGTCCTCAGGTAGAATTGTTTCCAATTTTCTGAGGAACCACCAGACTGACTTCCAGAGTGGTAATATCAGCTTGCAATCCCATGAGCAATGGAGGAATATTCTTCTTTTTCCACATCCACACCAGCAACTGCTTTTACCAGAGCTTTTGATCTTAGCCATTCTGACTGGTGTAAGGTGGAATCTCAGGGTTGTTTTGATTTGCTTTTCTCTGATGACTAAGGATGTTGAACATTTCTTTAGGTGTCTCTCAGCCATTCGAATTTCCTCAGTTGAAAATTCTTTGTTTTTCTCTGTTCTCCAGTTTTGAAAAGAGTTATTTGGTTCTTTGGAGTCTAACTTCTTGTGTTCTTTGTATATATTGGATATTAGCCCCCTAATATGTAGGGTTGGTAAAAATCTTTTCCCAAGCTATTGGTTGCCATTTTTCCCTATTGTTGATTCTAAGCTGGTCCTGTCAGTCCTGGTCCTAGCAGCTGCAGTACTCTCTGTCTTTTCTTCACAGGCCTGCATTTGCCAGACTTTGGTGCTCTCTCTGTCTCTCTGTCTATCTCTGTCTCTCTGGAATGCCCATTTTGCCTCATCCTTGAATTTCCTGCATGGGGTTATCCCCTGGTCAATGTCTCTGTGGCATGAAGCATGAGACTAGGCCTTTGCTCTGCCGTACTTTCACTTAACAGGGATCCACAGGCAACATATGGAGACTGCTTGTCATTCTCCATCACGTTTCCCAGGAGTCTTTACAATGGTAAACAAACAAAAAATTGAACAGGCACATATTTAACAGATGATTAACATTTTATGTAAACCTCACTGTGTTGATTAACATTATATGTCAACTTGGCTAGGTTTGTGGTCACCAGTAAATCATTAGCCTAGATGTTTCATGACCATCTTTTGTCCTTGTGGTTAGTGGTTACAACAAGTTGACCTCAATAAAAGAGCCTATGCTTCACAATGTGAATGGCCTCATTCAATCAGCTAAAGGCCTTAATATAAAGTTTCCTGAAGGAGAAAGAATTCTGGATCGAGGTGTAATGTCATAGCCTTATAATTTCAGCTACTTGTGAGGCAGGTATAGGAGGATCACAGGCCTAATTCAGTGTATTAGTTACATTACTGTTTCTATGATAGAATACTTATTCTCAACAAAAGCAACTTAGAGGAGAAAGGTTTTATTTAGGGCTTATTCTGACTTATGCTTCCAAAGGGGATACAGTCCATTATCATTTTGGTAGAGAAAGCATGCAGCTATGTTTCATTTCAATACAGTAAGGGGAGACAGAGAGAGACACACAGAGAGAGACACAGAGAGACAGAGAAAGACACACAGAGAGACACAGAGAGATACAGAGACAGAAAGACAGAGACACAGAGACACAGATACAGAGAGACACAGAGACAGAGAGACACAGAGACAGAGACAGAGACACATAGGGATAGAGACACAGAGATAGAGAGAGACAGACAGAGACAGACAGACAGAAACAGATAGATAGATAGATAGATAGATAGATAGATAGATAGATAGATAGAGATACAGGCAGAGAGAGAGAGACAGGCAGAGACACAGACAGACAGACAGACAGACAGACAGAGAGACACAGACAGACAGAGACAGGCAGACAGACACAGACACAGATAGACAGAAACACAGAGAAAGAGAAGTGATTCATTAATAATCAGTTTGGGTAGAGAGGTGCATAACAAAATATAAGCTCTTTACTTATAGATTTTGCTGTTTGAATTATTTGCTTTCTTGGGCCAATGATATTAGCTTTTAAAGTATCTCTTGCTCATGAACCTCTCCACTTATTCATTCCCTCATTTATTCATCCTTTATTTATCCAACAGTTATTAATGAATATCTGCTCTGTGTCAAGAACTGTTCTTATCCCTGAGGATAAAGTTGTAGAAGACATGGTTTGTACTTTTTAGAAGCCAGCACCTACAGCACAACAGATATGGCTACAAATCTGTTGTTGGATAAGGCTAACATCCAGCTGCTGCCAGATGTTCACAATAGCTTTATAAGGCAAAGTCAGTGAGATCAGCTTTCATTTTAACTATATACTTCTTTCTCATAAAGATTCAGGAAAATGCCTTCAATTGTAGGCTGGCTAGGCAATGTAGACTTTAGCTTGTCTCCAAATTAAAGAAACATTCCACAGACTGAAGCAACTTCTCCCAAGGCATTTTAACAGAGGTAAATAGAGGGCTTTAAAAAAATCTACTGTTATTGTGACTAAATAATAACATCCAGAAATCTCAGCTCATTTTATATCCTAGGAGTCAAAGGGGCAAGTTTTGATTTTGAATAAACTGACTCAACAGGGGTCATGCTTCTTTTATGCTCTATCTAAATGGCATTATAATGAGAGCCCTAGATATTGTTGTTTTTTTTCACTAATTAGTGAAAAAAAATGCTTTCTGAATGAGAGGCTTCTGCAGAAACAATAGCATGAACAGAAGGTTGTTTGTGGGTGAGGAAATGAAGGGAAGGGAGGTGCTGGGTGACTTTAGTGATTCCTGGCTATCATCAGCTTCTACATCTAGATACACCCATTCTACCACAATAATCAACCAACTTCATGCTCTAGTTGGTATGTTCATGGGTCACAGTGCCCTTTCCTGTCAGTTTTCACTTTGATTCTCTTTTTTGTTGTTTTCATGATGGTGACTGTGCATACCACATTTTCTTTAGATGTCATTGACTATGGTACAGTTGAGAATCTCTTCCTGTTTTTTTTCTTTTTTTGTCATTTATTTATTTATTTACACTTCGGATATTATTTCCCCCCTTCCACCTTCCAATTGTTCCACATCCCATACCTCCTTTCCACCCGCTGTCTCCACGATTATGTCTATTCCCCACTGCCCACCCAACCAGACTTCTAAACTCCCTGGAGCCTCCAGTCTCTTGAGGGCCAGGTGCATCATCTCTGACTGAACCAGAACCCGGAAGTCCTCTGCTGTATATGTGTTGGGGTCCTCATATCAACTGGTGCATGCTGCCTGGTTGGTGGTCTAGTGTTTGAGAGATCTCAGGGGTCCAATTTCATTGAGACTGCTGGTCCTCCTACAGGGTTGCCCTCCTCCTCAGCTTCCTCCAGGCTTTTTTACCTAACTTTACTCTACTAATCCAAAGAGGTCTTCTACTTGTGAAAACATTTCAGAGGCTCAGAAGTAGGCTGCAAACATATGCATCCGTTAAGAATACTGAGAGCTATGCCAGGTGGTGGTGGTGCATACCTTTAATCCTAGTATTCAGGAGGCAGAGGCAGATGGATCTCTCTGAGTTTGAGGCCAGCCTGGTCTACAGAGTGAATTCCAGGACAGCCAGGGGTACACAGAGAAATCTTGTCTAGAAAAACCAATGATGATGATAATGATGATGACAGTGATGATGATGATGATGGGTGCTCAGGGTGAATGTGCAATGAGCAGAATTTCCACATTAAACTTTTAAGGAAGAGCTGCCAAGAGATATTCCTAGGTGACTACCATTTTGCATTCCCACAAATGGATGAAGGTCTCAATTTCACCACAACCTTCACAGATCTAGTTGCTTTACATTTTCCTTAGTACAGCAGTAACCATGCCTTGTTATCTTTTGCCATTTGACGTATATTAGGCAGGAGAGAACTGTAGTGGGTGAACTGCAGCTTTTCTTAGAGCTGCTTTAGCTTCCTCCTGTACTCATTTTCTTAGCTGATGGCAAATCTCAGGTGCCACTTTATCTAGAGACTTGTCCCTCAAATTCCCATAAGAAGGAACAAAGGCAGACCTGTTGTTTCAAGTTGGGCCTGACTCTGTGTTTGTTTCAGAGGTTCCTATGTGGCTAGACTGAAGATAGTCATTCACTGAACCCACATTCCTCCCAACTCCATGAACTACCAGTCTATTCTGTTTTTTTTTTTTATCTGCTTTCCTAAGAACACTCCCCCCTTTTTTTCTTTTTCTTTTTTGGTTTTTCAAGACAGGGTTTCTCTGTATAACCCTGGCTGTCCTGGAACTCACTCTGTAAACCAGGCTGGCCTCAAACTCAGAAATCTGCCTACCTCTGCCTCCCAAGTGCTGGGATTAAAGGCGTGCGCCACCACTGCCTCGCCCTAAGAACACCCCTTAAACAATCATTTACATGAGAATTCTTGTTGATATTTTTTGCCCTAAGATGGAAATATTGCAATATTAAATAAATGTGAATATAAATGATAACACATTCTTAAAACTGCATTTGTACTCCTTGAGACCTTTTCAGCTCACTCCTGGTTATTAGGTGTTTCCTCTGCACTCTTACAAAGTTTGAAGGTCCAGTGCTGGTGATGGAAGAGCCAGAGGTTAGAGATGCCTGATTTATCCAGATATAGACACTTGTCTTTTTCATTGTTGTTTGCTTGCCTCTGCTCTCCCTCCTTTCCATGGTTACTGTTGCCATGGCATTCTTTCTAAGAGTATCTCCTATCTCCCCATCCCATCAACTTCTTTTCCTATTGCTTGACTTCAAAAGCCAGTAATCATGGGCAGTGAGTGAAAAGATGTGGCCAGAATGACCAGGAGCTAGTGGTCTAGCATCAGCATCCTCAGAGTCTCACCTCCGAGTGTAAGCTAGTCACAAGTGTTCAAGTGATTTCAAAGGAACTGTACTTTACCTATGTCAGGTTCAGGGAAGACACTCCAATTGCCTTTTGGAGAATGAGCAGACAGACACTCAGACACAGCTGAAAGGCTAGTGTTTGTTACTTAGAGTCTCCAATTATATATTCTTTATACTCTCTGACTTTACCTGACTTGGATAAGGCAATTTATCAATAAGGATTCAGGGTAAATCCCATACCAGAGAATGTTACCCTGGCTCCAGGATGTGTCTATCTTGTGCTTTTGGTACTGGACTCCTACAATCAGGTAGGACAAGCCTGACAGGTGCTAACTCAGCATGGTCCCTTGGTGCTGGGTCTGTGGCAATACTCTCCCAGAGCCTATTCAAAAAGGTTCTCTTATGTGAACTTGATGGGGCAAAACATCTCAACTGTTTAGCAGATAGCTCTACTGGCTTGTTCTCATGCACTAGCCTCTCTTACAGATCTGGCACATGGCAGATTAATTGACATTGACATTTTGATTAATTAATTGATTGATTGATCCTCTGTGTGTGAGAGTATGTACATATGGGCACACACATGCTACAACTCATGTGACGGGAGAAGATTGCATTTTGAGAGTTGGTTTTTGCTTCTCACCTCGCTTTGATAGCAGATTTCTTGTTTTTGCTGTACAGTGTACTCCAGGATAACTAGTCTGTAAACTTCTTGCCAAATATTCCTGCTTATGCCTCCCATCTCATGGCAGGAATGTTTGGATGATAGACACATGCCTTCATATCTGGCTTTTAATGTGAGTTCTGGGGATCAAAATCAGGTCTTCAGGCTCACGTAAGTGCTTTCACTGGCTGAACCATCTCAAAGAAGATCCTTTTTCTTTCCTCATTCTTCTCTTCAAACTTGGCCTCAAGCATTGTGTTTAAATGAATTTTACAGTGCTCTGTGACTCAGGCTTAGGATCTTGATAACATTCATCCATAGTTGGAATAGAAAAAAGAGGCAAAATTTTCCTGACTAAGGCTTCCAAGATCAGGGTCCTTTGGTTTGTGCCTATCTCATATCTAGAGATATGATATATCTCTAGACATCATTTAAGTCCTAGTGTGGCTGTAAAGAATACACTGAAAGACTTGCAACCTCCTTGATTTAAGAGTCAAGGACCTGAGGGATTATTCCTGAACAGAAATCCCTGGTCACTTGCCTAAGGAATTTACATCTGGATGGATGTTTTCAGGGAAATACAAAATGATACACTACTGAGGTCATGTGGTTTGAATATGCTTGGCCCATGGGAAGTGACACTTTTAGGAGGTGTGGCTTTGTTGGAATAGGTGTGGCCTTGTTGGAGGAAGTGTGTAACTCTGGGGGTGGGCTTTCTGAGATCCTCCTCTTGTTTGCTTTCTGAAGTGAGTTTTCTCCTGGCTGCCTTTGGATCAAGATGTAGAACTCTCAGTTCTGCCTCCAGTACCATGCCTACTTGAATGCTGCCATATTTCCTGCCATGATGATAATGGACTAAAGATCTGAACCTATAAGCTAGCCACAATTAAATGTTGTCCTTTATAAGAGTTGCCTTGGCCATAGTGTCTGTTCACAGCAATGAAAGAAAGTCTAACTAAAACAGGTAGGCAGTATGTTCCTCCAGTATATGTAACAAACTTTCTATGAAAGTCCTGATGTTTTCAATATTTAGAAAAACAAAAGTTACATATTCTTCATTCTATATGAAACATTTTTTTTATATATCCAAAGGTTAATAATTGTTCTCACAAATCATAAAACATAGAACCTCCAAAGATACCATTAAACTTGTTTTCTATTGGCCATCTACTGCTGGACATGCAGGCTACCCTTAAGAGTAGTTTATTTTCCCAGTAAGACTCCCTTTTAGAAAACTAATTTTCATTTGCAAGTGTTTATCACTTGAATATTGCTTCTGGGTTAGAAATGGGGAATGTCTACTTCTCTTTTCAGTTCTAGGACCTCAACTGGTACAGACTCATGCAGGCCTGTGCATGCTGCCTCAGTCTCTGAGACTTCATGTATATGTCAATCATATTGATTTAGAAGTCCTTGTTTTCTTGGTGTCCTCCATCCTCTCCTGTGGGGAAAATTACAGGCCACAGCGGTGGAGTCCTGGGAGGCTTCCATGTTGCGGCTGGTCCCACATGTAGGAGGAACGTCTATGGTTCCAGAGGCTGGGGGCTTTGGTGGTGGCAGGCCCCAATGACATGAGGAAGTCCTTGGTTCCAGAAAGGTTTATTGTCATGGCAGATGGTGGATGGATCTGGGTGTACCCCTGTAAAACTCAGGGCAGTACCGAGTTATATAGGGAGAGAGAAAAGGGAAGGATTGGGGGAGGATATGGGGAGGATCTGGGGAGGCATGCTTAATTTGATCCACCTTCTGGCCTTCATTAGTATGTAAATCCCTGGGGGCTGAGGCCTCTAGTCACACCCTCTACCTGTACACTTTGGGAGGGGCCCTCTGGCCTTTATTAGTATGTAAATCCCTAGGGCCTGAGGCCTATAGTCTGGCCTACTTGACTGAACAATGTAATTCTATGGAGACTGGACTGTTTTTCAGGACCCTGGGTTCTTGGGGTGTGCCGAACTCCTGCCGGTTCTCACACAGAGTCTTGGGGTTCTAGGCAGCTGCCCAGCCATGGCCCAGAATACCCTTATGCAGTCCCACACTCTCCAGTCCTGATATTCTCCCTGACTTTTCTTACATGGGATTTGATGGAGACATAACATTAAGGGCTGAGGATTCAAAGATTTCTCATTATCTTTGCATTGTCTGGTTGTGGGTCTCAGTTTTTATCTGCTGCAGGAAGAATCTTTTCTAATGATTGCTGAGCAAGGCACTGATCTATGAGCATTGCAGAGTGTCATAAGGAGTCATTTTATTGTTACCTTGTTTTTTAAGACTAGCGGCATTTGGTTTTACCTTCGGTCTCTAGGCTATCTTTTCTCAGGTTCTCAGCCATCCAAACAGTGTCATTTCATGGAGTGGGCCTTAAGTCAAATCAGATCTTGGTTACTCCCACAAGCTTTGAGCCACTATTGCAACAGTGTGTCTTTCAGGCAGGTCAAAATTGTAGATCAAAGGGTTTATAGATGGGTTGGTGTTCATCTTTCTTCATTGCTAGAATGCAGGGTACTTTCCGGTACTATGACCATTAGTCTGAAGGGCTGAAGACTTTATCTAGGCAGCAGCTCAGCTTCACCATGTTAAATAAGTTATATAGGTGCTGTCTTCAGCAATAGGGCCCTACTGTCATTTTTTATTTGTTTTTGATGCAGGGTCTCATTATGTAGTTCTGATTGTCCTGGAACTCACTATGTAGATCAGGGTGGCTTTGCATTCACAGAGATTGACCTGCTTCTACCTCTCGCATGCTGAGATTAAAAGCATGTGTCACTATGAGCAGCCCTATCTTTTTATTTTTTTTTAAACTGTGAGTGGTAGGTTGGAGAGAGAATATGCAAAGTCCTTTCTTATATTCACAAACAAATGCCTAATAGCTCCACTAATTTGCTCTCTTCATGTGAGCTTAATGGAAGCAGAGGATGCTTGCTAGCATCTCTCAGACTTTAGAAAACGTTGATAGAGGAAGGTGGATGATGGGCTGGGTGGAAATCATATCTTACAGAAAGTAGAGAGAAGTAATAAAAGAGGCATTCAGAAAAATCCCAAGAGGAGGTATGTACAGCAGATACCCAAAGTGGTACCTAATAGTAACTGGGTACAGAGAAAAAAAAATCACCTTCCATAAGATGCTCATTCTACAGAAGGTTGACCATCACAGCCTTTTTCCTTTTATTTGTTATATTGTGGATGGAAAACAGGCCATTTTACAGGCTAGGCAAGTGTGTATGATAAAACCTCTTCTATAGTATAGTATAAACCAAGTCTCTTCTTCGTTTTTTAAAAATATCTCTTGATTTGTAAAAAAAAAAAAAAAACACTTTGAAAAGTAGTCAAATGAATAGGTAGTACTGTAATGGGTATGTGGATGGACACCTATAACTAGATTTACCCATTGTTAAGATTTTTTTTTTGACATTTTTCTCGGAGTTAGTTGGAACTAACTTTTTTGTGCAAATACTTTAGATTGTATGGCACAAAAATAAAAACATTTTTTTCTGTATAGTCACACACAGTTATCAACTGAGTAAATGTAGTACTGTCATAATTCTAGTATATGTCATTATATGATCTATGTTATATTATTGTATCTCCTTTCCATACACAAAAGATGCACTGTAATCCTAGTCTCCAGGACATCAGAATGTGACTGTATTTAGAACTATGGTCATTACTAATGTAATTAAGATGAGACCATACTTGTCCTCAGTTACAAATTGCTGATTTTCTAATAAGAAAATCATCTTGTGAAGATAGAGCTATGTAGGGATAATGCCATATAGCCACAGAAGTAGAGACTGGCTTGATGATGCTTTAAACAAAAGGTAGTCCAAGATTTCTGGCAACCCATTGAAAGCCAGAGAGGTGGCTTTTCATCCTATATAGTTTCCTAAATGTTTGACTTCATAAGTGACTCCCAAATCACAGAGCTGGAAAGGATAGAATCTTCAATCTCCAAAGCAGCAGCCAGCATCTTTTGCATGAAACCAAAAGCTGGATTCTTCTTTCCCGAAATAGGTTAGTGAGCTATCTATCCCATCTGTCAGTCACAATGTACAATTTATGGTTAAAATTTTAATTTCTTTGCAACTGTTTCTAAGGGTCTCTGGGGATTTCCTAAAAAAAAAAAAATACTGAAAAGAAGTGACAGACAGTCTGAGAACAACCTTTTGAGTTTGTCATCTTTATTTAGTATCAGCCCATAGTTATGCTACATAAAGTTGGAGTACTGAGACAGAGGAATGTTATTTTGAGGAGTTTCTTCATGTCAGAGATGACAGGTCTTTAAGTGCCAATACTGGAAATATTAATCTGAGTCCGTGAATCTTGGATTTCACATCTACCAAATAGAATATATGAAAATTTTCCAGAGAAAGAAAAAACCTACAGGGTGTGTGTGTGTGTGTGTGTGTGTGTGTGACATCTATTTTAAGAAATTGACTAACAATTATGAAAAGTTTATAAATTCAATCTGCTGGGTAGACTGACAAGATAAAGACTTTTGGAAAAGTTGTAGCAGCTTGAATCTTAAAGTCAGGTGCTGAAAGAATTCCTTTCTGCTTAGGGAAAGTCAAACTTTATGCTATTTGGACTATCTTAGGGTTTCCATTGCTGTGAAGAGACCACATGACCAATGCAACTGTTATAAAAGACAGAATTTAATTGAGGCTGGCTTACAGGTTCAGAGATTCAGTCCATCATCATCATGGTAAGAAACATGGCAACATACAGGCAGGTATAGCATTGGAGGAGCTGAGGGTTCTATATCTTCATACGAAGGCAAACAGGAGAAGATTGGCCCCCACATGGCTAGGAGAAAGGTCTCCAAACCCATCACCACAGTTGGAGGAAGTGTGTCACTGTGGCTTTAAGATCCTCATCTTAGCTACCTAGAAGCCTTCTATTTGCCTTCAGATGAAGATGTAGAACTCTCAGTTCCTCCAGCACCACGATTGCCTGGATGCTGTCATGCTTCCTACCTTGATGATAATGGACTGAACCTCTGAACCTCTAAGCTAGCTCTGATTAAATGTTGTTCTTTATAGAAGTTGTCTTGGTCATGATGTCTGTTCACAGCAGTAAACTCTTGACTAAGACATTTATTTTGCTGGATTGCTTATTTATTTGACATTTAGATATTTTAATGTTCTCTCTATATTCTAGATATTAATTTTCTGTCTTATATATTGTGAGTAAATATTTTTCTGCCACTTTGTGGTAATTTCTCAATTAATTATTTTCTTTCCTTTTCACAAGCTTTTAAATATTATATAATTCCATTGCTGTTTCTTGATATTGCTTACAGAATCATTTTCAGAAACCCCTTTTTTATATCTACAGATTGAAGTATTTCTCCCACTTTCCCTTTAAAGTTTCAGAATTTCAGGCCTTACATTAAGCTCTTTGATCCATTTTGAACTGATTTTGTATTTCAATTAATCAAATCTGTAGATGCTCTTGGTAATATATAGCCTTTTTCATGATTATGTTGGTATGTGAACATGGGACCTTTTCCATTTTCTTCTGTATTCTTTAACAAATTCATTGGTACAATCTTTCACTCCCGGGGCTAGGTTTATTCCTTGGTATTTTACTTTCAGAGATTATTGTAAGTGGATTGTTTTCTTGATTTCTTTCTCAGAACCTTTATTGATATATAGGAAAGCACCTTATTTTCATATATTGATTTTTGTAGCCTGCTGTTTACCTAAATGTATTTAAGAGCTTTCTAAGAATTAAGCCATTTTGCATCTACATTCATTAGAGAAATTGGTCTGCAGTTTTGGTGAGCAATTGAGCTCAGTTTACAATATTTTACTGAGAATTTCTGCATCCATAAAGAACTGCATACATGAGTACTGTACTTACATTTACACCCTGTTCTCACACTCACTCCTCTAGTATCCCCATACTCCCTCTCAAGTTCATAAACTCTTTTTCTATAATTGCTACACAAACAGGGAGAGAGAGAGGGAGAGAGAGAGAGAGAGAGAGAGAGAGACAGAGACAGAGACAGAGAGACAGAGAGAGACAGAGAGAGACAGAGAGAGAAGGGGGTGGGATGACCACTTGGACTTGTATAACCTATCAAGAGGCACATTCCCAGAGAAAAAACTGATGCCCACATTTTAGTAGCTTCTGACTGCTCTGGATCTAGGGCTGGGTGCCTTGCAAAATTTTCCATATTCACATTGGCATGTTGACTGCTGTTGCCATGCAGGTCTTGTTTAGGCAACCATATTGTTGAGATGGGTACAGCTTCCTTGTCATATCTAGAAGACACTTTCACAACAGGCATTCTGATCCTTTGGCTCTTACCATCTTTCTTTTCCCACTTCTATCATATTTCAATTAATCTAATTGGGGTTAGACAGCCCACAGTAAAATATTTTCTGCATTATTCATATGTAAATGTTGTAAATGTCTATGACAGTCTTATCATATAAGACTGATCCAGTTTGGGTATTAAGGTAATAATGGCTTTATAAAATTAGTTTAGTAGCATTTTTTCATTTTCTATTTTACAAAATATTTTAGAGAATATTAATATTTTCTTTAAAAGTTTGGTGTAATTCAGCAGTGAATCCATCTGGGCCTTGTTCTTATTCCAACTGGGAGACTTCTGCTTGCTGCTTTAATTTCATTGCATTTATAGATCTATTTAAGTTGTTAATAGTTTCCTGAATTTTGCTTGAATACTTGCTTGAATTTTGGTATATTGTACATACATTGAAATTTGTCATTTTTTCTAGACTTTCCAATTTGTTTATATATATATATTTGATGTCTGCCCAAATGATCCTCTGAACTTCATAGGTGTCTCTTGTAATGCTTCCTTCCCTTTTCATTCCTAATTTTCTTCATTCAGGACTTCTTTCTCTTTCTTTAGGCTAGTTTGGATAAAGTTTTATCAATCTTGCTTATCCTTTTTTTAAAGAACCAACTTTTTTTGCTTTTTTTTTCCAGACAAAGTTTCTCTGTCTAGGCTTGGCTATCCTGGAACTTATGCTGTAGATCAAGCTGGCCTCAAACTCTCATGCCCACCTCTGTATCCTCAGTGCTGGGATTAAAGGAACGCACCACTACCACCCAGTGCAGAGGTAATTAACTCTGATTTTAGGTAAGATAAATGGTGTTGATTAGTATATCTGATTAGATGACTCTGCTGGGAGGTACACACAACTGCTGCTCAATTCTGAGTGCTGGAAACTATAAGCTCCCTTATTTATTTATTTATTTATTTATTTATTTATTTACATATTTGTTTGTTTTTTATTATTCTTTGACAGTTTCCTGGCTGTTTACAATGAATTTCAGTCTTTCTCACCCTGTACTGTCCTGCCTCATCTCATCTCCTTTTCTCACTGAAATCCTTCTTCTTCCTGTCAAGTACTCTCCTACTTTTAAGCGTTCTGTGAGCATATGACCCAGTGAATTTGATTAGGTTCTCCTGCATGGAGGGGCATAGGAAACATAGCAGTGACTACACTATTAAAGATAATGACTTTCTTCTTCATAGCCATCATTGTGATAACTAATATAGGTTAGGTTATCAACTTGAGTACACATTTGCTGGGCACTTCTTTATGGGATGTTCTGAATCACAATATTGAAGCTAGAAGATCCTCCTTAAACCTGAGCAACACTTTCCAATGTCAGGTTACATAAAATGACATGAAAACAGCTAATTGCTTTTTGCCTGTTTTTCCTTACTCTCATTAGCCCATCTATTCCATTTGCTGCTGGATTCCTACCCCACAGAAACTTTGTGGCAACAAATATTTGTATTTTAAAATATCGTACAATATTATTCATTCTGTCTTAGGGACAATGTACATAATTTTCAAATAAAATTCAATCTGTAATAGACTACTGCCACTTTGAATATTGACTCAAAATCAATTTTAGTAGTGTTAGACTCTGCTTAAATTTTAGACTTGAGATTCTATTATAGTTAAAGCACAAAAGAACATACATTATCTTTGAGCATCTAATTAAGATTCTTTGTTGAAAAATTGGCAGTGATAATAGATATATGTAAGTCTCCTAGCAACAGGAAACAATCCTAAACAAACAAACAAACAAACAAACAAAAAAAGTACAACCATCTTCCCTGCCAGTGTCTAAGTAACAAGATGAAACTTTAAACTTTAAATAGAAAAATATTTAAAATGAAGGCTTTTTGAGAGACTAAGGCAGCATGCACAAACCTATGAATTGGGTAATCTCAGCTCTTTCAGGGTTGCCTTTTTTGAATCTAGGGTAAGTGTACTTTTTAAGTTTCGGCAAAATGTGGAAAACAGTTTCTGTGGAGTCAACATATTAGAGACTCATGCTGTTGATAAGTCATGGTTCTTGTAAAACAGTGCAGCAAAATGGATGACAGTGGAGTGAAGCCAGATAGTTTTAACAACTATCACACTGACAGTGGAATGTGATATTTAGAATATATTAACAGTACCACAAACAAGGAGACAACTACTTGTCAATGTTACAAAATTCATTGTAGTCCCTGAAGAACTATTTTAGCTTCAGAAACAAATACCATTTGTATTGCTTCATTTTAGCCCTTATGTATTTTGGTGATCGTAAGTAAGTACAGTGTATGAGAGCATCTCCAAAGTAGAATTGTTATCTCAGTAGATCCTGTAGCCACTTGATTTTTTAGACTAACATTTTCTGAGTTGAGGCATGTAAAATTATAATCTGGCATGGGAAGAAAATTCTAGAGGTTATCTTTTTAAAAATAAGGGAAAGCATGAAGTATGATCAACTAATACCCAGACTGACACTGGAGGGATTCACTCAGTCCATCTATGTTCAGGAGTGTCCTGTGGCATACCCAGTGTGCAGAATTTCCTGGACGGGCATCTACATTAGTTACTTTTTTTGTTTCTGTGACAAAGTATCTGACAAAAGTCATTTAAGGGAGGAAGGGTTTTCTTTCTCCGTCAATTCCAGGGCACATCATGGTGGGAAGTTACATCCATCATGTCTGTGGGAACTTGAGGCAGCTGGTCACATTGTATCTGCAGGGACCAATGAATGCTAGCGCTCAGTTCCCTTTCTCCTTTTTATTCTCTCTGGCAGTTGGAATGGATCTCTCTATGGAAATGAACCCAATTAAGTATTTTCTTATAGGCATGTCTTCAAGGTGATTCTAGATTCTGTCAAGTTGACAACATTAAACGTCACCATCTTCCAATCATGTTAATTTTGGTCCAGTGCCCTGAAGCTTATACTAGAGGAGTTTCATGGATTTTACTGGTCAATGTGTTAAATTAAAAAAGTAGAAAGTACAGAATACTCATGATGAAAATTACAAACCATAAAATGTGAAACAAGAAGGAATACCCAAGTGACGGTGTTTCAATCCCATTTAGAAGGGGACGCAAAATAATCACAGTAGGCAGAGGGAAGAAGAGACCTGGGTAGGAGGGGGAAGGGGGGCAGGATCCGGTATGAGGGGGAACAGGAGAGAAACCTAGATGGCCAGGAGAATGAATAAAAAAATATGCAGCTTCTGGGGTTGGGGGTGGGAGGGGAACCTCTAGAAAGTCCCAGGGATGTGGGATGTGAGAGGCTCCTAGGACTGAATGAGGGTAATCTTAGCTGAAATACCTAACAGTGGAGAGATGTAATCTGTAGAGACCACCTTCAGTAGATAGACAGGACCCCAGTGGAGGGATGAGGTCACCAACATACATTCAAAAATTTCAACCCAGAATTGTTCCTGGAGAAAAATGGAGCAGAGATTGAAGGAAAGACCATCCAGTGACTGGCCCAACTTGAGACCCATCCCACTGGCAGGCACCAAACCCCAACACTATTACTGATACTATGCTGTGCTTGCAGACAGTGGCTCATCATGGCTGTCCTCTGAAAGGCTTTACCAGCAGCTGACTGAGACAGATGTAGGTGCTCACTTCCAGCCATAGGACTGAGGTTGGGGATTCCTATGAAAGAGTTAGGGGAAGGACTGAAGGAGCTGAGGGGGTGGCAACCCCACAGAAAGACCAACAGTGTCAACTAACTTGGACCTCTGAGACTAAGCTACCAACCAAAGAGCATACTTGGGCTGATCTGAGGCCTCTGGCACATATATAGCAGAGCATTGCATTGTCTGGCCTTGGGAGAGAATGCACCTAATCCTGTAGAGATTTGATGTCCCAGGGAAGGGGGATGCCCGAGGGGGCACCCTCTCAGAGGCAAAAAGGATGCGGTGAAGAACTCTGGGAGCGGGACATCTGAGATGTAAAATACAATAGGTAATTAGCAAAAAGTAGAAACTAAGTATTAAACTTGTGCATTGAAATTAAATGAATGTGCTTGAAAATCTTTTCTACTGCCTAAAACTTCAAGCGTTTCTTTCTTTTTTCCTTCTTCCCTTTTTCTTTGTTTCCTTCCTTTCATTCTTCCTTCCTTCCTTTTTTCTTTGCTTTCTTTTTTGATCTTCATCTTCATGTATTTGATTGTTTTGTTTTGATGCAGGGTCTTATTATGTTGCTTTAATTGACATAGGACTCAAAATTCTCCTGCCTTTAGTCTCCCAGCTCTTGAGATTAAAATTATACTGTCAATAATTTTCTTCTTTATTGATGCAAGAATTTAACACTATGTATTTTTCTCTGATTATAACTGTCATAGTCATCACATAGGTGGAGTTGATTTAGTCTATTAAATAACTACTTTATCTTCAGTTGGGCTGCTTATACCATTTGTCTATATCATATACATATTTTTATGCTGTAGTTTCTCTTCAGGTCAACATATTTACTTATCTTAATTGAGATTTACTCTGTAACCCAAGGATTACTTGAAGTAATTGCTGTTTCAGTATCAACAGTTGGAAGATTTCCAAGATGCCTTTCTGCAATTAATTTCTAGTTTAATCCCATTATTGTCAAAGAACACACATTGGACTACTTTAAGTAGTTTAAAGTGGTTAAAGATTGCTTTATTAACAATTTCAAATTCTTTATTAGTAAATGTTCCAAACACTTCAGAAAAATTGAAAATCATGTCTTGAATGAAATTCTTTATAGACATCAATAGTTCCAGGATATTGGCAATTTTGGTCAGTTCTTTTATATCCATACTAGTCTTATTCACCGTCATTTATCAAATAACAGTGTCAAAATTTTTTACAAGTAATTTTAAATATATTCATTTCTACTATCAGCTCTGTCAGAATTTGCTGCATGTATTTGAATCTCTGTTGTTTGGTGCTGTGGTGGTTGTTTCAAAAGCCCATGCCATTCCTAGTGTTCTCTTTCTGCATTATGGCTTCTGATCAAGATGTGAACTCTCAACCCTTCCTTCTCTTTCCCATCCTAAACTTAACACTAAAACTCTAAGCCAAACTAAATGCTTTCTTTTCTAAGTTGCTTCTGTCTCAATAATTTATCACAATAATATAAAATTAAATCCAGATGCTCATGCATTTAAAATTATAATGTCGTGATAGAAATGCAATTTTAGCCTGAAATTTTTGCCTCACTCTTAATTTTATTTTGGCTTATGTTTACATTGAATTTTATGTTATGAATAAATTAAAAGATATTTTAGACAATATTATTTTACATGGTGTCACAAATTTCTGATTTGTGTAATAGTTAAGTACAATAATGGTTGTATAATATAAAAGAAAATTTTTTACACATATTAAAATTCAAAGATAGTGTTCCTAAATTTATAATACCCAAAGTTTATTGTAACTCATAATATTTTAGAATATAAATATTTATTAATAATAAGTAGAAATAATAATAAACATTCCTATAGTCTTTTAGGAATAGAAAGTATTGGATCAAATTAAGCAAAATTAACCACAATTATTTGATGCATAAGTTCTTGGATACTCTTTTGTGTTAATAGGTGCAGTGAGCCTGGAAGAATATACAGTATCTTCTATGTTCTAACGATCACAAAGGACTTCATATGCTATGTCATCTGGAATTTGGAATTCTTTATGGATAATGGGGATCTGATACATAAGACATTATTTACTATTAGATTTGAATTTTAAACAGATCAGAAAGATCAATGGCTTAAACATATATCAGTGCTAGTCAATGAAAAGTATATTTGCTATAAAGTCCACAATCAGTGAGGAAATTCAGATTAAATTTTCTCCTGCTAGGTTCTTGCCCAGCTCTCATATGAGGATTTGTGCCTAGTCTTATTACATCTTGTTATGCTGTGTTTGGTTAATATCCCTGGGAGGCCTGATCTTTTCTTAAGAGAAATGGAGGAGTGGGTTGGGAGAAGAGAGGAGGTGAGTAATGCAATTGGGAGGAGTGGAAAGAGGGAAAACTGTGGTCAGGATGTACTGTGTGAGAGAAGAATAAGCAAACTAGCATTTCAGTAGACCATCAGTGGATGCTATCACATCAGGACAAAAACAAATTTAACAGTGCATAATGACACAAACATACATATATTCATCTACTCATGAGCAATATTATTTTGCTCTAAAAACAATACTGAAATTTTAGGATTGTAGCCTAATTGGTAGAATATTTGTTCAGCATGCAGGAGTCACTGTTATATACGCAGCGATAAAAAATGGGGTATGGTGGTACACTCTTGCATTCTTTGCATGCTACAAATGAATATAGGAGGATCAAGGTCATCTTCAGATATGTAGAAATTTTGAGGACAGAAATATGTATATGAGACTCTGTCTTTTAAATAATTACTCAAATGCAATGTTATGTTATGCTCAAATATATTGCAAGTGAATTTCTTAATGTATATTTTATGTAACTCCATTTAACAGCACATTTCTCAATGGGAAGGCCACCCTCAAAATATATTCAATTTAATACCTTCTTTGGGTTTTTAAATAATTTATCTTATTTTACATAAAATTCAGCATAAAATTGCAATAACTTTATACCTTATGTCAAGGAATGAGTGTATAGAAACAGGGTACAAAATTTTCAAGGTGTAGTTGGGTACTTCATTCAGATTAATTTTTAAGGAATAGTTTTAAAATGTTATACAATTCAAAGTACCATTAGAGTACTTGTTTGTGCTACATGGAAATGTATTAATGAATTGAATACATTGATTTTTTTTAAGGCTGAACAATAATGCTTTATCTATGATCAGTGTTTTGCTTGTTAACCATTTTATATAATTCTTTATATAATAATTTTTTATTTTATTTCCTTGTAAGTGCTTTAATCTTCTGTACTAAACTTTTATTGGTATTATTACTAACATTAAATATGTTTTCAAAAGCAAAACACAAACAAAAATCAAAATACCTTCGAAAGATGGAGTGGAGTTCAATGGTTAAGAAGTTAGAAAAAGCCTTCCCTTGGTCTTTTTGGCTGGGGCAGACATGTAGCTGGTCTGCTCCTGTGAAGACACCAGATCCTGAACCATCCTAGAGGAGCCGCTGCCACAATACTATGCCCTAGAGCTACAACAGGGAGCCTGGGGCACTCAGGACCCATCAGCTACCCAAACCCCATCCCTCCAGAATACCACTCCCCTTCTGCACCTCTCTTGGCCCTTTTGACTGGGGCAGACACCTAGCTGGTCTGCTTCCATGAAGACACCATAGCGTGAACCATCCTAGAGGAAACACTGCGCTAAGAACAGCAATGGAATCACTGCATTCAGAGCAACAGAATTTCAGGATCCCAGAGGGAGCCAAAGTCCCAGGAGCTCTTACACTCAGGAGCTCAGGATCACAGGATCGCAGAGACATCTGGACTCTGAGGAGTTCTGACACATGCAAGATAACTGGAAAGACAGGCTCCAGTCAGAGAGAGTGAGTGCAGGTAGAACTAGAGTTAACCAGATGGCTAAAGGCAAGAGCAAGAACATAAGCAACAGAAATCAAAGCTACCTGGCATCATCAGAACCCAGTTCTCCTACCATAGCAAGTAATGGATACCCCATCACACTGGAAAAGCAGGGTTCAGATTTAAAATCACTTCTCATGATGATGACAGAGGACTTTAAGAAGGACATAAATAATTCCCTTAAAGAAATACAAGAGAACACAGGTAAACAGGTAGAACCCCTTAAAGAGGAAACACAAAAATCCCTTAAAGAATTGCAAGAAAACACAACCAAACAGGTGAAGGAATTAAACAAAACCATCCAGGATCTAAAAATGGAAGTAGAAACAATAAAGAAATCTCAAAGGGAGACAACCCTGGATATAGAAAACCTAGGAAAGAGATCAGGAGTCATAGACACAAGCATCACCAACAGAATACAAGAGATAGGAGAATCTCATGTGCAGAAGATACCATGGAAAACATTGACACAACTGTCAAAGATAATGCAAAAAGCTCCTAACCCAAAACATCCAGGAAGTCCAAGACACAATGAGAAGACCAAACCTAAGTATAATAGGTATAGATGAGAGTGAAGATTCTCAACTTAAAGGGCCGGTAAATATCTTCAACAAAATTATAAAGGAAAACTTTCCTAACCTAAAGAAAAAGATGCCCATGATCATACAAGAAGCCTACAGAACTCCAAATAGACTAAATTAGAAAAGAAATTCCTCTTGTCACATAATAATCAAAACACCATATGCACATAACAAAGAAAAAAATAGTAAAAGTAGTAAGGGAAAAAAGGTAAAGAAACATATAAAGGCAGACCTATTAGAATTACACCTGACATCTCACTAGAGAATATAAAAGCCAGAAGATTCTGGACTGATAACATACAGACCATAAGAGAACACAAATGCCATCCCAGACTACTATACCCAGTAAAACTCTCAGTCACTAAAGATGGAGACACCAAGATATTCCATGACAAAATGATATTTATACAATATCATCCCACAAATCCAGCCATACAAAGGATAATAGATGGAAAACTCCAACACAAGGAGGAAAACTACAACCTAGAAAAAGCAAGAAAGTAATCTTCCAACAAATCCAAAGGAAGATAGCTACACAAACATACTTCCACCTCTAATAACAAAAATAACAGGAAGCAACAATCACTATTCCTTAATATCTCTTAACATCAATGGACTCAATTCCTCAATAAAAAGACATAGACTAACAGACTGGACACATAAACAGGACCAAGAATTTTGCTACATACAGGAAACGCACCTCAATGACAAAAACAGACACTACCTCATAGTAAAAGGCTGGAAAACAATTTTCCAAGCAAATGGTCTCAAGAAACAAGTTGGAGTACCCATTCTAATATCAAATAAAATTAATATTCAACCAAAAGTTATAAAAAAGGATAAGGAAGGATACTTCATACTCATCAAAGGAAAAAACTACCAAGAAGAACTCTCAATTCTGAATATCTATGCTGCAAATGTAAGGGCACTCACATTCATAAAAGAAACTTTACTGAAACTCAAAGCACACATTGCACATAACATAGTGGGAGACTTCAACACCCCACTCTCATCAATGGGCAGACCATGGAAACAGAAACTGAACAGAGACACCATAAAATTAACAGAAGTTATGAACCAAATAGATTTAACAGATATTTATAAAATATTTCATCCTAAAACAAAAGAATATACCTTTTTCTGAGCACCTCATGGTACCTTCTCCAAAATAGATCATATAGTTGGTCACAAAACAGGCCTCACCAGATAAAAAAAAGATTGAAATAATCCCTTGCATCCTGTCAGGTCACCACGGACTAAGGCTGTTCTTCAATAATAGCAAAAACAAGGGAAAGTCCATATACATTTAGAAAGTGAACAATGCTCTACTTAATGATGAATTGGTGAAGGAAGAAATCAAGAAAGAAATGAAAGACCTTTTAGAATTTAATGAAAATGAGGACACATCATACCAAAACTTGTGGGACTCCATGAAAACAGTGATAAGAGGAAAACTACTAGCTCTAGTTGCCTACAAGAAGAAACTGGAGATAACATACACTAACAACTTTACAGCACACTTGAAAGCTCTAGAACAAAAAGAAGTAAATACAACCAAGAGGATTAGATGGCAGGAAATAATCAAACTCAGGGCTGAAATCAACCAAGTAGAAACAAAAAGAAGTATATAAAGTATCAACAAAACCAGGAGCTGGTTCTTTGAATAAATCAATCAGATAGATAAACCCTTAGCCAAACTAACCAGAGGGAACAGAGACAATATCCAAATTAATAAAATCAGAACTGAAAAAGGAGACATAACAACAGAAACTGAGGAAATTCAAAATAATCACCAGATCATACTACAAAAGTCTTTACTCAACAAAACTGGAAAATCTGGATGAAATGGAAAATTTTCTAGACACATACTAGGTACCAAACTTAAATCAGGAGCAGATAAACCATCTAAACAGCCCCATAACCCCTAAAGAAATAGCAGCAGTCATTAAAATTCTCCCCACCAAAGAAAGCCCAGGGCCAGATGGTTTTAGTGCAGAATTCTATCAGACCTTCGAGGAAGACCTAATACCAATTCTTTTCAAACTATTTCACAAAATAGAAACGAAAGGAACACTACCCATTTTGTTCTATGAAGCCACAATTAAGCTCATACCTAAACTACACAAAGACACAACAAAGATAGAAACTTCAGACTAATCTCCCTTATGAATATCCATGCAAAAACATTCAATAAAATTCTCGAAAACGAAATCCAAAAACACATCAAAACAATCATCCATCATGATCAAGCAGGCTTTTTCCCAGGAATGCAGGGATGGTTCAATATTTGGAAATCCATCAACGTTATCCACTATATAAACAAACTCAAAGAAAAAAATCACATGATCGTCTCACTAGATGTTGAGAAAGCATTTGACAAAATTCACCAGTCCTTCATAGTAAAAGTCTTGGAAAGCTTAGGAATTCAAGGCCCATACCTAAACATAGTAAAAGCAATATACAGCAAGACAGTAGCCAACATCAAACTAAATGGAGAGAAACTTGAAGCAATCCCACTAAAATCAGGGACTAGACAAGGCTGCCGACTCTCTCCCTACCTATTCAATACAGTACTGGAAGTCCTAGCCAGAGAAGTTAGACAACAAAAGGAAGTCAAAGGGATACAAATAGGAAAGGAAGAAGCCAAAATTTCACTATTTGCAGATGGTATGATAGTATACATAAGTGAGCCCAGAACTTCCACCAGAGAACTCCTAAACCTGATAAACAACTTCAGCAAAGTGACTGTATATAAAATCAACTCAAGCTAATCATGTAGTCTTCCTCTACATGAAAGATAAACAGACTGAAAAAGAAAGTAGGGAAATGACACCCTTCATAATAGTCGCAAATAATACAAAATACTTTGGTGTGAATCTAACCAATTAAATGAAAGATCTGTATGACAAGAACTTCAAGTGTTTGAAGAAAGAAATCAAAGATCTCAGCAGATGGGAAAGATCTCCCATGCTCATGGATTGGCATGACTGATATAGTAAAAATGGCCATCTTGCCAAAAGCAATCTACAGATTCAATGCAATCCCTATCAAAATTCCAACTTAATTCTTCATAGAGATAGAAAGAACAATTTGCAAATTCATTTGGAATAACAAAAATCCAGGATAGTGAGAAGACTTCTCAACAATAAAAGAACTTCTGTGGGAATCACCATCCCTGACCTCAAACTGTACTACAGAGCAATAGTGATAAAAATTGCATGTTACAGAGACAGGCAGGAAGATCAATGGAATAGAATTGAAGACCCAGAAATGAACCCACACTCCTATGGTCACTTGATCTTTGACAAAGGCGCTAAAACTGTCCAGTGGAAAGAGGACAGCATTTTCAACAAATGGTGCCAGTTCAACTGGAGGTGAGCATGTAGAAAAATACAAATCGATCCATTCTTATCTCCTTGTAGAAAGCTCAAGTCCAAGTGGATAAAGGACCTTCACATAAAACCATATATACTGAAACTAATAGAAGAGAAGTTGGGGAAGAACCTCGAATACCTGGGCACAGGGGAAAAGTTCCTGAACAGAACACCAATAGCTTATGCTCTAAGATCAAGAATTGACAAATGGGACCTCATAAAATTGCAAAGCTTCTGTAAGTCAAAGGACTTTATCAATAGGATAAAATGACAAGCAACAGATTGGGAAAAGATCTTTACCAATCCTCCATCTGCTAGAGGGCTAATATCTAATATATACAAAGAACTCAAGAATTTAGACTCTAGACAACCAAATAACACTATTAAAAATGGGGTACAGAACTAAACAAAGAATTCTCAAGTGAGGAAACTCGAATGGCCGAGAGGCATCTAAAGAAATGTTCAGCATCCTTAGTCATCAGGGAAATGCAAATCAAAACAACCCTGAGATTCCATCTCACACCACTCAGAATGGCTAAGATCAAAAATAACTCAGGTGATAGCTGACTCTGGTGTGGATGTGGAGAAAGAGAAACACTCCTCCATTGTTGGTGGGATTACAAGCTGGTATAACCACTCTGGAGATCAGTCTGGTGATTCCTCAGAAAATTGGACATAGCATGACCTGAGGACCCAGCTATACCACTCCTGGGCATATACCCAGAAGATGATCCAACATATAGCAAGGACACATGCTCCACTGTGTTCATAGCAGCCTTTTTTATAATTGTCAGGATCTGGAGAGAACCCAGATGTCCTTCAACAGAGGAATGGATACAGAAAATGTGGTACATTTACACAATGGATTAATACTCAGCTTAAAAACAATGAATTTGAGAAATTCTTAGGCAAATGGATGGAACTTGAAAATATTATCCTGATCATCCCAATCACAAAAGAACACACATGGTATACACTCACTGATAATTGGATATTAGCCTAAAAGTTCTCAATACCCAAGATACACCTCACAGACCACATGAAGCTCCTGAAGAAGGAAGACCAAAGTGTGGGTGCTTCGGTCCTTTTTAGAAGGAGTAACAAAATACTCATGGGAGCAAATATGGAGACAAAGTGTGAGACAGAAACTGTAGGAGGGGTCATCTGGAGACTGTTCCACCTGAGTATCGAGAAGGTAAACAATGATGTGGATGCCAGGAAGTACATGCTGACAGGAGCCTGATATAGCTGTGTTCTTAGAGGTCTGCTAGAGCCTGACATATACAGAGGCAGATGCTCACGGCTGATCATGGGGTTCCCAGTGGAAGAGTGAGAGAGAAGACTGAAGGGTTTGTGGCCCCATGGGGAGAGCAACAATACCAACCAATCAGTGCTCCCAGGGTCTAAACCACCAACCTGGGATCACATAGGGAGAGACCAATGGCTCCAGCTCTATATGTAGGGAAGGATGGCATTGTAGGGCACAGGTGGGAGAGGAGGTCCTTGGCCTAGTGAAGGCTGAATGCCCCAGTGTGTGGGAATTCGAGGGTGGGGAGGTGGGAGTCTGTGGGTGGTTGGGGGTACATTCTCATAGAAGCAGGAGGAGGGGGGATGGGATAGGGGATTCCTGGGTGTGGGGGAAATGGGGAAAGGGTATCACATCTGAAATGTAAATAAAATATCCAATAAAATAAAGTTAGAAACTCTTGTTGCTTTATCAGAGGACTTGAGATGGATCCTCAGAACCCATGTTGAGTGGCTCACAACTGCCTGTAACTCTATCTCCAGGTATCTTTTCTGGTATCTTTAGGCACTGTCAACCAGTTACACATCCTCCATACCACACATATTCATGGTAAAAATATAATAAGTATTTTGAAAGGAATTTAAAAAGTTTTATAACAAGTTGATATTATAGCCACATTAAAATGAGTGATTTATTTACTGGCCAAACATTGATCTATCATCCCTTGGAAACAAAGCTGATTATATATAATATTGGTAATATATTACTAATATATGACATATATATATATATATATATATATATACATACACACACAAAACACACATACACATAGATACATATATCTATATCTATATCTATAGATATATGGAGAGAGAGAGAGAGAGAGAGAGAGAGAGAGAGAGAGAGAGAGAGAGAGAGAGAGAAAGAGCAAA
>NW_021604706.1:751321-763613 GCF_004785775.1 Grammomys surdaster
GACAGATACGCTAAATAAGATCATCCAGGAGATCAATTTCTCCCCTGTTTCTCTTAAAATAATAATAAAATTCCAGGTCTTCCAGGGACATTCATTGAACATGGCATATCAAGTTGCTATAAGACATGACTAGGTACATCCTTTCATATTAATGGTGGAAGAGGCAACCAGGTAGGAGCGATAGGCTCCTAAAAGCAGGCAAAAGAGTCAGAGACACCTCCACTTCCACTGTTAGAAGTCCCACAAAAGCCCCAATCTACACAACCACAACATATATGCAAAGGACGTAGCTCAGACCCATACAGGCTCCATGATTTGTTTCAGTCTCCATGAGCCCCTATGAGCCCTGCTTAGTTGATTCTTTGGGCCATATTCTCCTGGTGTTCTTGATCCCTCTGACTCCTCCTTTCTCCCCCTTTTCTGGGGGTTCCAAAAAAGGAGAGATTTCTAATTAGGATAATACCATAGTCCAATCATTTAGCACTAAGATATAGTATATAAAAAGACAAATCAAGACAAAAAACAAAAAGCCAGCTCAGAAAACAAAAAAGTGGAAGAGACACAAATGCAGTGAGTGAAGCTGAAGTTCTCAAAAGGCATCCATCAGGTGCAAATTCTGTATGTGTGATGGATTTAGTGTTGCTCACAAATCTCTTTTGACATTAATCTTGAAACCTAGTTTAATTGGATGTACCAGTTTTCTCTTAGTGCTTAAAAAAAAGACATTTATGCTGAACTGTTTTAGATAAAACATATCAGATGAGTTTATCTGTAATCGGCCTGCTTTTCTCTAGTATTTTTAAAATTCTTTTCAGCATTTCCTTACTATAGTTTCAATTTGTATCTGGCTACATTTGCTGAATTTATCAAGCTTGAGATTTTATTTTTCATGGCACTATGGATGCAGCCCACAACTTCATAAATAGCCAAATGATCTACAACTGGGCCATATTCTCAAGACACTACAAGTCATTTTATTGTTTTGTTCTGTTTGCTCATCTTATTTTAGAGCCACGTTCCTGCTACATACCTCAGTCTGGTTTTAAATTCATTATGTAGACTAGGTATGATTTAACTTTTGTGACTTCTGCCTTAGTTTTCTGAGTAACTAGGATTATAAGTTTTTGTCACTATTCCTGGCTGTCTTGATTCCCAAACTCATTATTGTTTCAAATATTGTGTTTCTTTTGTGTTCTATATTCTCTTCTTATGAGACTTGTATTAGAGATATGGTGAACATTGCTTTTACACATTTCACTTCCTGTTCCTTTATATTTCATTTTAGATATTTTTTTTTAGATTTAGAATTCATTTCTTTAGTTAGTTGTTATACACAACTCCTGTTTTCTTTAGCATAAACTCAGTTGTTTATTTCAAAACTCATATATTTATTTCTATAAGACTTATGTAATCAATTTCAAGTAATTCTGTTTTTCTTAGTAAGTGTATTTCTTTTTCATATTTAAATTTCTGATTACCTTATTTAATTAATATAACATTGTTAGGTAGTTAATATGTAATTTTATTTTGTAACATTTTCTTATGCTGATGCTCTCATGGTAGTTATATTTCCTTCTTTTATTAAATTTTTTTTATTGTAAGCTCCTACTGGGTGGAAGGGAAGGAAATTTTTTCTGTTGAATTGGTATGAACCATATTGAAGGTGAATCTAGTTATAGTTTTTATATTCCTCTCTTTTAGACTTCCCCAAATGCAATCAGCCTGAGACTACTTTTCTACTTTGAAAACTCTTCATTGACTGTTAATAATTATATATAGTTAGAGTGGATAATATAATATTTCTACATGTATACACACAATAGAATGAATGAATTATGCCAACTGGTATAACATTATGTAACACAGTTATAATTTCTTTATAGGGAGAAAGTTTTTAATGATTTCTTAGCTAGAAGCTTCTTAGCTTAGTTATTGTATCAGTCAAAAAAGGGTAGAGTATATCTTATTTCTTTTTATGAAATATATCCATAAATTTTCTGATACATAACCATGACATTTAGGGGATAAACTCTACCTGGTTTAGACATTTTACCTTGTTTCTTTGTATGTTTGTTTGGTGTTGTCAGTCTACTGATGAATTTTACATGGCAAGATAAGTATAGTATTTACTTCTGTTACTTTATAAATCTAATGGGAATTAATTTAATAATACCAAAATCTCTGTGGCTACTTTTCTAGTCTACCCAGCTTCTGAAATCAATAGATAAGGTCCCACTAGACCTAGACCAC
Source organism: Grammomys surdaster (assembly GCF_004785775.1). Taxonomy (NCBI): domain Eukaryota; kingdom Metazoa; phylum Chordata; class Mammalia; order Rodentia; family Muridae; genus Grammomys; species Grammomys surdaster. The sequence continues at coordinate 753,572 of NW_021604706.1, forward strand.
TCAGGCTATCCAGTTTCACTTAGGGATCCCAAACTCTGAACACTTATTCATACTTCTGCAGTTCCCTTAGCTCTTAGAACTGATAAATAAACAACATCAGCCCCAGGCCCATACTCTAACTCAACAAAATAACTATAATGGACAAATCTCCATGCAAGAAAAACAAAACAAAAACAGAAGCTACATGACAATCCAAGAGAACATATCTACTCCAAAAAATTACTAATCATATAATAATTAGCCACAATGAGGACCTAAAATAATTCAAAGAATAATTATAAAAATGTTCAAACAACTCAAGAAGACAAAAACAAAGAAAAATGAAATAAAGAAATCAATATAAAGATATAATTCAATAAAAGAATGGAATTAGTGAAAAACTAAACTGAAATAATGCTGAAATTGTAAAATGTAACAAGTCACATTAAAACCACAATAGAAAATGTCACTAACAGAATGGATCATAAAACAATGGATCAGTCTTGATATAGAATGGATCAAGGCTGGAAGACAAGGTAGATGAATATTAGTTAAAATAATCAGTGATAAAGTATATAACTCCATGAGCAGAACATGGGAGAGCTTACGGAAACCCATAAAAAGATATAACCTTTAGATATATGAGCATGAAAAAAGTAAAGAAGTGTCATACCAAAGACAATAGACTGTATTTTCGATATAATCATAGAAGAAATTTTCCATATCTGGAGAAAAAGATACCAAATGAAGTACAAGAGGCCTATATTACTCCAAATAAACAAAATCAGAAAAGAAAATTTCCATGATCTATAGTTAAAACAAGAATGGAATCCTGAAAGAGTATTGAAAGCTTCAAGAGAGAAATATCAAGTTATTTGTAAAATCAGACTCCTACAAATAACACCTGATCCCTAGATAGAAACTATTAAAGCTGAAATGGTCTGGAAAGAACTTCTGATAGATTATATTTGTTAACCCAGACTATTATACCCAGCAAAGATACCTACTAAAATTGAAATAGAAATAAAAATCTTCTATGATAAAAGGAGATTAAAGTTTCAGTTTTTAAGTAGATTTTTAACAGTTCAAAAGTACAAGGTCTCACAAAAAAGAAAAGAATGAAGAAAAAGAGAAAGAAACAGAGAAAGAAAGAAAAGAAAACAAACATGTTACATCATTTCTTATTCTGAAACAGAAGAATCAGGGCATAAAAACAATCACAATTAATAAAAATCAAAATCCAATACTGTAAATCCAAATCCTGTAGATGAATCTTGTAATTGATGTCTGGAACTTACTGTTTTAGCCAGTATTCTATTGCTCTGAAGAGATGCCATGACCAAGGGAACTCTAATTTTAAAAAAGCATTTAATTCAGCCTTTATTACATTTTCAGAAGTTTGTTGACTATCATCATAGAAGGCAGCATGGCAGTGTGCAAGCAGAAATGGTGCTGGAGAAATAGCAGAGAATTCTACATCTGGATAGGCAGACAAGAGGAAGAGAAAATGACACTGGACCTGGACTGAGCTTCTGAAACTCCAAAGCCCATCCCCTGTGACACACTTCTTCCAACAAGATCACACCTACTCCAACAAGGCTATTTCTCCAATAATGTCACATCCTATGAGTCTAGGGTAGGTATTTTCATTAAAACAACCACAGTGCTGATCTCTTATTTATCATATTCAATTCTTCAACCATCACAGTGCTGATCTCTTCAATCACATTCAATTCTTCAACCCCAACTGACCAAGACTCTATTGTTCTGATACAGTACAAAAGTTTTCTCTTCAGTGGTGCTGATCTCTTATTAAATATAGATGGATTTTCAGCTCCAGACTAACCAGCAAACATCCTAAATATCACACAAATGCCTCTTGAGTCATTTATTAATTAGTTAAGACTTTGCTCCTTCCCAAACTTAAGGGTCCAGACCTCTACAGCTCACATTTCTCTCAGCATTGCTGTCTCCTAAGCCTCCACTAGAACATCTTGTTAAGCTCTGAGAACCCAGTGACGTTTCCAGCTCAAAATTTGAAATATTTCACAATCTTCCAACAAAATAGTCAAGGAGTAAAAGCCACGTGGTCAGGCTCATCACATCAATATCTTTCTTCTCTGGTTCCAATTTCTGTTCTAGTTTAATTTCTGTTGCTATAACAAACACTGTGACCAAAAGCAAGTTAGGGAATAAAAGGTTTCATTTCACCTGCAGGTCACATTGTACCACTGAGAAGAGTCAGAATAGAAATTCAAACAAGAACTTGAAGCAAAAGCCGTGGAGGAACACTGCTTGCTGCCTTACTCAAAGGATCATGCTTAGATACTTTTCCCATATATCCAAGCACTTGCTCAGGGAATGACAGCACCCACAGTGGCCTGAGTACTCCTACAGTAATTAATAATCAGTACAATCCCCCTCAGACATACCCACATGCTGATCTGATCTTGGTAAATCCTCAATTGAGACTACCTCCTCAGGTTACCCTAGGCTATGTCAAATTGATAGCTAAAGCTAACTACAATAGATGAGATGTGAAGTTTTGGTTATTGTAGAAAATAACCATATATTTACATAATTATTAATTCATAAATCTCTAGGTGAGAAGTCTGGCATAGCATGACTATCTCTCTATTCCTGGTATCATAAGTTAAATATCAAGGTACTGGACAGCAAAATAGTAGTTTTTATTATGACATTTCTTACATATATATCATTATATTTTATTCTAATTCATCACCCTCCCACATACCCCAGTTCACCATTGGCCCCCTTTCTGGTCCTATTCCTCTTCCTAAATAGTACCCCCTTCCATTTTCATGTCATACATTCTTTTACCTTCATTTTTTCTACTTGCTTTCTTTAAGGTGATTTCCTACTCTTTTATGATTCTCATTCTAGTTTCATGAGTAACACACAATCATGCATGAACATGCACACACAAATGGGTACCACATATGAGAAAATCAAGAGATATTTGCTTTTCTGTGGCTAGCTTATTTCATTTAACATAAAGAATTCCCTTTCTATTCATTTTACTAAAAATATCATGATTTCACTTTTCTTTTTAAAGTCTATAATAATTATGATTCATATTATCAGTGTGTGTATATAAGATGTCTGTGAGAGTGACAGATACTGGACAATCCACACTTATGGAGGTAATCAAAGGACAACTTTTGGGAGTAAGTTCCTTCCTTCCACCTTTAGTTCTAGAGATTGAAGCAAGATTGTCAGGCTTGTACATATGCTCATTAACAAAAATAGGTTTATACACTTCCAGTTTTGGTATCAGGATACTGCTGGCTTTGTAGCTTGAGTTCGATAGTGTCCTACCCAGTTTTACTTTACAGAACAATTTGAAGAACTTCTTTAAAGGTTTGCTAGAATTTAGAAGTTAATTTGCTTTATCCTGGGTTTTTCTTCAAACTCATTCTTGTTGAAAAATTTTAGTTACTTGTATTTGTAGGAGGTAGTCTCTCTCTCTCCTTGTCTACTGACAGTCTCTCTACATTTCTTAATGTTATTTCTACACCATGCTATGTGCCCCTTCAATCTTTACATTGCCAATGATATCTTAAATACTTGTGGTTTGAGACTCAGTTTCTTTTCTTTGTCCAGTGAGAAGACACTGCTTTGAATGAGCTTATGTGATTAACCCAGGCTACTGGAACAATCTTTTCATCTTAAGGTAGGTTGTGCCATGTAATTTAAGCTAGTCATGGAAACTAAAGCCCATAGGACATTTACCTGTTTTGCATTTCAGCAATGGAACAATATCACTTCGGTCTTTTTTGCAGTGGCTATGTATTCTGGAATTAAAGTTTCTGCTATGAAGCAGTTTTACAATCCTATCATCGACAGGTTAAATAAGTCTCTGTATGAGATACATTTTTAACACATGCTTACTATGGTTGCATTATTATCATGATTTTTTACTTTAAACATCATTCCTTGTCAGGAAATACATTTTTTGGTAAGTCAACATAAACAAATTCATGTAAAGTTTTACCTCTCCCACACTTTAATTTGCTATTTTAAAACTAGATGTTATACAAGCTTAATAACACAATTAAAAATGGTGCACAGATCTAAACAGAGAATCCTCAACAAAGGTATTTCTTTTTTAAAAAGATTTATTTATTTATTTGTTTATTTATTTATTTAATGTTTGTGAGTACAGAAGAGGGCATCGGGCCCCATTACAGATGGTTGTGAGCCACCATGTGGTTGCTGGGAATCGACCACTCTTGACCGCTGAGCCATCTCTCCAGCCCAACAAAGGAATTTCTAATGACAGAGTAGAACTTAAATGTTCAATGTTCTTAGTCATAATGGAAACACAAATCAAAGTGACTCTGAGATTCCATTTTAACATCCACTAGGATGACTAAAATCAAAAGGTCATGTGACAGCTTATGCTGGCAAGGATGTGGAGCAAGTGAAGTATTCCTCCATTCTTAGTGGGAGTACAAACTTGTACAATAGCTTTGAAAATTAATTCAGTGGTTTCTCAGAACATTGGAAATAGATTTACTTTAAGACCTAGCTATATCACTTCTGAGCACATACCTAAAAGATACTTCACCATACCACAAGGGCACTTGTTCACCTATGTTCATAGCAACTTTATTTGTAATAGCAAGAAACTAGAAACAACCCAGATGTCCCATAACTGAAGAATGGATAAAGAAAATGTGGTACATTTATACAACGGAATTTTACTCAGCCATTAAAAATAATGACATCATGAAATTTGCAGGGAAATTGATAGAAGTAGAAAATATCCTGAGTGAGGTAACCCAGACCCAGAAAGTCAACCATGGTATGTACTCACTGATAAGTCATAAAGTACACGATAACCATGCTGCAATCTACAGATCCAAGGAAGTTAACTAACATGGAGAGCCCAATGGGGTGGGGCACATGAATCACATGAGAATGGAAAATAGATTAGACCTCAAAGATGGATGGATGGAGGGAACTGGTTTGGGGAAATTGTAGGAATAGGAAACAGGAGAGATGAGGTGGGGGAGGGAGAAGTACTGGGAGAGAGAAATTGGATTGAGAGGACATCTCTAGAGCTAAAACCTTAGGACAATAGAAAGTCTCAGGAATCTGAGGGTGACCCTAGCTCAGACTCCTAGCAATGGGTGTTATAAAACCTGAACAGATCATCTCCTATAACCAGAGAAGACTTCCAGTGGAGGAATCAGGACACCAACCCAGCCACTAAATTGTAGACCCACAATTTGTCCTGACTACAACATGTACAGGGGTAAAAGATGAAAGAGAATTTGAAGGAGGGGCCAGCCAATGACTAGACCAGCTTGAGACTCATGAGATGGAGACCACCAATGACACTAGTAATGCTTTTCTTCTATACTTGAACAGGAGTCTAGCATAACCATCATCAGAGAGGCTTCACCAAACAACTGATGGAAACAGATGCGGAGAACCACAGCCAAATGTTACGTGGAGCTTGGGGAATCCTGTGAAAGAGGGGAAGGAAGAATTAATGGAGCCAGAGACGTCAAGGACATAACAAGAAAACCTACAGTATCAACTAACTTGAGCCCATAGGAGATCACAGAGACTGAACTGCCAACCAGCAATTATGTATGGGACTGAGCTAGACCCTCTGCACATATGTAACAGATGTGCAGCTGAATCTTCATGTGGGACTCCTGAAGCAGGAGCATGGGCTGTGTCTGACTAAATTGCCTGCCTTGGGATTACTTTCCCCTAACTAGTCTGCCTTCTCTAGTCACAATAGAAGAAGATGTGCCTAGTCTTACTGGAATTTGAGATACCAAAGCTGACTGATATCTATGGGAAGCCTCCTGTTATCTGAGGAGAAGGGGAGGAGGAGAGGATGGAGGTAGGCCAGGTGAGAGGGAGGTACCAGGAAGAAAGGAGGGAGTTGAGATTGGGACATAAAGTAAATAAGTATTATAAAAAGTAATAAAAAACTAGATGATACAGCATTTTTCAAAATTATTTAACACTGAGTACACTTTACTCAAAAATATCTTTAGCAAATACTGTCATATATAGTTATCCTCAGTGTTATCACAGCCACAAACATAGACTTTAAAAAGCATGTTACATAAATGAGTGTGATCTCAGCAGCGGAAAGCAGGGTTTTAGATGTAGGATGATAGTTCCGTGTTGTTTGGTCTTGAAGAAACACCTATTCAGTTTGGAAGAATATTGTCACCTTGTTGTCTCTTAATACCAAGCAGAACCCCATCCCCTCTCCTAGAAACACACACAAGGCCTGTGCAATGACAGAGCAGTGTCCAACTTTTTTATTTCTTGTTGGAGCTAAATCTCCTTTTACCAACAACCTTTCTTTCCAGCCCAGCAAAATGTTTGTAGATTTATCCTTTTGCAGTGCTGCCTTTGGTAACTTTCCCACAAAGTCGGAGACAACTCAGTTGTGGTTTGGGAGCAAAAGTAGTTGTGTCAGGACTTCTGGGTTCTGTTTCTGAAGCTCCACATCAGCAGAGGCCTGTATTGAGCCCAAACCTATGTTCCAACTATGGTTTCTTATTCTGGAAAGCTTTCTTGTCATTTGAGGGTTTTTGTTTTTTTGTCCCAGAAAGGTTTTCACTTTTTGGCTCCACTGCCAATGGATTCTCTTGAGTCCTAAATAAAGTTGGAGAATTTGAGGATTGTGAAGATTGGTAGTTTGTGGTTTGTTTCAATTTCAAAGTAAGTCTTGCAGGAGAGAGTGTCTGTAAATCTAGGCAACAGAAAAGCATGTTATTTTTCTGAACATGCAAAGATTCTCCTTTTGGTCAGTCTTGTTGGTCCAAGGTGACAAAGCCACATAATTTCAAGTTTGAAGTCCCAAGAAGCATTCCTGTTGCCCAGGAGTGATGAGTGGCTCTCCAACTGTTAGAATTGCTCAGTCCTTTCTCTACATCCTTGAAAGCATTCTCCCAGATAGGTTTCCCCCAAGGGTCATATTATCCTTGATGTGCTGTGTAAGAGAGAGCTATGGATACCCTAAGCATCCACAGAGTACCTGCATACTTACACCACTGGTCATCAGCCTTTTTAATATCATAGCTCTGAGTCTGTGCCTCCCTCAGATAAGTCTCCCAAGTTCTATTCTGGAAGTCTGGTTTTCTGCCTAAGTGCTAAGTAGGGTATTCTCAAAGTGATGAAGGTCTGCTCCAAGTGGGCAAACCTTCCTATATTTCATCAATATAACTTCATCCTTTCCTGGAGCTTATTAGTGACAGGTCAGGCAAAGCTTTTTGCATGCTACATCACAGGGTTTTCTCTTTTCCTAAGAGTCATGGCCCTACAATCCATTCTACCTGCATGTTCAATGGCCATCATTTTGCATCTTTTCTGTTTAACCTTTTTATTTTGAGATGCATACAATTGTAAAGAAAATAATACACTGAGACCTGTGCATCCTTTGTTCATGTTCAATCACTGGCATCATTTTTGAAAACTATATGCTACAACCAGGTTATCTATACTGATACAGTTCAGATATAAAATATTTAATTAGCTCATATCTCCTATTTTTCCTACCCTCACCAGTCCTTGATGTAGGATATCAACTGATGTATTTTCCCTTTTTAAAAGTTTCTTACTCTTTGAAAGGATAGATAAGTATAAATACAGTGCACAGCCATTTGGAATGAGCTCTTTTGCTTAACACAGTTCTCTAGAGTCTCATCAGACTTGTTATGTGCATAGTCCATCTTCTATTGATATATGGCATTTAATGATGTGAAGGCCCCACTGCTTGCTTACTCATCCAACTATTGAAAGTGAAACTTTTGATTTTAAGATTATTATATTTGTGTACTTATTTTCAATGTCATGAATATGATTTTTGGGAAACATGATAATTTTATCTCCGATAGTAACTATCAAACCAGTTTGAAAAATGGCTCTACCTCTTTACAACCCTACTACCAAAGTATGAGTAATCCATTTTCTCCATACTCTTGGTAGCACTTTGATGAAAAGCTGCTTTAGTTTTTACTCTTGCTATTTTAATAGGCATGCAGTTATAGCTTACTGTAGACTTAATTTATATTTCTCTAGTAGCTGATGATGTTGAACATATTTTCCCATGCTTCCTCACCATCATCTATCATCCTGATAAAATGTTTGTGTCTTTGCCCATGTTCTAACTAGAATATTTCATTTCTATTGACTCTTGAGAATACTTTATTCTTTTCTTTAATTTCTGAGACAAGATTACAAGATATAGCCACTGCTTGCTTAGACCTTGCAGTCTTCCCAAATGGTGGATTTATAAGTGTGTTCTACCACATCCAGCTTTTCAATCCTTTAAATTTGGTCTTTCCTAGAGTAAGTTTACCATTTTTTTTTCGGTGTCTTGTTTTTGGTGTCAAATATACGACCTATTTAGTGACCTGCAAACTCCAATGATCTTCATCTTAAAATTATACATTTTAACAGTTTTCTAAATGTATCTTTTACATATAAATTTGCATTCCATTTTGAATCAGTTTTAAGTTTTTGCATTTAGATGTTTTTAGTATATTCATGAAGCTAATATAAATAAATTTTCAAACACCTTTATCACCCCAAAAGGCAGTCATATTCACCAGATCTACTGTTCCTGCATAAGCTCCATCTAGCCCATATATTTTCACTAATCTTTCTAATACTGTAGATTCTCATATAACTGTAATAATACAATATATAGTCATTTGTCACTGGTTTCTTTTATTGCCAAAATGTTTTTGATGATTCATCACACTGTAACATATGTCAACACCTTATTTTCTTTTATGATGAGATGATGTTATAGGGTATGGCCTAATCTTTTGGTCAGTTGATGGACTTTTGTATTGTTTCCACTCATTGGCTATTATGAATGATATTGCAGTGAACATTCATGCTTAAGTACTTGTATTGATATGCACTTTTATTTCTCTTGAACATATAGATAAAAGTATGAAGATTTGCTATATGCTGATTTATATTTAAACTTTGAGAAAATGTCACATCTATGCTGCTATGTGGCTGACAATCACAAGTGTAGAATATGTAAGTTCTAGTTTTCCAATCCTTACCAACACTGCTCATTGTTCGTAGTTTGACTGTAACCATCTTAGCGGGTGTGAAATTGAGATCATTGAGATCTGTTGTGCATTTCTACAATGACTAGTGGTGTCATGATTTGATTATGAATTGTCCCTACAAATGTCTCAAATGTTGAAGGTTTTCTTCCCAGCTGCTGGTATGATTTAGAGAATAATTGGCTCATGAGGATGCTAATCTCATGCATTGGTAAGTTCCTAATAGCATGGGATATTTAGAATTGTGCCTAGTTGGATGAGGTGAGTTGTTGCAGGTATTTTTTTTTAAGAATGTATCTTGCTCTTTGGCCCTTTCTCTTTTACTCTTATGGGGATATTTCCTGACCCCCATGAAGAGTGTAGTTGTGTTCTTTGCACTTCCTGCTTTGTTAAAGAATACAAAAAAAAATTAGAGCCATATCCCCATGGGCAAAAACCTCTGAAATGGTAATTTCAAATAAATCTTTCCTCATTTTTAGCTGTTTTCTCAACTGTTGTGTCACAGCCACAGAGGGTGACTGACACAGATGCAGAACCATGTTTTGTATATTTAATGGTTATTTGTGTACCTTTTTTGCAAAAACAGGTACACAAATATCCTTTAGATATTTGATATTTGTAGATTACATTTAGATATTTGTAGATAGAGAGATATCCTTTACCTATTTTTAAATTCTATTATTGTTCAATTGCTATTGCTCATTTTGTTCTATGGTTATAAATCCCTATAGCGATCTGGCATAGAGTAGGTCGCAGGCAGCAGCTCCGTACTCAACCCCAGAAAACCGAGAGAAACAGGGACTCCCAGGAGCTTGAACTCACGCAGCATCCCAGGTAAGGTAAAAGCAACACTCTCCCCAAACAAGGAGCAACCGGGACCCACTGGGACCCAGGAATTCCCTCCTGGCCCAGGGCGGGCTCCATCCGGTTTGGGCCCGAGCACTCACAGATCCCGGGAGGCAGCTCTGCACCCAATC
>NW_021604706.1:763623-782730 GCF_004785775.1 Grammomys surdaster
GAGCACTCACAGATCCCGGGAGGCAGCTCTGCACCCAATCTCGCAGAATCAAGAGGAAGCCGGGCTCACAGGACCTCTGTGCCAAGCAATTTCTTAGGCTAGGAGGTGGCAGTTCTTGCCTCCAATCAGGGAGCAACTGGGACCCACTGGGACCCACTGGGACTCATTGGGATCCAGGAATCCTCTCCTGACCCGGAGCCCAGGCCCCTTCCGGTTTCCACCTGAACACTGAGCACATCTTGGGCCTCAGCTCTAACTCAAGCAGCAAAACTCATCCCAAACAGTTCTGACACAACCTAGATAATAGGAAAGACAGGCCCCAGTCAGAGACAGCACTGATAGCACAAAGGCTATCCAGATGGCGAAAGGCAAGCGCAAGAACACAAGCACCAGCAACCCAAGGTACTTGCCAGTATCAGAACCTAGTTCTCCCACATTAGAAAGTCCTGAACTCCCCATATCACCAGGAAAACAAGAACCAGATCTAAAATCACTTCTAATGATGATGCTAGAGGACTTCAAGAAAGAAGTAAATAACACTATCAAAAAACTTGAGGAGAACACAGGAAAACAGGATGAAGTCCTTAAAGAAACACAAAAATCCTTTAAAGAATTACAAGAAAACACAAACAAACAGATGAAGGAATTGAACAAAACCATCCAGGACATAAAAATGGAAGTGGAAACAATAAAGAAAACACAAAGGGAGACTATCCTGGAGATAGAAAACCTAAGAAAGAAATCAGGAGTCATAGACACAAGCATCACCAACAGAATACAAGAAATAGAAGAAAGAATCTCAGGTGCAGAAGATACCTTAGAAAATATCGACACAACTATCAAAGAAAATGCAAAATGCAAAAAGTTGTTATCTCAAAATATCCAGGAAATCCAGGACACAATGAGAAGACCAAACCTAAGGATAATAGGTATAGATGAGAGTGAAGATTCCCAACTTAAAGGGCCAGTAAATATCTTCAACAAAATTATTGAGGAAAACTTCCCTAACCTAAGGAATGAGATGCCCATAATCACACAAGAAGCCTACAGAACGCCAAACAGACTAGATCAAAAACGAAACACCTCCCGTCACATAATAATCAAGACACAAAATGTACAAAACAAAGAAAGAATTTTAAAAGCAGTTAGGGAAAAAGGCCAAATAACATATAAAGGCAAACCTATCAGAATTACACCTGACTTCTCACCAGATACTATAAAAGCCAGACGATCCTGGACAAATATCATACAAACCCTAAGAGAACATAAATGCCAGCCCAAGCTACTTTACCCAGCAAAAGTCTCAATTACCATAGATGGAGAAACTAAGATATTCCATGACAAAACTGAATTTGCACAGTATCTTCCCACAAATCCAGCTCTACAAAGAATAATAGCAGGAAAGATCCAATACAAGGAGGGCAATCATACCCTAGAAAGAGCAAGAAAATAATCCTTTTCCATCAAACCCAAAAGAAGATAACCACACAAACGATGTCTCCATTATTAGCAAAAATGACAGGAAGCAACAACACCCTCTCCTTAATATCTCTTAACATCAATGGACTCAATTCCCCAATAAAAAGGCATAGGCTAACGGACTGGATACGCAAACAGGACCCAGCTTTTTGCTGCTTACAGGAAACCCACCTCAGTGACAAAGACAGACACTACCTTAGAGTAAAAGGTTGGAAAACAATTTTTCAAGCAAATGGTCCTAAGAAACAAGCGGGAGTAGCCATCCTAATATCGAATAAAATCGACTTTCAACTTAAAACTATCAAAAAGGATAAGGAAGGGCATTTCATACTTGTCAAAGGAAAAGTCAACCAACATGAACTCTCAATTCTGAATATCTATGCACCAAATACAAGAGCGTCGACTTACATAAAAGAAACCTTACTAAAGCTCAAAACACACATTGCACCTCACATAATAATAGTGGGAGACTTCAACACCCCACTCTCAGCAATGGATAAATCATGGAAACAGAAACTAAATAGAGATACAGTAAAACTCACAGAAGTTATGAACCAAATGGACTTAACAGATATCTATAGAACATTTCACCCTAAAGCAAAAGAATATACCTTTTTCTCAGCACCTCATGGTACCTTCTCCAAAATAGACCATATAATTGGGCACAAGACAGGCCTCAGCAGATATAAGAAAATCGAAATAATTCCCTGCATCCTGTCAGATCACCATGGTCTAAGGCTGGTCTTCAAAAATGACAAAGAGAATGGAAAGCCCACATTCATATGGAAATTGAACAATACCCTACTCCTTGATAATCAGGTAAGGGAAGAAATAAAGAAGGAAATTAAAAACTTTTTAGAATTTAATGAAAATGATGACACATCATACAAAATCTATGGGATACAATGAAAGCAGTGCTAAGAGGAAAATTCATAGCTCTAAGTGCCTACAAAAAGAAACTGGAGGGAGCATACACTAACAGCGTGACAGAGCACCTGAAAGACCTAGAACAAAAAGAAGCTAATACACCCAAGAGGAGTAGACGGCAGGAAATAATCAAACTCAGGGCTGAAATCAACCAATTAGAAACAAAAAGAACTATCCAAAGAATCAATAAAACTAGGAGCTGGTTCTTTGAGAAAATCAACAAGATAGATAAACCCTTAGCTAGACTAATCAGAGGGCAGAGAGACAGTATCCAAATTAATAAAATCAGAAATGAAAAGGGTGACATAACAACAGAAACTGAGGAAATTAAAAAAATCATCAGATCCTACTACAAAAGCCTATATTCCACAAAATTGGAAAATTTGGATGAAATGGACAATTTCCTAGACAAATACCAGTTACCAATGTTAAATCAGGACCAGATAAACCATCTAAACAATCCCATAACCCCAAAAGAAATAGAAGCAGCCATTAAAAGTCTCCCTACAAAGAAAAGCCCGGGACCAGACGGTTTTAGTGCAGAATTCTATCAGACCTTCAAGGAAGACCTAATTCCAATTCTTTTTAAACTATTCCACAAAATAGAAACAGAAGGTACATTACCCAACTCATTCTTTGAAGCCACAATTACACTCATACCTAAGCCACACAAAGACCCAACAAAGAAAGAGAACTTCAGGCCGATCTCTCTTATGAACATTGATTCAAAATTACTCAATAAAATTCTAGCGAACCGAATCCAAGAACACATCAAAACAATTATCCATCATGATCAAGTTGGCTTCATCCCAGGAATGCAGGGTTGGTTCAATATTCGGAAATCCATCAATGTAATCCATTATATAAACAAACTCAAAGAAAAAAACCACATGATCATCTCACTAGATGCTGAGAAAGCATTTGACAAAATTCAACACCCCTTCATGATAAAAGTCTTGGAAAGGTCAGGAATTCAAGGTCCATACCTAAACATAGTAAAAGCAATATACAGCAAACCAGTAGCCAGCATTAAACTAAATGGAGAGAAACTTGAAGCAATCCCACTAAGATCAGGGACTAGGCAAGGCTGCCCACTCTCCCCCTACTTATTTAATATAGTATTGGAAGTCCTAGCCAGAGCAATTAGGCAACACAAGGAGGTCAAAGGGATACAAATTGGAAAGGAAGAAGTCAAAATCTCACTATTTGCAGATGATATGATAGTGTACTTAAGTGACCCCAAAACTTCCACCAGAGAACTCCTAAACCTGATAAACAACTTTAGCAAAGTGGCTGGATATAAAATTAACTCAAGCAAATCAGTAGCCTTCCTCTACTCAAAAGATAAACTGGCTGAGAAAGAAATTATGGAAATGACACCCTTCAAAATAGTCACAGATAATATAAAATACCTAGGTGTGAACCTAACCAAGCAAGTAAAAGACCTGTATGACAAGAACTTCATTCCCCTGAAGAAAGAAATCGAAGCAGATCTTAGAAGATGGAAAGATCTCCCATGCTCATGGATTGGAAGGATTAATACAGTAAAAATGGCTATTTTGCCAAAAGCCATCTACAGATTTAATGCAATCCCCATCAAAATTCCCACTCAATTCTTCTCAGAGATAGAAAGAGCAATCTTAAAATTTATTTGGAATAACAAAAAACCCAGGATTGCGAAAACTACTCTCAGCAATAAAAGAACTTCTGGAGGAATCACCATCCCTGACTTCAAGCTGTACTACAAAGCGATAGTGATAAAAACTGCATGGTATTGGAACAGAGACAGGCAGGAGGATCAGTGGAATAGAATAGAAGACCCAGAAATGAACCCCCATACCTATGGTCACTTGATCTTTGACAAAGGGGCTAAAACCATCGAATGGAAAAAAGATAGCATTTTCAACAAATGGTGCTGGTCCAACTGGTTGTCAGCATGTAGAAAAAAGCAAATTGATCCATACTTATCTCCTTGTACAAAGCTCAGTTCCAAATGGATTAAGGACCTCCACCTAAAACCAGCCACACTGAAACTAATAGAAGAGAAACTGGGAAAAAGCCTGGAATACATAGGCACAGGGAAAAAGTTCCTGAACAGAACACCAATGGCCTGTGCTCTAAGACCAAAAATTGACAAATGGGACCTCATAAAGCTGCAAAGCTTCTGTAAAGCAAAGGACACAGTCAATAGGACAGAGCGGCAACCAACAGATTGGGAAAAGATCTTCACCGACCCTACATCTGATAAAGGGCTAATATCCAAGGTATACAAAGAACTGAAGAAATTAGACTCTAGACAATCAAAGAACCCTATTAAAAAATGGAGCACAGAGCTGAACAAAGAATTCTCAACTGAGGAAGTTCGAATGGTTGAGAAGCACCTAAAGAAGTGTTCAGGATCACTAGTCATCAGGGAAATGCAAATGAAAACAACACTGAGATTCCACCTTACACCAGTCAGAATGGCTAAGATCAAAAACACAGGTGACAGCACATGTTGGCGAGGATGTGGAGAAAGAGGAACACTCCTCCACTGTTGGTGGGATTGTAAACTGGTACAACCACTATGGAAGGCAGTATGGCGATATCTCAGAAAATTGAACATAGTGTTACCTGGGGACCCAGCTATACCACTCCTGGGCATATACCCAAAAGAAGTTTCACCATACAACAGGGACACATGCTCCACCATGTTCATAGCAGCCTTATTTATAATAGCCAGAAGTTGGAAAGAACCCAGATGCCCTTCGACAGAAGAATGGATGCAGAAAATGTGGTACATTTATACAATGGAATACTACTCAGCTATTAAGAACAATCAGTTCACAAAATTCCTAGGCAAATGGATGGAGCTGGAAAATATCATCTTGAGTGAGATGACCCAATCTCAAAAGAACATACTTGGTATGCACTCATTGATAAGTGGATATTAGACCAAAAGCTCACAATGTCTAAGAACCTACATACAGACCACATAAAACTCACATAGAAGAAGGAAGACCAAAGTATGAATTCGTTGGTCCTTTCTAGAAAGAGTATCAAAAGTTTCAACCAGAACTCCCAAAGTCTAAACCAGAGAACACAAAGGGAGGGACTCACACACCTGTATAGGGAATTGAGGGTGTCCTTGTTAGACTTCAGTGAAAGTGGAGGGCCAAGGTCCCCGAAAGTTTGGATTCCCTACTGTGTGGGAATTCGAGAGCAGGGAGATGGGACTGGGAGGATGTTTGGAGCACACCATCACAAAAATTAGGAGGAGTGGGTATGGGATAAAGGATCTTGGGGGAGAATGAGAAAGGAGATAACATTGAAAGGTAAATACGTATAATACCCAATAAAAAACCCACACAGATAAAGGATTTTTTTAAAAAAGAGAGTTTACTTATCTTAAATTAATTTCAAAAGTTTCTAGGAGTTGCAAATTGGCTAAGATCCTATTTTAAGCTCTCCACAAAAGAACTTAAATCTCTGATCAATATTCTCAAGAGAGAGGTAAACCCTAACTTCCTCAATAGTTAATTGACAGAAGAGAGGTAATCTCACAAAAAGTAGAAAAAGCTATTTCCAATCGATATATCATATAGTCTGATTAATTGTCAGTGGTGCTATAAAAGTCCTTTGACAAAAGATTATAAATATAGATTTATATATCCTTAAATAAGGTCTTCATGACTCTCTGAGTGTCGAAGGAGCAACTGTTGGCGCTTCAGCCCTGATTTTACAAGAACTCTGAAAAATTGGCTTTAAAAATAAAAGAGGGGGAACGGTACCCCCTCAGAAGGAGCCCCCCTGAAATACTCTCCATCATGCCTTGTTCACTTTTCTCTCTCTTAAGCTGAAAGCTCATGGCAAATCTCTTGCTGACCATGTTGGTGACCTCGGGCACCACCAAGACCAACAAAACTTTGCCACAGATATGGGGAAGGACCCTCATACCCGTAAAGGGAATGCCCCAGACCCAGTTCCCTTATGGAGCCGAGGACTGATATGCCTGTCCAATACCACAGAAGGCACAGCTAACCGGCTACCATAAATATTAATGAAAAAAAATAGATACACTCACAAAGCCAGGCCCAACCATAAATACGATGAATAATAATTTACATCCAGGGAAGAGAAATCTCCCTGAGAATCCCCTTCTTTTTTCTTTCCAGGCAAAAATGAATCACCCGTGATGCCTGCCATTAGAAGTTCTAATCCAGATGGGCCAGAAGTCAGGATCCTCGCCCTTACCCTCACCCCCTACCTTTTCCCAGCTGCACAAGGTTCCCTGAAGCTTGGCAACTGCAAGATCCTGCTTGGAAACTGCAGATAGACTCAAAGCAGTGTACCATATCATCTGAAGAATAGCAGGGAGACCATAACTCAAGCAGTGTACCATATCTTCTGAAGAATAGCAGGTTGCAGTCCTCCTCGCCCCCACGAATAACTAGGGCCTGCCAGTCGGGTCAAGTGGCACCCAGACGTGGGGCTCGAGGCACGGACCCCTCTGGACGGACCCTCATTGAGAGGATGTGCGCAGGACATCAAGATTAAGCGAGACAGAGATCAAAACCCGCGACCAGTCATCCACGGAACCAGGTTGATGCTGCCATCAAGAAGACGGTTGAAGTTCATTACCATCAGCCGAAAATTGAAGAGGATCCAGAAGTGACTCTGCAGGAGACTGACACAGCTGCCAGCTCCCCTGCCTCCCCCCTACGGTCGACCGCTAGACTTCCACGCCCAGAAGGGTTCCTGGTATGCCTGGCTTTGCCCCCGTTTCTCTCGATAGAGAGCTTGGCCTCTTGATCACCACAACAAAAATTGGCTTTTTCCTAAACCAAGGCCGCCCTTGATATGGCCGCTAACATTGGGGAGCCTTCCTTTATGACAATATTACACCCCAAACTGACAAATGGTTGGTAAATTGAACATTTACAAGGGACTAGGATGGCTGTGAGTTAGTCCAATGACGGGATTATTGTAGGTCCACTTCCCAGGGGCCCACCCAATGCAGCCGAAAAGGAGTGCGTGGTGCTGGGAGTGGGTGCAGCCTACATGGCCTAAGACAGGGCCCTCACCCTCCTTTCACCCACATCGGAGTCCCTTGACGTTGCCCATCGTCGACAGCCTAAAACCTTCGACCATCGATGTGGCTCGTCTCACATCAGTGTTTTGGGGTTGTGAACTTGTCCAAGACCCCCCATAATTAGACATCCAAATTCAAAATTCACATAGTTGGGATTGATCATAAGATGCCTTCTCTAACTAAACAGAGAAGGGGGAGATGCCAGAAGCCAGGACCCTTGCCCTTACCCTCACCCCCTACCTTTCCCCACCTGCACAATGTCCTCTGAAGCTTGGCAACTGCAAGATCCTGCTTAGCAACTGCAGATAGACTCAAAGCAGTGTACCATATCATCTTAAGAATAGCAGGGAGACCATAACTCAAGCAGTGTACCATATCTTCTGAAGAACAGCAGGTAGATCATAATTCAAGGCAGTGTACCGTATAGACCATGACATGTTTCAAGGCACAGGCCAAGAAGATTTTGTACTTTTCCACCATCTGGCCCCTCTTACCCCGTCCCCTTGTGAAACATGCTATAAAAAAGCATTTCATGTTCAAAAATAAATAAATTATTTATAAAAAAAAAAAAAGAAAAAAAAAAGAATAAAAAAAAATAAAATAAATCCCTATAGCTATACAATTTGTTAATATTTCCTTATATTCTGCAGCTTGATATTGTATTTACAGATACCTTTTAATTTTCATAAAACCCACTGTATGGACACACACACACACACATCTTGTGCTTTGTGGATCATATTGTAGAAACAATTACATAATCTAAAATGAAAATAATATATACTTATTAATCTTCCAGAAAATCAGTTGACGGTTTCAGTCCACATCTCAAGATGATTAAATCATTTTGAATAATGTTTGTCCTTAATGTGATTGTAGCAGTTTACATTCATCTTTATATGTAGGTACTTGGTGATTTCAGCACTGCTGTTCAAAATGTTATTCTTTTTTTTTAATAATTTATTTATTTTTCTCAAATCGTAATTCATTCACACAGGGGTTATAAACACAGAAAGGCAAGATGTGGGAAAGGAGATGACACTGGAGTGTGGGTGTTCAGGGGGAATACAGATATCTTTCAGAACAGGGTATCGGCTGGGTGAAAGTTCAGGGGACAGGTCACTATGACTCTGCCTAGATTCACTTGTCCTTATCTAAGTTGGTATTATCTGCCAAGGCTACCTATTTACAAGGTCTATGACAACTTAGGCTGGTAAATTTCCACAAAAGCTGACTGTTTACAATAGCTTACAGCCATCTATTTCAATGTTTTTCCACAGAGACCCAAGACTTGGTGTTAGTACACATGTATGACAGGCCTATTGCTGATTTTAGGCCTATGACTGATTTTAGGCCTTCAGTGTGTAATCAGGGATGCCCCTGACATCTCCTCCCTTCTCTAAATATAGAAGGGCCGAGGCTATTCTAATCTTGCGAAGGCGGGGATAGAGACCTGACCTCCAGTGATTGAAGGGGACCTTGTAATGGCTCCGGTCCCCCTGTCATTGTCCAGTGAGGCATGAGGGCCATACCCGTCCCAATGTCTTTTTCCTGGAGAGGGGATACTTTTGACATCAACCCCTATGCAGTCAGGCTTGTTCCTCAGGGAACCCAGAAAGATATTTTTAACTTCAAAAGGTTATTCTTTACTCATCGAATGACCACAATAAACTTCTTGAAATCAACTGACTATAGCTGCATGGATGTTATTCTGGATTTCCTGTCTTATTTGTCCATTGATTGGTGAATTTGTACTCACAGTACTGTGTCGTTTTGATTACTGTAACTTACATGTTTTAAAATCAGGAAGTTAAGCTCTAGAGCTATTCATTCTTTTTTTAATTTTGTTTTTTTTAATAGTTATGAATTCAGTTCTTTTTTAATAGAGTATTTTCTTTATCTACATTTCAAATGCTATCTCCTTTCTCGGTCCCCTACCCCAAAACCCCCTATCCCATGCCCTTCCCTGTTTCTATGAGGGTGTTTCCACTCCCACCTCTCCGCCTTCAAATTCCCCTAAACTGGGGCATCAAACCTTCACAGGACCAAGGGCTTCTTCTCCCACTTATGCCCAACAAGGCCATCCTCTGCTACATATGCAGCTGGAGCCATGGGTCCTTCCATGTGTATTCCTCGGTTGGTGGATTAGTCCCTGGGAGCTTTGGGGGTCTGGTTGATTGATGCTGTTGTTCTTCCTATGGAGTTGCAAGCTTAAGCTCCTTAAGCTCCTTTAGTCATTTCTCTAACTTCTCCATTGGGGACCCCATTGGAGACCCTGTGCTCAGTCCAATGTTTGGCTGCACGCATCTCCTCTGTATTTCTCAGGCTCTGGCAGAGCTTCTCAGGAAACAGCTATATCAGGCTCCTGTCAGCATGCACTTCTTGTTATCCACAATAGTGTCTGAACTTGGTGAATGTATTTGGGATGCATTCCCAGGTGGGGCAGTCTTTGGATGGCCTTTCCTTCACTCTCTGCTTCACACTTTGTCTCTGTATTTTCTCCTATGAGTATTTTCTACCCTTTTCTAAGAAGGATGGAAGCACCCACACTTTGGTCTTACTTCCTCTTGAGCTTCATGTGGTCTATGAATTGTATCTTGGGTATTCTGAACTTTTGGGCTAATATCCACTTATCAATGAGTGCATACTATGTGTATTCTTTTGTGATTGGGTTGTCCCCAAACAATGTTGTACTCTTTTTTGCCCTCCATAGTTTTGAAAGTCTGTTATCATTTGCATTAGTACTCTTTCTTATTTTCAAGATGTTTTTCTTTGTCAGGAGTTCACAAAGTTAATACTTCCATGCATCAACTTTTAGAGCTGATCATATTGGAGCTTTTCTCAGCTTCTTGAGTCTGTAAGATCATCTGCCATTAATTTGGTTAATATTATTTCTTTAATATTTATTTAACTTTTTAGCTTCATTTTTAAAATTTTCTTTATGTGAGACTCTAATGGTAAGAATATTAGTTATATATTTTATTGTTCCATAGGTGTATGGCAAATCATTAAATTATTTTCCATTTAGTTCCTCACATATTGTTAAAATTAGGTAAATTTTGTTGGTTTGTCCTAGGACTGGATGAGTCTAACTTTTGCCAATTTAGTCAACTATTGAGCTGATTGAATTAATTTTAATTTTTAAATAAAATTTTAGTTCTAATTTCTATTAAGTTCATTTCATCACTTCTATCTTTGATAATATCATATTTCTTCTTAAATATAATTTGTTGTGGCTTATTGAATCATTTGTATGATGATTACTTTGAAATTATTGTCAGATATTTTGAATATCTGATTCATCTTAGTGTCAACATGAAGTAAATGCCTTTATCATTTGAGCTTTGAATTTTATTGCTTCCTAATATGTGTTTATCTTCACCTATATTTTGTCTATAATACTACAAGTCTGTACCAAACACAAAGGCATCCAGGTTCATAAAATAAACAATACTATAGCTATATTCACATATTGACCCTCACAAATCTTATTTACATAACATTCTACTCAATCACTAAAGAATATACGTTCTTCTCAGAAGCTTATGGACTTTTTCCAAAACTGGCCATGTATTAGAACACAAAACAAGTCTCAACATAGGTAAGAGAACTGAAATAACACCACTTATCCTATCTGACCACCACAGATTTAAGCTGGATATCAACAGCAGTAGAAATGACAGAAAGCTTACAAACTCATGGAAGGTGAACAATTCATGACTGAATGAAAATTGAGTCAAGACAGAAATTAAGAAGAAAATTTAAAACTTTTGAGAATTGAATGAATCACAGAAAGAACACACATGGTATGTATTTACTGATAAGGGGATATTAGCCCAAACACTCAGAATACAATCCACAGACCACATGAAGCTCAAGAAGGAAGACTGAAGTGTGGATGCTTTGGCCCTTCTTAGAAGGGGAAACAAAATGCTCATGGGAACAAATACGGAGACAAAATGTGGAGCAAAGAGTGAAGGAAAGGTCATCCAAAGGCTGCCCCACCTGGGAATCCATCCCATATACAGACACCAAACCAAGACCCTATTGTGGATATCAAGAAGTGTGTGCTGACAGGAACCTGATATAGCAGTCTCCTGAGAGGCTCTGCCACAGCCTGACAAATACAGAGGGGATGCTCACAGCCAAACACTGGACGGAGCACAGGGTCCCCAATGGAGTCCCCAGTGGAGGAGCTAGAGAAATGACTGAAGGAGCTGAAGGGGTTTGCGACCCCATAGGAAGAACAACAGCATCAACCAACTAGACCCCCAAAGCTCCCAGTGACTAAACCACCAACCAAAGAGTACACATTGAGGAACTCATGGCTCCAGCTGCATACGTAGCAGAGGATGGCCTTATTGGGCATCAGTGGGAGGAGAGGCCCTTGGTCCTATGAAGGCTCGATGCCCCATTGAAGGAGAATGTGAGGGCAGTGAGGCAGGAGTAGATAGGTGTGTGTGGGTAAACACCCTTATAGAAGCAGAGGAAGGGGGACTGGAATAGAAGGTTTGTGGGGATGAACCAGGAAAGTAGATAACATTTGAAATGTAAATAAATAAAATATTCGATAAAAAGTAATTAAGAGAAGAGACTCCAAAAATTAAAGAATAGAATTTGAAAAAAGAAAAGAATTGAATGAAAATACAACATACCCAAATCTATAGGTCAAAATTAAGGCAGTTCTGAGAGCAAGGTCATAGCACTATAAACCTACATCAAAAAACTATATCTTCAACAAATGGTGGTGAACAAATTGTATGTCATAGAATTTGGGTTCATCAATGAAAAATAACTAAGACAAAAGAGCTGTTATCTTTGCAAAACTCTCTTGCTTAAATTTGTCTTGGAGGGTCAGAAGTCTCAGGAACTAAAATGATTAGGAAGGAAGCCACTATAGAGCTTAACTTCCTGATTTCAAGCATAAGTTACAGTACTAAGATAACATGGCACTCTAAAGACGAATACACAAATCAATGGAAAATTAAGATAGAAGTTATTACTAATCAAAGAAATTTCTTCAGTGAAATGTAGATTCCATCAAACTAGATACAGCATGCACCAGAAATTACTCAAAGTTTAGGAATAACAGGTAATTATCTTGATTTTAGATAAATTTGAGCAAAGTTAATTGTTTTTAGAGTACTATGATACCCTATCAGAGCTGAGATAGTTTTGTTTTGTAGTACAAAAAAACAAATAGTTGCTCTCCACATACATCTGCCCCTCTTCCCATGGTAGAGATCTTACAAGTTTTCTTTTTATTAAGCCTGTGGAAGTTAAGGCCAGGAAAAATACACCATGAGTTCTCATTATATCAGCAAATTCAGAGTGAGCTCCTGATTACTTATGATTACTTATGTGGGAGCTCTGAGAGGTAGTAGACAGTGGTGCATGAAGAGCTAGGGTTTCTGCGTGATCCTTTCTATTCTTAGTCAGTCTCAACTTAACCTGGAACCAGGCACTTAGTCATTAGCCAGGGATGTAAGTCAATAGGAGGCTGACTTACATGTTCCTCACATCTGACTCACAAATCCAGAGCATTGTAGCATCAGATATCTCTCAATGGCTGAGTCCTTGTGACTTTCAATCTACAAGTACATTTTCTTTCCCGAATCTTACAATATAGCTTCCCAAGCATAGACCCTGCCTGCATCAGCATTGCTATATGAAAATATCTTCCTTCCATAATGAGCTGTTCCCAGTGGTGTTACCTTCCTTGAAAATAGTAGATGCCCTCTTTTAATGATATGCTTCTGTACTGAATAAGAAATGCTAGACGACTCTTGCTGTAGACTGAGAGCTACCTGCATCCTGAGGTCCTGCTATGTGAGGAACTTAAAAGAGATAAGCATGGTTAATAAACTTGGAAAAGCAGAATCCCCATGTGTTCTGCTACCCAGAGCTTTATTGTGCTATTTACTTTATGTTACTGAATTATGATATCTGTCTATGTAGATAGACACATGATATTAAGTCCTTATTAAATATATGCTGTTGCAAATATTTTCTTCCACTTCTTATGTTGTGCTTTCATTTATTTCATTGATTGTTTCATATATTGGCCAGAAACCTGTTATATGTTTCTCTACCATCGGGAGAGAGGCAGATGTATGTGGAGAGCAACTGTATGTTTTTTATACTAGAAAAGAAAAATACCTAAACTCTCATAGGGTGCCATAGTACAGTAAACACAATTAACTTTGCTCAAATTTATCTACAATCAAGGTGATTATATGCTATATGTTATATAGTCTCAATGTTCTTTTCATTTTGTTGCTTATGTTTTTGATGTTAAATTTTAAAAATAAATTATTGATAAGGCCAATACCAAAAGAAAATTTCTGTGCTTTCTTCTAAGAAGTTTAAAGTTTCTTTGGTCAGATGGAAATGATTTTCATGTAGGGGTTCAATCCTTTCATGTGTAGTCATAGTCTTCTTAACATATGTGTTGAAGGCACTATGTGTTCTGAACTATTTCTTCTTGTCCCCTTTGTTAAATGTTAAAGATTATATATATATATATATATATATATATATATATATATATATGTGTGTGTGTGTGTGTGTGTGTGTGTGTGTGTGCGTGTGTGTATGCACATGCATGTGTGTGTCATATGTGCATACATGTGTTTGAATATGTATATTACTGTTCCATTAATTTATTCTATTTTTGATGGCTGTATTCTCCTCTTTTGATTAATATAGGCTTGTGATAAAATTTGAAATCAGGTAGTATGATATGTCTTTCTTTGTTCTAATTTCTTGAAATTACTTTGGCCATTTGGAGTCTTTTGATTTTTCATAGATTTTAAGATATTTTTTCTATTTATTTGAAAAATGCCATTAAATTTTTGATAGTGGTTACATTGAATCTGTAGATTCGTTTTAGTTGTATAGCCATTAAAAGTTGCATAGCGATTTAAAAGATATTAAGTATTTCAAAGTATAAGCAAAGAATGGCTTTCTATTTATGTTTCTGTCTTTTAATGTTCTTTCAACAGTATTTTATAGTTTTCAGTTTGTAGATCTTTTACTTTCGTGGATAAATTTATACGTAGACACTTAACTCTTTTTGTTGCTTAATTCCTATTTCATATAGTTCTTTATGTATAAAAAAATCAACTGACTGGTATTTGATTGAGAAATCCTGCTAATTCAGACTTGATTTATTTAGATTTATTGCATACTTCAGGATTTCTAAGGTTATGCTGTGTGACAACTGACCATTTACCTTCTTACTGCCTAATTTGTGTGCCTTTTATTTCTTTTTCTTCCTTAGACCTTCCATGTAGTACTATATTGAATAGATGCAATAAGCATGGACATCCTTTTTACCATTAGGCATAGTGATACTTGTGGTCTTGTTGTGTATTGTGTTTATTATGTAGAGCTGCATTTTCTTTCTAATTTATTTGTTACAAGTTTTACTGTGAAAAGATAATTTTTTAAATATTTTTGCATCTATTATGATTGTTTCAATTACTTTTCTATTGCTGTAAAGACACACCATAACTTAGGCAATTTATAAAAGAAAGCATTTAATTGGGGATGACTTACAGTTTTAGAGGGTGAGTCCATTATCATCATCATGGTAAGGAGCATGCATGGCAGCACACAGGCAGGCATGGTGTTGGAGAAATAGCTGGGAGTTCTACAAAATGATTCATAGGCAGCAGGGAGAGAACTGAGATTGACGTGGGCTTTTGAAACCTCAAAGCTCTCCCACAGTAACACATCTCCTCCATCAAGGTCACATCTCCTAATCATTCCCAAAACAGTTCCAGCAGCAGGATACTAAGATTTCAAGTATATAAGCCTTGGGGCCCATTCTCATTCAAACCACCACAATGATTATATGGCTGTTATGATCATACTGCTAATACAGTATGTCCTTTCAGAATTTGAATTATGTTAAACCCTCCTTGCATCCCCAGGAAAAATCTCAGTGGATCTTAGTGAATGGCTCTTTCAGTTTGCTGTTCTTTGATTTATCCACATTCTCTTGAGATTTTGCATCTATATTCTTAAGGCCTTTTGGCCTACAATTATCTTATCCTACAGTATCTTTGTCTGACTTTGGTATCACTTTGGAAAATAAATTTGAAAGTATTCCCTCCTATTCAACTTTGGAAGAATTTGAGAATTGTTATTAATTATTCTTTTAAAACTTGGTAGTGTTCATTAGAACCCCAGAGGACGCTTTTATAGGAGGCTTTTATTTACTTGCTTAATCTTCTTACTATTGGTCTGGTCACATCTTCTATCTCTTCATGATCCAATTTGGTAAGTATGCTTCTGGAGATCGGGGTTATCCATTTTGTTATTCATGCAGCATTCTGTCATGATCTATTTGTATTTCTCTAGCATCAATTATAGTTTCTACTCATTTCTGAATTTATCTTTAGTCTTATTTTTAGTTTAGCCAATAGCATGTACATTTAGCTTATATTTTCAAAATACCAATTCAGTGTTATTGATTGTTGGTTTTCTAGTTTCTAACTCATTTACTTTGTCTTAGATCTTCGCTATTTCTGTTCTTATGTTAATGTTTAGCTTAGTTTCTGGTGTGTGTGTGTGTGTGTGTGTGTGTTCCTGAGAAGGCCATCATAAGTTGTTTATTTGAAACCATTTTCCTCAGAGATGGTTTATCACTGTGAGCCTCCCTTTCATGTATTTCTTTTCTATGTCTCCAAAGTTTTGATTTTGTATCTTCATTTGTGTCAACATCCTGACTTCTTTCCTAATACATTTTTTGATACACTGGTTGTATTGTTTAATTTCCTTGTATTTGTAAATGTTCCAGTCTTTCTTCTGTTACTGATTTCTGGTCTCATACTGTCATGTCTAGAAAAGATATTTTGTATGATCCAAATCTTCTTAAGACTTATTTTGCAGTCCAACATGTGCTTTCTCCTGAAGAATATGCTTTGTTCTTTTGAGAAGCATGGTGCTTTTGAACGGAACATTTTGTATATATCTCTTTGGTTCATTTGGTCTAAACTGTAGTTCAAAAGTCAAGGTTTCCTAGTTGGTTTTCCATCTAGATGATCAAGAACTCAAAATGAGATGATAAAGTCTCCTGCTACTGTTGTATTGCTTTCTATCCCTCAAATCTGTTAATATTTACTGTTGCTATCATGGTGTTCCAGTATGGGTACATAACTTAAAATTATTATGTCCTGTAGATAAATCAATCCCTTTATTATTATAAAATAGCCCTCTATTTTTTTTTTAAAAAAAGAGGAAATAAGAAGCATACTATTCATGTGGAAATCAAAGACAACTTCAAGAGTCAGTTCTCTGTTTCTACTATATATCTGAGTTTGAGAGAATGGACTCAGATTGTCAGTGTTGGAAGCACCTTTATTACTGAGCCTTCTCACTGACTTGACATAATGACCATCTCTGTCTTATTATACAGTTTTGGACTTAATAGGTGTTTACATGATTGTGTATAACAACTTCTGCTGTTTATCTACTGCATGGAGTATCTTTTCCGATTCCTGTGCTTTCAGACAGGCCAGGTGCCCATTGATTCCATAATCTGTGAGCAGAGGCTCCCATTTGCTATCTGCAGAGGACTCATGAGGAATTAACAATTAGGAAAAGATGAACATAAATCATTGGTACTGTGGCATAGTGGGGATGTTCTCACACAATAAAGCTTTCTAAGAAGCTCATGCTTTGGGATAGAGAGATGGTTTAGAATGCTTACTGCTCATACAGATGGCCTAGGTTTAGTTCCCATTACCTACACATCAGATAGCTCATAACCACTTGTAACTCTAGTTCTTGGAAATATGTTCCCTCTGGCCTCTGTAGGCACCTGCACACAACTGATACACATAAACTCATGTAGCCTCACACACACACATGCAAATAAAAATGGCTTAAAAATACAGAAGTTCATGTTTTGGCTTTCAGATGTTGCTAGTAGGATCTGTTGAGTTACAGCCCTGATTTCTGGGAGTCTTGCCTCTCTCCCATGTTCTTAACTTCCTCAATATACTCAGTGTGCTGATCACCTCAGCATTCTCAGTAGGATGGGAAAGAAGTGAGCTTCTTTGGCAACATCTCTCATCTTGGACCACAGAGTGCATTATTAAACTGTGCACTTAGAGTTCTCTTCCCTTCCTTTTGAGAATCCTGTGATGAGAGGTATACTCTTGACACTAAGCGGTTCTGTTGTGGGGAAAGGGCAACAATGAATATAGCATAACTGTTCTAAGCTCCTCTGTGCATCTATTCTTGTAACAAAATTGCCACTGTGGTATGATGTTTGATCTTCATGGTGAATTTGACTGGATTAAGAAGTGCCTAGAATAATTCTTGATCTATCTATGAAGGTTTTTCTAGACAGAAATGTAGCCTCAGACTCTGACCTAATGAATGGCTCAATTCACTGATGAGTTTAAATTTTCTGTAGCTATTTTCTATAGCTCACTGACAGCTGAGAAACTGTACAAGGAATAATCTAGTAGATGAAGTAGGCTATCAAAGGCATGTCTTTGAGGGCTATATCTTGACCTGGCTCCTTCCTGTTACTGATCAAATCTGATTCCTGTCTTCTATGATATGAATTGTACTGTTGTGCCATACCCTTCCTACTATGATGAACTGAAACCTCTGACCCATAAGCAAAATTAATCTTTTGTCCTTTAAGTTGTTTATGTCTGAATCGATCAATGCAATATAAACAAATGGCTGATCACATGTCCCCAACAGCTATACCCCCACTATGCATAATTTAGATCAAACACAGTGCTGCTGAGCAAAAAAAAGGAAAGAAAGAAAAAAAGAGAAATGAGAAGTAAGTCACTTCAAGCTATACTCATGAAACAAGCTAAATCATTTTAAATCAGTGATTTCACAACTGTAGCAGGTGCTTAAATACACTTTCAAAATAGCCCCCAGACACCAAATAAATTTATACAAGGCACAGTTTGAAAGTTCTAACACTAGCTTTCCACTGTTAGTCTCAAGGCTAAGTAACGTGAGTGCTAGGTTGGGTTGCGTGTTTCAGCCTCCCTGGGAATCTGGATGCTGACCTTTGAACACTGTGACAAAGCAGAAACCAGGGCTACTAGCCCTGAAGGGAATGGGCCACAGCTATTGAATCCCACTCTTTGTGCTGTCTCATCTCTTAAATAACCAATAACAAATGATTCTGCTGAATCCTAAGCTATAGTTTTCCATTTCACAGAAAATGAGACGTAAAAGTCTTAGTGCTCAGTGGGAGCAGATATTCCTTTTATTTATTCTCATATTTAAAGGCTTTATAAACCTTGCATGGACCTTTGGGCTGGTGCAGACACAGAATTGGTCTGCTCCGATCCTGTGGAGATACTGAATTCCGAGTCATCCTAGAAGAGCCACTGCACTCAGAGCAGCTGGTAAGAACTCCATCTCACTCCCTAAAACCCAGAGATACATCTGGGATCCAGGGACATTCAGGGCACAGCAGCTACCCAAACCCCGCCCCTCCGGAATTCCACTTCCCTTCCACCCCTGCCTGGTCCTTTGGGCTGGAGCAGACACAGAGTTGGTCTGCTCCTGTCCTGTGGAGAAACTGAATCCTGAGTCATCGAGGAGCCACTACACTCAGAGCAGCTGAAACTGAATCCTGA
>NW_021604706.1:782740-784200 GCF_004785775.1 Grammomys surdaster
AGAAACTGAATCCTGAGTCATCGAGGATCCACTGCACTCAGAGCAGCTGGTAAGAACTCCATCTCACTCCCTAAAACCCAGAGATACATCTGGGAGCCAGGGACATTCAGGGCACAGCAGCTACCCAAACCCCGCCCCTCTAGAATTCCACTTCCCTTCCGCCCCTGCCTGGTCCTTTGGGCAGGAGCAGACACAGAGTCGGTCTGCTCCTGTCCTGTGGAGAAACTGAATCCTGAGTCATCGAGGAGCCACTGCACTCAGAGCAGCTGAAACTGAATCCTGAGTCATCGAGGAGCCACTGCACTCAGAGCAGCCAAGGACCCACTGCACTCAGAGCAGAAGGATTTCCAGATCCAAGAGGAGGCCTGAGTCCCAGGAGTTCTTCCACCCAGGAGATTAGGGGCATAAGACCACAGAGACATCTGGACTCCGAGGAGCTCTGCAATAAGCAAGATAACTGGAAATACAGACTCCACTCTTACACAGTGAGGGCAGGTACCACTAGAGTTAACCAGATGTCGAAAGGCAAGCGCAAGAACATAAGCAACAGAAACCAAAGTTCTTGGCATCATCAGTGCCCAGTTCTCCCAATATAGCAAGCCCTGAACACCCCATCACACCTGAAAAGCAGGATTCAGAATTAAAATCACTTCTCATGATGATGATTGAGGATTATAAGAAGGAATTAAGTAACTCCCTTAAAGAAATACAGGAGAGTACAAGTAAACAGATAGAACCCCTTAAAGAGGAATCACAGAAAGCCCTTAAAGAAATGCAAGAAAACACAAAGAAGGAATTAAACAAAAACATTCAGGATCTGAAACTAGAAATAGAAACAATACAGAAAGTTCAAAGGGAGACAACCATGGAGATAGAAAACCTAAGAAAGAGATCAGGAGTCATAGACGCAAGCATCACCAACCGAATGCAAGAGATAGAAGAGAGAATCTCAAATGCAGAAGATATGGTGGAAAATATTGACACAGTTGTCAAAGAAAATGCAAAATGCAAAAAACTCCTAACTCAAAACATCCAGGAAATCCAGGACACAATGAGAAGACCAAACCTAAGGATAATAGGTATAGATGAGAATGAAGATTCCCAACTTAAAGGGCCAGTAAATATCTTCAAAAAAATTATTGAGGAAAACTTCCCTAACCTAAAGAACAAGATGCCCATAAACATACAAGAAGCCTACAGAACACCAAATAGACTAGACCAGAAAAGAAATACCTCCCGTCACATAATAATCAAAACATCAGATGCACAAAACAAAGAAAAACTACTAAAAACAGTAAGGGAAAAAGGTCAAGTAACATATAAAGGCAGACCTATAAGAATTACACCAGACTTCTCACCAGAGACTATAAAAGCCAGAAGAGCCTGGACTGACATCATACAGACCCTAAGAGAACACAATTGCCAGCCCAGATTACTATACCCAGCAAAACTCTCAATCA
>NW_021604706.1:789200-822292 GCF_004785775.1 Grammomys surdaster
CCGACAAAGAAAGAGAACTTCAGACCAATCTCCCTTATGAACATCGATGCAAAAATACTCAATAAAATTCTAGCAAACCGAATCCAAGAACACATCAAAACAATCATCCATCATGATCAAGTAGGTTTTATCCCAGGAATGCAGGGATGGTTCAATATTCGGAAATCCATCAATGTAATCCACTATATAAACAAACTCAAAGAAAAAAACCACATGATCTTCTCACTAGATGCTGAGAAAGCATTTGACAAAATTCAACATCCCTTCATGATAAAAGTCTTGGAAAGATCAGGAATTTAAGGCCCCTACCTAAACATAGTAAAAGCAATATATAGCAAACCAGTAGCCAACATCAAACTAAATTGAGAGAAACTTGAAGCAATCCCACTAAGATCAGGGACTAGACAAGGCTGCCCACTCTCTCCCTACCTATTCAATATAGTACTGGAAGTCCTAGCCAGAGCAATTAGACAACAAAAAGAAGTCAAAGGGATACAAGTAGGAAAGGAAGAAGTCAAAATATCGCTATTTGCAGATGATATGATAGTATACTTAAGTGACCCCAAAACTTCCACCAGAGAACTCCTAAACCTGATAAACAACTTCAGCAAAGTGGCTGGTTATAAAATCAACTCAAACAAATCAGTAGCCTTCCTCTACATGAAAGATAAACAGACTGAAAAATAAATTAAGGAAATGACATCTTTCACAATAGTTGCAAATAATATAAAATACCTTGGTGTGAATCTAACCAAGCAAGTGAAAGACCTGTATGACAAGAACATCAAGTCTCTGAAGAAAGAAACTGAAGAAGATCTCAGAAGATGGAAAGATCTCCCATGCGCATGGATTGGCAGGATTAATATAATAAAAATGGCCATCTTGCCAAAAGCAATCTACAGATTCAATGCAATCCCCATTAAAATCCCAACTCAATTCTTCACAGAGTTAGAAAAGGAAATTCTCAAATTCATATGGAATAACAAAAAACCCAGGATAGCGAAAACTATTCTCAACAATAAAAGAACTTCTGGAGGAATTACCATCCCTGACCTCAAGCTGTACTACAGAGCAATAGTGATAAAAACTACCTGGTATTGGTACAGAGACAGGCAGGAAGATCAATGGAATAGAATTGAAGACCCAGAAATGAACCCACACTCCTATGGTCACTTGATCTTTGACAAAGGAGCTAAAACTGTCCATTGGAAAAAGGAGAGCATTTTCAACAAATGGTGCTGGTTCAACTGGAGGACAACATGTAGAAGAATGAAGATTGATCCATTCTTATCCCCTTGTACAAAGCTCAAGTCTAAGTGGATAAAGGACCTCCACATAAAACCAGATACACTGAAACTAATAGAAGAGAAGGTGGGGAAGAGCCTCGAATACTTGGGCACAGGGTAAAAGTTCCTGAACAGAACTCCAATGGCATATGCTCTAAGATCAAGAATTGACAAATGGGACTTCATAAAATTGAAAAGTTTTTGTAAGGCAAAGGACACTGTCAATAGGACAAAAGGACAACCAACAAATTGGGAAAAGATCTTTACCAATCCTTCATCTGATAGAGAGCTAATATCCAGTATATACAAAGAACTCAAGAAATTAGACTCCAGACAACCAAATTACCCTATTAAAAAATGGGGTATAGAGCTTAGCAAAGAATTTTCAACGGAAGAAACTCGAATGGCCAAGAAGCACCTAAAGAAATGTTCAGCATCCTTAGTCGGTAGGGAAATGCAAATCAAAACAACCCTGAGATTCCATCTCACACCAGTTAGAATGGCTAAGATTAAAAACTCAAGTGATAGTAGATGCTGGCGAGGGTGTGGAGAAAGAGGAACACTCCTCCATTGTTGGTGGGACTGCAAGATGGTGCAACCGCTTTGGAAATCAGTGTGGCGGTTCCTCAGAAAAGTGGATATAGCATTACCTGAGGATCCAGCTATACCACTCCTAGGCATATACCCAGAAGATGTTAGAACATATAACAAGGACATATGCTCAACTATGTTCATAGCAGCCTTGTTTATAATAGCCAGGAGCTGGAAAGAACACAGATGTCCTTCAACTGAGGAATGGATTCAAAAAACGTGGTATATTTACACAATGGAGTATTACTCAGCTATTAAAAACAATGAATTCGAGAGGTTCCATTGTAAATGGATGGAACTAGAAATTATCATCCTGAGTGAGGTAAGCCAATCACAAAAGAACACACATGGTATTCACTCACTGATTATTGGATATTAGCCCAGAACCTTGAAATGCCCAAGATGCAACTCACAGGCCACATGAAGCTCATGAAGAAGGAAGACCAAGTGGGGGTGATTCAGTCCTTCTTAGAAGGAGCAACAAAATACTCAAGGGAGCAAATATGGAGACAAAGTGAGGGACAGAAACTGAAGGAGGGGCTGTCTGAAGACCATTCCACCTGAGTATCTATCCCATGTGCAATCACCAAAGGTAGATGCTGATGTGGAAGTCAGGAAGTGCATGCTGATAAGAGCCTGATATGGATCTCTCCTCAGAGGTCTTCAAGAGTCTGACATACTCAGAGGCAGATGCTCACAACTAACCATTGAACTGATCATGGGGTTCTCAATAGAGGAGTTAGAGTGAAGACTGAAGGAGAGCTGAAAGGGTTTGTGGCCCCATGAGGAGAGCAACAATACCAACCAACCACAGCTCCCAGGGTCTAAACCACCAGCCTGGGAGCACTTAGGGAGGGATCCAGTGCTTCAGTTGAATATGTAAGAGTGGAGGGCCCTGCTGGGCATAGGTGGAAGAAGAGAACCTTGACTGCATGAAGGCTGGATGCCCCAGGGGGTGGGAATTTTGAAGGTGGGGAGGTGGGAGTGGGGGGTAGATAGAGGTTACATCCACAGAGAAGAAGGAGGAGGGGTGAGGGGATTGGGGGTTCCTGGGTGGGTGGGGGATGGGGTAAGGGGACAACATAGGAAATGTAAATAAAACATCCAATAAAAAAAAAAACCTTGCATGGAGAGCCCCAATACAGTCTTGCTTGTAATATTTTGTGCCCAAATCCAAAGAATGTTTGAGGGCTATAGTTTAGGGTCACTAGCCCTTCTGATTATTGTAAATTTCTTTGGCACTAATAAAGGGTGTGAAAAAGAGCATTTCTTTTTTTTTTTTTTTAATCATGATTTTTTTTTATTTCTTTTTTTGAACATGAAATGCTTTTTTATAGCATGTTTTACAAGGGGAGGGGGTAAGAGGGTCCAGGTGGTGGAAAAGTACAAAATCTTCTTGGCCTGTGCCTTGAAACATGTCATGGTCTATATGATACACTGCCTTGAATTATGATCTACCTGCAGTTCTTCAGAAGATATGGTACACTGCTTGAGTTATGGTCTCCCTGCTATTCTTAAGAAGACATGGTACTCTGCTTTGAGTCTATCTGCAGTTGCTAAGCAGGATCTTGCAGTTGCCAAGCTTCAGAGGACATTGTGCAGGTGGGGAAAGGTAGGGGGTAAGGGTAAGGGCGAGGGTCCTGGCTTCTGGCATCTCCCCCTTCTCTGTTTAGTTAGAGAAGGCGTCTTATGTTCAATCCCAACTATGTGAGTTTTGAATTTGGATGTCTAATTATGGGGGGGTCTTAGACAAGTTCACAACCCCAAAACACTGATGTGAGACGAGTCACATCGATGGTCGAAGGCTTTAGGCTGTCGACGATGGGCAACGTCAAGGGACTCTGATGTGGGTGAAAGGAGGGTGAGAGCCCTGTCTTAGGCCATGTAGGCTGCACCCACTCCCAGCACCACGCAATCCAAAAAAGAGCATTTCTTAAGCTCTAAGATATGACCTCAACTGAAGAAAAAGAGCTTGCTGTGATAGCCAATATTCATCTCATCTGAAGCAAATTCTATAAACTTCAACTGTTCAGAACTATCTGGCAGATATAAAAATTATTTTCAAAAAAGGAAGTGGTATTATGTATGACTCAGAGAATAAAAGATTATAGCATTTCATCATAAGAAACTCTGACAGCTGATTCTTTTCCAGTGAAAGCACACTGTGATTTTGCAGCTTAGACCAGTAATCCATTTAATTTGTATCACTATTTCTTTTGCTTGCCAATATTCTGTCAAGCACCAAAGCTAGTGAATTAGACACCAGCTCTGCCTTCCTGGAGTTTGTAACTATCCTGGGGAAAGGTAGGGAAGCAGGCAACTTTAATTCCCACAACTGAAATGAATGTATCCAGAGCGTTAGATTTGAAGGTAAAATGTTCCCTACAGGCTCATTTTTCAATATTTTTGCTCATGTTTTGACAGTTATTGTCCAACTAATAGTGCTGTTTTGGGTGGCTAGGGCCTAGGTGGAAGAAATGGACCACTGATTTTGAAGGTTATATTACCTGCTCCACTCTTCTCCTAAGCTCTGTTCTTCCAGCTCTACCATGATATGAGCAATCCTCGCTTCAAATTCTTGCCATAATCCCTGAGCCATACCTTCTCTGACACAATTGGCTGTATCTTCTCACCTGAGAATCAAAATAAATTTCACTTCCCTTAGTTGCTTCTGTTAGTAATTTGGCCACAGCTATGAGAAAAGTAACACAGACACCTTGTCCTTTTATGTCAACAAGGCAGACAAAAGTGGTAGTGTGGGTTTGAGGCTTGAGTTAATCAACAGTGCTTTTCTGCCTCTGTACATGCCACTTTCAGACCCACATCACTCACAAACAGCATAGTTTCCCCTTCTTATTCCCAAACATCCTTGTCTGCCTGCTTTAATTCTTCTATGTGCTTTGGACTTTCCCTTACATTCGTTGTTCTTTATTCCAAGTGTATTTAATCAATTTGGAGACAGATAAATCTCAAGCTATAAGACAAAGGGAAGGTACAATCAGTCCATGCTAACTAGTTTTACTGGCAGGCTGTAAGTGTCACTTTACTTTCTCAGATGAAGAGATGAAATGGGAGCTGAACTCAAGCTGTGCAAATACATGGCTTGGGTTGAGCTTAGAGCATGTCTTTCTCTGTTCTAGCCATCCTTATGCCTAGGCCTAGAATCTTCTAGCCTCCAAAAAATCTAATCTTCCAAGATGACTGATTCAATCTAGCTTTTTGTCTTCTGTCTGAATTTCTCTGCTTAGACTCACACTAACTCTGCCAATCTGTTCTAATCTTCTGGATCCTTCTCATTCTCTGGCTCATTCTGTCTTCATCTGTGTCTAGCTTGTTCTCTCTGCAACCTGTCTCTGTAAAACAGTTCTGGTAAAACTGCCATTCCCCTCTTCTCTGCTCTTAAGTTTCCTCTTTCCTGTTGTTCTTATATGAGTTGAGCATATCCTATCTCTGATTTGTTACTTTGTCTGACCCTAAATTAGATGTTATTTTCAAACATGGATGCTTCATTCTACAAACTAACCTTACCTTCATTGTTAGGGATTAAAGGTGTGTCTATATTCCAGCCAGATCATACTGTAATCCAGGGCATGTCTGTATTCTGACCAGATTGTATAGACTTAGAAGGTCTTTGGATGTGATCCTTTGCAAGAGCAATCATGTTACTGGATTAAAATTGCTCTAAAAATTAAAATTTATTAAATTAAAAAGAGCCACACCTCTTTTTTCAAAATTTCCCAGGTTCTGTTAAATGGTTAATGGCTTATATGAGGGTGTTTCCTGATCAACAGGCTTAAAATAAGCACCCGACTCAATCCAAACTGACAACTTTGTTTTCTTAAGAATTTATATTTAGAGCCTGGGAGTCGGATTATGCTTTTCTTGCACGCTCAAATGAAGAAGTTTTTCAACAGACAGCAAATTAGGACAAAATCTAAATATTATTTATTGCACTTCCTCTAATGCACCTTTGCACTCTCATCAGAATTCATTTGGGACCAAAAATGTTACCCTGATATATATCTTAACTCTTACCTTCCTTTTTCTTCTTTTTTAAAAAAATTTGTTTTATTTATTTACCAGATGTTGTCCCCTCCTAAAGTTCCTCTTCCCATTCCCTATCCCCTTGCCTCTGAGAGGGTGCCCCCTGTCTCCTGCATCCCCCTTCCCCAGGGCCTCAAGTCTCTACAGGATTAGGTGTATCATTTCCCAGTGAGGCCAGACAAGGAAGTTATCTCCTATATATGTGCTAGTGGCCTCAGATAAACCCATGATGCTCCCTAGTTGATGGTTCAGTCCCTAAGAGCTCTGAAGGGTCTGGGTTAGTTGATACTATTAGTCTTCCTTTGGGGTCGCTATCCCCTTTAACTCCTTCAATCTTTCCCCTAACTATTCCATAAGGGTCTCTTACCTCAGTCTGATGGTTAACTGTATCTGCATCTGTCTCACTCAGGTGCTGGTAGGGTCTCTCAGAGGAAGCTGTGCTAGGCTCCTGTCTATAAGTACATCGTAGCATCAATAATAGTCTCAGGCCTTGATACCCACCCCTCCTCACCATGAGATAGATCCCAAGTTTGGTCTGTCATTGGACAGCCTCTCCTTCAGTCTCTTCATTTTTGTCCCTGTAGTTTGTCCCTCTTGACAGGAGTAATTCTGAGTCAGAAAGTTTGACTGTGGCTTGCTAACCCCATCCCTCCACTTGGGACACTGCTTTTCTACTGGAAGTCATCTTTTCAAGTACCTTCTCTTCAGTGTTGTGCTTTTCAGCTAAGGTCACCCCCATTGAGTCCTGGGAGTCTCTTACATTCCAGGTCTCTGGGACTTTCTAGATGGTTCCCCCTGGCACTCCAGAAGCTACATATTTCCATTTATTTTCCTAGCCCTCTGGGCTTCACTCCTATCTACTCCATACCTGATCCTCCCCCACTTCTTACCTCTTCCTCCTCTTTTCCACCCAGGTCCCTCTCTCCCTCTGCCCCTATACTTATTTTGTTTCCCCTTCTAAGTGAGGTTGAAACATACTCACTTGATCCTTCTTGTTAAACTACTTATGGTCTGAGGGTTGTATCCTGGGTATTCTGTGATTTGGGGCTAATATCCACTTATCAGTGAGTACATAGAATGCATTGTCCTTTTGGTTCTGGGTTACTTCCCTCAGGATGATATTTTCTAGTTCCATCCATTTGTCTACAAAATTTATGATGTCTTCATTTTTAATAGCTGAATAGTATTCTGTTGCGTAAAAGAACTACATTTTCTGTATTCATTCTTCGACTGAGGGATAGATGGGTTATTTCCAGCTTCTGGCTATTATGAATAAGACTGCTATGAGCATAGTGGAACATACATCCTTGTGGTATGGTGGAGCATCTTTTGGATATTTGCCCAGGAGTGGTATGGCTGAGTCTTCAGGTAGAACTATTTCCAATTTTCTGAGGAACTGCTAGATTGATTTTTCGAGTGGTTGTACCAGTTTGCAATCCCACCACCAGTGGAGAACTGTTCCTCTTTCTCCACATCTGCACCAGCATCTACTATCACCTGAGTTTTTGATCTTAGCCATTCTGATTGATATAAGTTGGAATCTCACAGTCATTTTGATTTTCATTTCCCCAATGACTAATGATGTTGAACATTTCTTTAAGTGCTTCTTGGCCATTAAAGATTCCTCTGTTGAGAATTCTTTGTTTAGCTCTGTACCCCATTTTAAAAATTGGGTTATTTGTTTTTTTAAGGTTAACTTCTTGGGTTCTTTATATATATTTTGATATTAACTTTTATCTTTTAAATTTTTAGGTATTCTTTGATTTTGATCAGCATACCGTTCAATAATTTGTTCATGAAATAACTAATATGAAACAGAATGGGCTAAAAAATCAGATTACATGGATTCCTGACAATGAAAATTATATTTGAAATGTATTTGCAAAAGAGGGTCCCTAAAGAACATTGTATAAAGTAAATCCTTATCTGTCAAGGTCACCTGGGTTTCATCCAGCCATTGACAAGCTATAGCAGAATAATACAAGAAATTAAAAACAAACAAACAAACAAAACCATAAAAAAGCCTGAGAGGAATACAATTTTGTTTACGGAACTGCTGCCAAGGCAATCCTTGACTTCATCAACCAGTCCACCTACACAGTTCTCCTAGTATCTGAATATAACAAACATTTCAAAAGTAGATCTACTTACTTGCTTCTTCTCTCTCACTCTTCCAGACAATTTCTGCTCACCTTTCAAATATCAATTTAAATACCACCTTTTTTTCTACTGTGTCCTTAAATCATTACCTTTATCCTCTACTGTTCTCACAAGGATAAGAATAGTTTGCTCATGTGTGTTCCTCTAGCTTGATATTTATTCTGCACATTGCAGTCACTGGCTTATGTGTCTGAATAATCATGTAGGTACTTGTTAGGAGCAGGATTTGGGTCTAACTTGTCTATTTTATAGTGGCTTTCATGGGGATCATAAGACAGGCTCAATGAATGCTTCCTTAGTGGCAAAGGTGCCTTATGTGACACCCCCCCCCCCGAAGTTAAAGCATACTGTAGAGTTTGGTTTTATTATTTAATTGACCAGTCCTTTTCAAAAACCTATCTGATGGGGCCAAAAACATAAACTTCCACTGCTTTAACTGTTATTATATATATAAAAAAGTCAAGTGGTATATTCACATTTCTTGACTCATTTATATGCTTTCTAAATTGATTTCTTACAAGGCAAATCTCAAAGTATTTTATTATGGGGTTAAGGATAGCATTCTCCTCTGATGGAGGGAGATGTGGAAATTCTTTAGCATCAAGTTTAGGATGCCAAATTGAAGGTGACATGCCAACTAAAATAAAGTAGAATTGCTTATGAAATAGTATATAAAAGAATCACTGACTTCTGTGGGATATCTTTAGTTCTGAAAATAAAACTCTGAGCATGCATGCACAAGTGGATACATTTGTGTAGCCTCAGAATGTTGGATTGGGAATCAAGAGGAAAAACACAACTACAAACAGGAGCCAAAGTTTGTTCCACAGAGGGTGAACTGTATTTACTTATGAATGAGTGAATGAGTAATTTGATTATGAGTTCTTAGCTCCTTGTTCCTTTATCTATATTTCTTTTTTCCTCCCTTTCTGCGGGGGTCCCTCTGACAACCATGGCCAGCAGAGTAACAATCCCTGGCTGGCAAGAAGGCAGTTCAATTCAAAATGTCTAAGCAGTCATGCTGGTTCAAACTTCAGAAGTCTGACCATGAATAATGCTTTATTTTAGGAACATTTATGCACAAAAACTTCATGAAAACTTTCCAAGTGATAATTAACTCAATATCATGTGTACAATGAACAATTATAAATCTCCTTGAGGAACAAATTAAACTAAATTAAGATCAGACATGACCACATCAAAACTTTTTGTAAAGTACATATGACTCCTTCCATAAAGATGGATTCTATAGGTTGGCTGAGCTCATGATAAGGGTCTGGCAGAAGATCCATTGTTGTGGTCTCTGGCCACACAGCACAAAGTTCATCAGGCTCTTAACCACATCTGTTCCCAGCCTTCTCAGAGTAACAGGTTACGAATCCCTTCCTTTGAAGGAACAACCCTATGAGGTCAATATTCCAGAGTCCCTAATGCTTATCTGTGTGAGAATAAGGAATTCAATGTCCATTACACCTTTATCCCTCCCTCCCTCCCTACTTTCCTCCTTCCCTCCTTCTCTCCTTCCTTCCTCACTAATATCTTTCTTTCTTGTACTGCTATATATGCAGTCGCTGAAATATTGTCAAAGTCACTGGTTGAACATCATGAAGATGGGTGCTGAATGCATAGATTGAGAACTATAAATATACTACAGATGGCCAATCATAAGAGAAGAGTGACTCAATTTTTATAGCAGTAGTTCTCAAAGTATTTCATCAAGATCTGTTAATCTGAAAAAACATTTACCTCACAGAGTTTTTGTTTATGGTTTTGTTTATATCTATTTATATTTACTATATAAGACATTAGAACAGAGAAAATTATTAGTTAAGAGTGTGATGACATCATCAATCTTTTTGTCACCTCTCCTAAAAGTCATTTTATATTGATGAGACATTAAGGAGGGAAAATTGTTTTGACTTCATAAATACCCTTTTTAGGGTCCTTGAGGACCTAGATAGGTAGAAATACTTCCTGGAAGAATGACAAGGAATGGAGGGAGTAGATCTGAATCCTGAAAGCAGGCAGTTGGGATGAGATTAAATGCTCAGAGATTAGGTCTAGAAATAAGCTCCAAGACAGACTGTGGGCCAAACAAGATCACACAGAAATGAAGCAGAAATGTAAAGAAATTCTGTTTGATAGTTAATGTGCCTAAGTCATGCCTGAGCATCTGTCTTTGTCTAAAGTGTCATTTGTGTTTAAGATATTCATGCTGATAGGGCGTGTGATGTTTTAAATTAAGAGAAGTTGTAGGGAGAAATCACAGAAGGTTTGCTGTCTTTCAAAGCCTTTCTGTCTCCCAAGATGCCCTCAAACAGCTCAATCAGTCAGTCATAAGCAAGGACCTTTCTTAGACATGTACTTATATTCCCATGGGTTTAATCAGTAGTTCTTAAGCTTGAATGAATGAATATGAATGAATGAATGAATATGAATATGAATATGAATATGAATGAATGAATGAAAGAATGAATGAATGAATGAATGAATGAATGAATATGAGTAGTAACCTGGGTGCCGCACACCAAGGTGTACACAGTTGTGGGTGTGGGAGAAATTTAAGAAGTAATGCCTTGTACTAGACAAAACATCTTTCCTTGATGGTGAACATTTAATCCTAACACTTGGGAAACAGGCAAGTGGATCTCTGAGATCAAGGACCCCTTGTTCTACAAAGTGAGTTCTAGGACAGTGGGGAGGGGGGCTACACTGAGAAACCCTGTCTGAAAACAAAACCAACCAACCAAACAAACCCCTTTGCATCCCCCACCTCCATCAAAAAACCCACAATTTTTAGAGGCATTAACTAGATTGATAGAGGGAGGTGCAGTTGACCTCATGGACTCTTAATTTTGCACAGCACTCACTTTAGAAAGACAACAAATAAAAATGAAGACATGACTACTCCAAGGTATGAGGAGGAGGATTTCATTATACATATGAGGGAGAGTACAGCCAGAAGCATCTGGAAAGGTCCAGACTGAATCCAGCCATGATAGGAGGGAGAGAACAGGGGAGAGCTAAAGAAGAAGAGAAGAAAGGGAGATGAAAGAAGACCAAAAGATCCAAGAACAGAGTCAAGAGAAAACATAGCTGAAGTGACAGGTTTATACAAGAATAAAAATCTGGGAAGCAAAGCCCCTTGGGCTGGAGAAGGCCACAAATGAGAAGAGCAAAGTGGAATCACAAGTACTGAGTAACCCTGTTGACCAGAGTGATCTTTGATATGCTAATAAGCACCACAGGAAGCCATTTGTCCTGGATTTCTTTGTCACCTGAGAGAACAATCTTATGGTTTGATCACAGAATTTAGATTTTGATTAAAGAACACTATTTTCTTTAAGACATGGCTATTCTTTGTCAACTTGACTATATCTGAAATTAATTAAAACCTAAAAATGAAGGGCATACCTGTGAGGGATTTTTGATTAATTCTTGAACTTTTCACTCACAGCCAGCTGGACTAGCCAGTTGGACTAGCTGAACCACAGCCTATAAGGCATTTTAATAAATGTATGTATGTATGTATGTATGT
Organism: Grammomys surdaster; assembly: GCF_004785775.1. Lineage (NCBI taxonomy): Eukaryota > Metazoa > Chordata > Mammalia > Rodentia > Muridae > Grammomys > Grammomys surdaster. The sequence goes on from NW_021604706.1 coordinate 800,820, forward strand.
ATGTATTCATTCTATAATTTCTGTACTCAAGAGACGTAGTTCTCAGCCTGTAATGGTAATGACCAATTTGCATGGGGGGAGGAGGGAGTGGAGAGGTAGGTGAACAACCCTTTTACAAAGGTTGCATAAAACCATATCCGAAAACATAGATATTTACATTACAATTCATAATACCAGAAAATTACAATAATGTAGTAGCAATGAAAATAATTTTATCATTGGGTGGTCATCACAGCATGAGGGACTGTATTAAAGGGTTTCAGTATTAGGAAGGTTGAGAAGTACTCTAGAGTCTAGAGAACCCTAATAAAAGAGTAAAATGAAATCTTTTGTTTGTTTGACAGCCTTGAATATCTCCAGCTTATATTCAATAGCCTTGAAGGTCCAGAATCTTTTCCTTACTGAGATGTGAACAAACAGTATAGGGTTATTTTTTAAAGAAGAATACATAGTACCAACTACGTTAACTGGTTACCATGGTTCTCAACTGGTGAGTTGGGACCAAAGTTGTTGATCCTATGTTCTGTATATCAGATATTTACACCACAATTCATACAAAAATTGTAGCAAAGTTACAGTTATAAAGTAGCAATGAAATAATTTGATGGTTGGGGGTCAGCAGGAAAGTTGAGAACCACTGGTTTAGAAAGATTATGTCCACTTCAAACATTGTATTTTATTTGAGTCAAGTTCACTGGTTTTAAATGATAGTAGTAAGCCTAACTCATGCTCTTTTAACTACAGCTTCAGAACAAATGTCCCCCATCCCCTTTAAATACGTAGGAAAGGTGACAGTACTTTCAGTGGGTGCGAAGTTTCCAGGCAGTTGGTCCTTTGCTGCTGAGGTAATTTTCTCTTTAGTCAATCTCTGTGGGAGGAAGCAGAATGACTCTGTTGACTCCCACAGATGAGGAACATTTTTATGAAAAAGAACATGATTTTACATCTGATTCCCTTGTACAAAGATTAAAAAGAAGGGCTTTTAAAATTGGCATGGTTTTCAAGTTGGAGCCCAGCAGGTCAAGGTGGCTTAGATTTCATCTGTGACACTGGTCATTGTTTGTGAGTGACAGGAGGCTATTTTATACAAAGGCAGCTGGAGTAGTACAAAGGCAGTCTTGGGGGCTGGGAGGCAGTGGGAAGGACAGGTGGAGAGAGCAGAATGGCACTGCGGAGAGAGGGGGTAAACAGAAGTGGAGGTTCAAGGACTGCTTGTTCTCTCTGTGGTACGCATAATGCTGGAGAACTATTGTCCAACAGACTGTGAATTTCAAAGACACAGAACATTTACCCACAGGTTTCTCTAAGAGTGAATTACCTATTGAACAGCAGGAAAGACAATGCTCACACTCAAAATTTGTGGGTCATATCCTGCAGAGAACCGAAAGAGCACAGTATGAGCCTTGTATGTGCTTCCCTGTCAAGGCTTACTAGGTATGAATTTATTCCACCCCACTGCAATTTGTGAGCACGCCACACGGTTGTGATCAGAAGCTATTTCTTCCTCAAGTACTAATAACAATAGGAAAAGTTTTCTTTGGAGCTGGGTGACCTTGTGTAAGTAAGTCACTCTTCCTCTCTGCCTTGGTTTTCTCATTCCTGAGAAGGGAGTGTTGCTGTCTCAACCTCATCTGCACGGTTCTTGGAAGAATCATGTGAGACAATAAAAGTGCGTCACGTCAGAAAGAGCTGTGCCTTCTTTTACTTTTAAGGAACCTAGAGGAATACAGAGTGACTCTACTCTGGTGCCTTTTCAGACTTGCATAACTACTGGAGATGGTTGTTGTTAGCATTTTGTCTAAGCTCCGCCCCACAGTTACCTGGCATGAGCCAGGTATGCCTGACTCACTATAAAAGGGGCTGCTTGCCCCCTCCTCTCTCTCTTGCTTTCTTGCCTTCTTACTCTCTCTCTATCTTCTTGCCTCTTCTCCCTCTCTCCCCATCCCCTTCCCCCCCTCTCCACGTGCTAATGGCCAGCCTCTACTCCTCTACTCTCTCGCTCTGCCTTTCTCTTTCTCTACTACTCCCTCAGCTTCCCTCCCCATGCCCTGATTAAACTCTATTCTATACTATACTATAGTGCGGCTGGTACCTCAGGGGAAGGGATGCCTCAGCATGGGCCCACGGAGGAACTCCTTTTTCCCACACCTTATCACACATCTACCAAACATATTCCTTCTCTCCTTATCTTTCTATAAAATCCAACATTTGGTGCCATAACTCACATGTTGGAGTTTAGAAACTCCAACAGTTCACATCACCCCTGCTACCCCATGGAGAGCCATCACTCAGTAGCCCAAACTTCAGAGAACTCGTAAGCTCTCCTCCCTTCACTGGTCAGTGCAAATATTCCCACGGTCCCAGAGAAGAGTTCTTTAACACAGAGCCACCCCTGTGCTGTCCTTGAAGATAGAGACATCCAGTCTTTTTACTGACCTTTGTTCTAGGACACTCCCTCTTGGGTGAGATTTTCCTCTCTCCTCTGAGGTGGTTCCTTTCTTGCTGCTGAGAACCCTAGGCCTAGGTGAACCATTCTTCCACTGTCCCAGAGCTCAGCCCCCAGTTCTCCACGTGACAATCTGGTGATCTGGCCTAGCTGTTGTTTTCTCTGGCTATTAATTTTATCCTCAGGATGCTAGTAGGGGTAATTAATAGCTCTACTTTCACGCAACGGGTTGGTCTTCACTGCCTTGTCCCTACTTTCTGGGACTTCCCAGTCTAATTCACAGTACCCAACAAGCAATATCTCTACATGGCCACTGAATTGACACTTTACAACAACTCTTTTGGTAGCGATCCTTAGTGTAGGTTTCCCTCTCCTCACTCCTTTATTCTCTCTGCTCATTTGCTCTGCTCTTGGTTTGCTGCATGAAAATCAGGTCTGGGTCCACCCCTTGTGTCCTGTCAGGGGCTGTCTGCTGAGCCATTGCTTTCCCATGCGCTAAACTGTCCCTGTCTTTCTCTCTGTTTGGGACTCCACTCTCATGCTCTTTACATGCCCATGCCCCTCGCCTGTTCTCATGGTTTCCGTGTCTGCCCACTCAGTTCGTGTCACAGGCCTAAACCCACCCGGAAATACTTTCTGTCACCACGGTCTCACATCACTGCTGTCAGATCTTTGATTCCTTTCCTGTCTGGTCCACACCAACTCTAAGCCAAGTGTTTCTCTGCTAATGCAAAATATGGTTTTCTCTTCTTATGCAACCTGTCAAAGTTATTTAACAATTAAGATTTTCATTCCTATCCTGCCTTGGTAAATGATTTGTGCTACTGCCACTAAGATATAGTATGCTCTATTTACTATATACATTCTCTAATTTAATGAACACAAGTTGTCTAACTCAGATATGACAAATAGATACCACTCTCAATCTTGTCAGAAGTATTTATATCTATGTCTATGTCGATATAGATATATAACGTTTATGAATCAGACAGACAGAATCTCCCAAAGCTTAACAGCTTATCCACCAAGGTTTCGGAAGATATAGACACAGCTTCAAGAGACTGCTTGGATTGTGGTATGATGAAACATTGTCAGCAAGACTGGATACCTAAGAGTCAAATGACTCGCACTGTCTAAATCAAGGTGAGTCATTTTTCATTTCACATGTATCTATTTCACAGAAAAAAGTTCTCTCTCTTTTGGACTTGAAAGCCAGACTGAGGAAAAACATTGAAACAGATGGCTATAAGCTAATGTAAACAGGCAGCTTTTGTGGAAATTTATAAGCCTGAGTAGTCATAGACCTTGTAAATAGGTAGCCTTGGCAGACAATACCGACTTAGATAAGGACAAGCGAGTCATAAGCAGAGTCATAGTGACTTGTCCCCTGAACCTTCACCCAGCCGATACCCAGTTCTGAAGAGATCTGTATTCCCCCTGAACACCCACACTCCGGTGTCATTCCCTTCCCCACATCCTGCCTTCCTGTGTTTATAACCCCTGTGTGAATGAATTACGATTTGAGAAAAAATAAATTATATAAAAAAAAAGAAAGCCAGACTGAATCTGTTCAAGTTGCCATGGAGACCACAGGGACCTGGGAACTGTTTGGACTATAGATGAACTCTGACATTTTCAATTAATACATGACTCCTAGACTATAATTTATTCTTCCCAGATTTCTGATACATTGACAGCTAAGGTGACTGTAACTTGATAGCTATAGAACAGACCTAGCTCCTTACCCTAAGGTAATCCACCACTATATTTACTCATTAATAAATTAGTTAACTACCTAAGACTGCCAGATTTCTTACAGACTTCAAGATAATGGATACACAAGTTCAGATGTAAGCTTTCACAGATGTAACCTTCATTTACTTCCTTACCTAAACTCAGTTTCCAGCAACTAGTTCAGATGTAAGCTTTCACAGATGTAACCTTCAGTTACTTTGTTACCTAAACTCAGTTTCTGTCAAATAAATTCTTCATATTTCCTCTTCTTGCTACGTCATTGTCCTAACACTAACCAATAGAGTTCTTACAAATTCGCCTAACCCTATTAAAACTCTCTACTATACAATCCAACTGTCGAATAACAAATTTAAATTTTAAGAATTTTGATTGTCTTTTGACTCAATGTAAAAGTGTTTCTCATTATGTATGTTCAGTCTCCTAGACAGAGGGAAAAAGCCTTTCTTGTTCCTTCTGCTCCATGAAAGGATAAAAATTCTCTATAAGCTCATCTTAACTCATGCTGTTATCTTTTTTGTAAACTTATAAGCTACAGGAAACCCACTCAGATCTACCTCTCATGAACCAAATAGACTCCATCCAGGTAAGTACATCTGCTAATCAATAGCCTAAAGTTCCCACTTGCTACCTATTTCAGAGGGTGGGATTCCTATCCTGTGCCCTGGAATTGGGACTCACCCCTAACCATCAAGACCTAATGGTTTCAAATGTACATCTAAAAAAATTTTCTTTCTCTCAAATGTACTTAAATTTATTCTCTACCTATAATTTACACACACACACACACACACACACACACACACTAATGTATGTTAACAACCTCACATATGCACGTGTGTGTTTCAGCATCTTGTCAAGTCCAGGCACTTACTATAATCTAGGACAGCTCCAGAAATGCGAACTACAGGTTCCCCAATCTTCTCTCACAGATACAGACACTTCTACTGAATCTGTTCCTTCTGATCTATCCAGACATGGTTCCACAGGCCCTGGAACAGTCAACTCTCCTAAGACTGGAACAACATCCTCATACCTGTCTTCCTAGGTTTCCTAACCCCCAAATCAGCAGGGAGTAGCTGAAGATAACAATGACCCTATTCCTGCTCCACCATCACCTCTAATTTTTTCTTTTTTTAATTAAACCAAAATGGGGGAATGTTAGCATTTGAAAGATTAAGGTCTAAGCTCTGCCTCACAGTTACCTGGCAATAGCCAGGTATGCCTGAGTCACTATAAAAGGGGCTGCTTGCTTCCTCTGCTCTCTTGCTTTCATGTCTTCTTGCTCTCTTTCTGTACTCTCACCTCTTCCCTGTCTCTCCCCATTCCCTTTCCCCCTCTCTCCATGTGCTCATGGCCATCCTCTACTCCTCTGCTCTCTTGCTCTGCCTTTCTCTATTTCTACTACCCTCTCAGATTTCCACCCCATGTCCTGAATAAACTCTATTCTATACTATATCATCGTGTGGCTGGTCCCTTAGAGGGAAGGAATACCTCAACATGGCTCCATGGAGTCACCATCTTCCCCCACACCTTACCACACATCTACCAAACATATTTCTTATCGCCTTATCTTTTTATAAAACACAACAGCTATATTCTTCTGGTTTCTATTGAAAAAGCTAGAAGAGCAGCACCAAGGGGTATTTAGGAGTCTGTGAGGGAAATTGTTACTAACTAGCCTCTCTTAAAAATTGGGTGCTTGAGTAGTGTGCCCTCTTAAGTTGGTATGATCAGAACGTTAAAGTTGTGTTGGGGCAGTAAGAAATAGCATTTGTGTACATGAACCATGTAGTAAATGCAAATATACTGGGAGGCAAAGTGAAAAGGAGGAAGGCAGGTGGAATGTGTAAGACACAAGGTTAAGTATCAGGTACAAGCCCTCTAGAAAGCTGTCTTTCCTAGCACCTGAATGACTCAGGGTTGATTAATCTTCTGCTCTTCTCCTTTCTATGTGTGACTCAGGTCATAGAATGCATTCCCTCTGCTTTGTATTATACAGTAACAGTGGCCAAAACATCTATTGTCCTCTGTCTTTCAAACACATATTGTCTTACAAACACAAAAGTGTCTTTATATAGAGAGAAAAGATATGGACTTTCCATAGTTTTCCCTTGAAGGTGAAGCTTAAAGTAGCTAATTTTTAAAGATTAGTGTGCCATGCATAGGCCAGGAAACAGCTGGTCCTTCCTTGTAAATCTCAGCATTCTTTATATAGATGAGAGAAACTCATTAAAAAGGTGCTTAAATTTCTTTTGGATACCATTCCCATTTTTAAGATGTCTTTATAGGACATTGTAATGGCAATTCTTAAGGGTTGGAACAATGTCAAGTCCATAGCAAAAGTTATTTTCAAGTTAGTATTTCATCAGCATACACTGATTCTTACAACCTTTCCTCTTTCATTTCCAGACCCCAAGCAGCCCAGTGGATGTACAAATGGACTGGGAGGAGGGAAAACCTATCCTTCCATATTTAAATTTCTGTATTTTCATAAGCCTAATAAGGAAATCAGAGCTGGGAAGGAGTTGTGTTGGAGGGGTGAAGATGCTACTGGAAATCTGTGCTAGTTAGAAGTTTTTTCTTTAACATGCTGGCAATCCAATGTTATTCAATCATATTTGTAGTTCTTTTATGCCACTTGTTCATGCTAACTTGATTTCTAGGGAGAACAGTAGGTCATTCTGCCTTTAAATGACTCTTGTGTTGCTCTTTTAACAAACTCATAATCAGTGCTAGGCAAATGAATACAGTAGACATAATTTCTTAGGTGAAGGACTCAGCAAAATCCTTCACAGTCTTTCACTTTCTCATTGTCCCATAGAATGAGAAGCTTGGGCAAGGCATGCTGGTGTACATTAGGGCTCAGGCTTGAAGGGAGAGCTACTTGATATCCTTATATGTCAAGTATGAAAATGACTGGACAGTGGTTTTGGGTTACAGAAGGCTTTGCCTGGGCATTAGCTTTCCAAGGAGCTTGCATTACCTTGCTGATATCTGCAGACCCTGTGCTGATCTTCTAGCTGGAGATGAAGCCACTAAATGCTGTTCTTTGCCAGTCAGCTTGAAGAATGCTGTAAGGTATCAGGCAACTTGTGTGTCATCCCAAAATATCTTCTGTAGGAAACTGCTTGGATAGCATGAATTCATTTTCCTTTCTCTTTCCCAAAATTTCTCTCATACAATTTTCTTTTAGTGTATAATATCTAATTTATTATATTATTTGATATTAATACTTTTACATGCTTAATATTTTCACATTCTACAGCAACTCCATTTGACTGAGTTTTATATATCAAATATATCTAGGGATACATTGCTGATAGAGACTGTGTTTGTGTTTGTGTATCTGCCTATGTCACTACAGAGTGAAGTCATTAAAAACTCTCAGCTGATTCTTGTAAATTGACAGAATAACAAATGCTGTGCCAAAATGATTTCACATAAATATAAATATCTGAAAGGGTGGATTGAGAGGCTGCTATGAAATATTCTGGGTTTGGACACTCTTTGGCCTACTTATCATAGGAAATAAAATATTCCTTACTTTTGTGCTTTCTTCCTGTCACTATTGCTAAGCACGTGATCTCCTGTCTCCTTTCCTAGGGATTAAACAAAGGATCAAAACTCCACTCTCAGATAAGCTTGGACTCTGAAGTTCCTAGAGAATGTCATCCATTCTCTCAAATAACTGTCAGATATTGTGATACAGTTGCTGTGAGCTCAGTTTCATTTGTGCTGAGAGTCACCAAATTTCTTAGTTTAAAGTGAACTTTTAATTGAATATGTAAATAGATCTGAAAAAATATTCAACATGGTGTTGGCTCTTGTTTAATCTTTTAACAATGGCAACACATTGTTCCCAAAGTGGTTTTATATTTCTATTACCATGTATGGAAGCTCCACCCACACCAATCTCTATTTGTTATGGGATAGTCTTTTTAATGGTATTCATTTCCACAGCTATGCTATGGCATCTTACATGGTTTCAGTTTGTATTTTCATGAGCAATCATGCTATATAATATTTTATGTGCTTATTTGCTCTCTGAGTATCTTCCTGAAGTGTGTTAAAACCTTTTGCACATTTTCCTTGGTATTTTTCAACTGCTGAGTACTTAGAGTTCTTTACAAAATCTAGAGTATGTGCACATATGAAAAATATATATGGCATCATTATTGTAATTTTCTCTAAGCATACATTTTGTATTTTCATGCTCTTTAATGTAGTCTTGAGAGGAGCAAAAATTTTAACTTTGACACTACACATAATGTTTCACTCATATACACATACATACATATACATACACACACATACACACAAACACAAACACAAACACACATACAAACCTATATCATTCTTTCAGTGGTATAGCAAGAAATTTTTACTGATCCAAAGTCATTAAGTCTTCCTCCTAAAGCTATACTCTAGAAATTTTATAATTTTATATTTGGGCCTATGCTTCATTTTCTTTATTTTTTGTATAGGTTATGAAATATATCAAAGTTATTTTTTAAGTATATGAATAGCACTATTTCTTAAAAATATTTTCCTTTATCCAGTAAATCACTTCTTTTCATTTTAAAAGTCAACTGATCATATACAGAATGGAGTCTGTATCTGGACTCCATTCTGTTTCTATAGGTATATGTTGGCAGAGATTCCCTAATTGTCTCTTGATTGGGTCAATAAAGACGGCAGAACCAAATCACTAGGTGAAAGATAAGGGAGGATTTCCAGGCTGGACAGGAAGAGAAGGGGACAGAGACAGGATTGGGTTTTTCAGACTAGGCTGTAGAGCAGATAGGAAGCTGCAGACATGTTAGTCTCTCAGGGCACAGATAGTTTGTAGCCTCCTCAAGCGGCTGAGGAACCTAAGGATGATGGGTCAGGATACTCTTCACCCAGCCTTTGAGTTATCTGGTCAGTTTTAAAATGTAAAAGTCTCTAGTGTATTTAATTACTTGGGGCTAAAGGGAACTGGGTGAGATGGCCTTTGCCACCCCTGGGCAAGGAAGAACCGGCAGAGTTCTCAGGAATACAGGTGGCAGCTGTTCTCAGAGTACAGTCGGGATCCTGGGAAAGCATTAGCTAGCAGTGGAGGCTGACTAGCAAGCAGGTAGCTGCTAGTCCCAGGGCCTAGCCAGAGTAAGTGTGCATTTTTAAAATTATAACAGATGTAGCTTCATATAAATATCATATTGATTGCTATAGCTTTATACTGTTTGACAGTAAAATAACTTAAATATTCCAAGTTTTTGGTCCCTCTAAAACTTCTTTTAGATTCTTTGGGTTCCTTGTAGATCCATATGAATTTTGGAATTAATCTGTAAATTTTCACAAAATCATTGCAGAAATTTGCAATGAGTTTTCATTGAATATATAGTTCAATAAAAGGAGAATTGACATCTTGATACTTAGATCTTTCACATCTTATATATAGTATTTTCTATGTATTTAATAATTTATACTCTCATCAATTTTATTTTAGAATATTTATTATTTTATGGTTATGAGTATTTTTCCTGCATGTGTATCTATGCACCATATATGTGCCCGGAGCACAAATAGATCAAAAAATGACATCAGATCCCCTAAAACTGTAGTTATGGATGGTTATTAGCCACCATGTGTGTGCTGGAATCAGATCCAGGTCTTCTTTAAGAGCTCTAAAGGACTGAGCCACCTCTCTCCAATTCTTTATAAACTGCCTTTTAATTTTAATTTGTAGTGCTATATATCAAAATACTATTTACTTTGTGTATGTATTTCTTTCTGCACAGTTTTCACAAATTTACTTACAGTTCTAGTGGAGGTTTTGTAGATTCCCTTGCATTTTCTACATATTTTATCAGGTTACAAATGAAGGTACTTTTAGCCTCTTCCTTTACAGTTTGAAAGCTTCTGGATTTTTAAATATAATTTTTATTAAGCTTTGGGTGAAACAACTATAACATAGCTGACTAAAAGGGATGTGTGTGGGGGCTGAAGAACTGACTAAGCAGTTCAGAGTGTTTGTTCCTGAGTTCAATTCCTAACACTCACATGGTACCTTATAATTGTAGCTCCACTTCCAGTAAACCTGATGGCCTCTTTTCATCTCCAAAAGGATTTATGCCTGTATGTGATGTACTTATATACATGTAGGCAAACACTCTTAAATTGAATATATCTTCTTTAAAGAGGTAATATAAGTGGAAATTATTGTCTACTACAAAGAGAAGTTTCCTTGATGAGAGGTGAAGTCTACACTTATCTATGGATACAAGGACAAATATTTAGAATGTAGTTAGAGATTATGTTCGTTTAGTAGACTGTCAGTTGTAGATTCTCCTCAAAGATCCATGACCTTATTAGCCCTGGACAGTTAGTAAATATTCAGTACCAGCATGATTTCCCTCTTGTTGAACAAGTCCTAGGGTCTTACATCCAAATAGAGAGCTGTTAGTTATCACCAAGATATGCATGCCACTATTGTATCTTTAGAGTTATTATGGTGCCATGATGGTCATTGTTGTGGTGCATAGATGTCATAGCTGAATAGGACTGTTGGTTGCTTCCATCTTTTCGAAGCTTCCATGGCACCATCTGGTACCATGAAAGCTGCTCCTCAGGGAGGAAGCCTTCCAGTCTGTTATAGCTCAAGGGTTTCTAGTCCCTCTGTCCGAAGTGCATGGTATTTTCCGCAATAGGCATTTACCTTCCACCTCTGGTAACTAAAGGCATGTTTTGGCAGTCTCTTGGACAACCCTGGCCAACAGTTCAAAAGGGGACTATTCATACCCAGTGTCAGTGGAATGATGATACAATTAGGGGGCAATAAGTATAAAAGGAGAAAGGCGAATAAAATAACAATAACAGTGCCGATGGAGTCATACGATTAGCTATCTACCTAAAATACCTATAACACATGGAATTTGGTATATAAATATAAAATTATACTTTAAATAATTTTTTGGATCTCAGCTGACAATGCTGCCTCAAAGAGCCACAGAGCATCTAACAATACCCCTCTCACCAAAATAGACATAAAAATCTGCACAATTTTTAAAGGTCCCTCTTATCATATTAAGGATGTTTATTCTTTGTGTGCCAAGAGCCTTTCTTCTTATAATTCTGAAATGATGTTAAATTTTGTAAATGCTTCTCTAGGCCAATTTAGATGACCTTTTACCATTATAATTTTTTCATATGGTGAATTATGTTCTCTGGTATTTTAAAAAACTGATGGACAGATGTGGCACACACCTTTAATCTAAGCACTTGGGAGACAATGACAGGTAGATATCTGCGAGTTCAAGTCTAGTCTGGTCTACATAGTGAGTTCTAGGAGAGCCAAAGCTACACTTCCTGGCATCCATAACGGTGTCTGCATTTTGTGACTGCACATGCGATGGATCCCCAGGTGGGGCAGTCTATGGACGGCCTTTCCTTCAGTCTCTGCTCCACACTTTGTCTCCATATTTCCTCCCGTAAGTATTTTGTTCCCCCTTCTAAGAAGCACTGAAGCATCCACATTTTGGTCTTCCTTCTTCTTGGGCTGCATATGGTATGTGAATTAAATCGTGGGTATTCTGAACTTTTGGGCTAATATCGACTTATCAGTAAATGCATACCATGTGTGTTCTTTTGTGACTGTGTTACCCTACTAAGGATGGTATTTTCAAGTTCCATCCATTTGCCTGCGAATTTCATGAAGTTTTTAATAGCTACTAGTATTCCATTGCGTAAACGTACCCCATTTTCTGTATTCATTCCTCTATTGAAGGACATCTGGGTTCTTTCCAGCTTCTCACTATTATAAATAAGCCTGCTATGAACATAGTGGGGCGTGTGTCCTTGTTATATGTTGGAGAATCTTCTGGGTATATGCCCAGTAGTGGTATAGCTGGATCCTCAGGTAGTACTATGTCCAATTTTCTGAGGAACAGCCAGACTGATTTCCAGAGTGGTTGTACCAGCTTGTAATACAACCAACAATAGAGGAATGTTCCTTTTTCTCTACATCCTCACCAGCATCTGCTATCACCTGAGTTTTTGATCTTAGCCATTCTGACTGGTGTGAAGTGGAATCTCAGGGTCGTTTTGATTTGCATTTCCCTGATAACTAAGGATGTTGAACATTTCTTTATGTGCTTCTCAGCCATTAGAGGTTCTTCAGTTGAGAATTCTTTGTTTACCTCTGTTTCCCTTTTTAATAGGGTTATTTGATTCTCTGATGTCTAACTTATTGAATTCTTTGTATATATTGGATATTAGCCCTCTATCAGATGTAGGATTGGTAAAGATCTTTTCCCAATCTGTTGGTTGCCACTTTGTCATATTGACAGTGTCCTTTGCCTTACAGAAGATTTGCAATTTTATGAGGTCCCATTTGTCAATTCTTGATCTTAGAGCATAAACCATTGGTGTTCTGTTCAGGAACATTTCCCCTGTGCCCATGTGTTCGAGGCTCTTCCCCACTTTCTCTTCTATTAGATTCAGTGTGTGAAGGTCCTTTATCCACTTGGACTTGAGCTTTGTACAAGGAGATAAGAATGGATTGATTTGCATTCTTCTACAAGCTGACCTCCAGTTGAACCAGCACCATTTGTTGAAAATGCTGTCCATTTTCCACTGAATGATTTCAACTCTCTTGTCAATGATCAGGTGATCATAGGTGTGTTGATTCATTTCTGGTTCTTCAATTCTGTTCCATTGATCTACCTGCCTGTCTTTGTATCAATACCATGCAGTTTTTATCACTATCTGTCTGTAGTACAGCTTAAAGTCAGGGATGTTGATTTCCCTAGAAGTTCTTTTATTGTTGAGAATAGTTTTCTCTATTCTGGGTGTTTTTGTTATTCCAAATGAATTTGAGCATTACTCTTTGTAACTCTGTGAAGAATTGAGTTGGAATTCTGATGAAGATTGCACTGAATTTGTAGATTGCTCTTGGCAAGATGGTCATTTTTACAATATTAATCCTGCCAATCCATGAGCATGGGAGATCTTTCCATCTGCTGAAGTCTTCTTTGATTTCTTTCTTCAGGGACTTAAAGTTCATGTACAGATCTTTCACTTATTTGGTTAGAGTCACACCAAGATATTTTATATTGTTTATGACTATTGTGAAGGGTGTCCTTTCCCTAATTTCTTTCTCAGTCTGTTTATCCTTTGAGTATGGGAAGACTACCAATTTGTTTTAGTTAATTTTACATCCAACCACTTTGCTGAAGTTGTTTATCAGGTTTAGGAGTTCTCTGGTGGGAGTTTTGGGGTCACTTAAGTATACTATTTTATCATCTACAAATAGTGATATTTTGACTTCTTCCTTTCCAACTTGTATCACTTTGACCCCCTTTTGTTGTCTAATTCCTCTAGCTAGAATTTCAAGCAATATATTGAATAGATAGGGAGAGAGTTGGAAGCCTTGTCTAGTCCCTCATTTTAGTGGGATTGCTTCAAGTTGATGTTGGCTGCTGGTTTGCTGTATATTGCTTTTACTATGTTTAAGTATGAGCCTTGAATTCCTGTTCTTTCCAAGACTTTTACCATGAAGGGCTAGTTAATTTTGTCAAACGCTTTTTCAGCATCTAATGGAATGATCATGTGGAGAGTTTTTTTGAGTTTGTTTATTTAGTGGATTACATTGATGGATTTTCATATATTGAACCATTTCTTCATCCCAGGAATGAAGTCTACTTGATCATGACCAATGATTGTTTTGATATGTTCTTGGATCAGGTTTGTGGGACTTTTGAGTATTTTTGAATTAATATTCATAAAGGAAATAGGTCTGAGGTTCTCTTTCTTTGTTGGATGTTTGTGTGGTTTTGGTATCAGCATGACTGTAGATTCACAGAATGAATTGGGCAGTATTCCTTCTGTTTCTATTTTGTGTTTGAAGAGTATTGGTATTAGGTCTTCTTTGAAGATCTGATAGAATGTGCAGGTTTTTTTTTGGGGGGGTTGGGAGACTTTTAATGACTGCTTCTATTTCTTTTGGGGTTATGGGAGTGTTTAGATGGTTTATCTGATCATGATTTAACTTTGGTGTTTGGTATCTGTCTAGAAAATTGTCCATTTCATAGAAATTTTCCAATTTTGTTGAGGGTAGGCTTTTGTAGTAGAATCTGATGAGTTTTGGAATTTCCTCAGTTTCTGTTGTTACATCTCCCTTTTCATTTCTGATTTTGTTAATTTGGATACTGCTTCTGTGCCCTCTGGTTAGTCTGTGTAATGGTTTATCTATCTTGTTGATTTTTGCAGAGAACCAGCTCCTGGTTTTGTTGATTCTTTGTATAGTTCATTTTGTTTCTACTTTTGTTGATTTCAGCCCTGAGTTTAATTATTTCCTGCCATCTACTCTTTGATGTATTTTCTTCTTTTTGTTCTAGAGGTTTCAGGTTTGCTGTTAAGCTGCTAGTGTATACTCTCTCCAGTTTCTTTTCGGATGCACTCAGAGCTATGCATTTTTCTCTTAGAACTGTTTTCATTGTGTCCTACAAGTTTTGGTATGATGTGTCATCATTTTCATTAAATTCTAGAAAGTCTTTAATTTCTTTCTTTATTTCTTTCTTGACCAAGTTATCATTGTGTAGAGCTTTGTTCAGTTTCCACATGTATGTGGGTTTTCCATTGTTTTGGTTGTTATTGAAGACCAGCCTTAGTCTGTGTAGATCTGATAGGATGCATGGGATTATGTCAATCTTCTTGTATTTGCTGATACCTGTTTTGTGACTAATTATATGGTCTATTTTGGAGAAGATACCATGAGGTGTTGAGAAGAAGGTATATTCTTTTGTTTTAGGATAAAATGTTCTATCGATATTGGTTAAATCCATTTGGTTCATAACTTCTCTTAGTTTCACTGTGTCTCTGTTTAGTTTCTATTTCCATGATCTGTCCATTGATGAGAGTGTGTGAGTCACTATCCTCTGCATCTGTGCTGTTGTGCCCAATCCCCCGTCTCTATGCATTTCCCTGAGAAGACTGCTCAAGGAGAAATCCAAACTTAGGTGGTAGGCTGCTGAATATGTCTCCTTGTTCCTGTTTTGATCCTTGTTCCTGTTTTTATTCCTGTTCCTGTTTTGTGGGGTGTATAAAAGGGAGCTATGCAGTTGAAAATATAGCATTTGGTTCTTTATCAGATGACTCCTTGTATTTCTTTCTTTCGCCCTCAGCCCTCCGCCGATCCAAGAAACTCAGTCAGCTATGCTGGTGTAGCTGACAATTGAAGGTTCCACCGAGATTGGAAAGATGAGGAAGATTGCTGACAGGCCTTCTCCGGGGCACGCATTAGGACAGGAGACGTATTTTGCATGAACCGAAGGTAAGATTTCGGGGTAAGTAAACACCATGGATATGGCACATAGTAAGAAGTAGCAGGCTAAGCAACTATCTCCTCTTCTGGGTCAGCAGGGAACCGCTGTTAAAGCTAGAGTTATTGAAGAATTTACAAAAATTCTCTCCATGATTTGTGGCCAGCGGCACTTTTAAGCTGGAAGACTGGGAAAAAGGTAATAGGTGATTTTTATGCTGCTGCCGATCGCCATGGCGCTTTACTCCTTAAAAAATCAGTTTGGGGCATTTGTCTTGGCCTGTGGCGATTTGGGCTTTGCTCCTCTTTCTGTACAGTTTTCCTCCCTCTTCTGCATCTCTGGGTTGCAAATGCCACCCTCCCTGTCCACGCTGCTTTCGAGGATCACTTTCGAGAATAACCTTCGAGGATCATTGCCTGCGCTCTTGTGTTTAGATGAGAGTGAGGACTGAGTTGGAGACTTTTTTCGCTTTTTTCTTTTTCTTTTTGTTCTTTTTTAAGAGGGGAGAATTTTGTCCCAGATAGAGGGGTGGGGTCTGGCTCAGGAGGAGGGTCCCCGACCTCGCTTTGAGGGCTCCTGTTTCTCTCTGCTGCGCTTTCACTCTGGCTGAAGAGTGGAGAGGTCTGTGGGCCCAGCATTGACATCCGCAATGACTGTCGGCAGCTGGGATGCCTGGAGAATTGTGCAGTGATGGGGGCTTCCTCCATGTCCTGCTCATCTCCATTGCCAGGGACTGCCGAGGCTGCCACTTCCCCAGGCTCACAGTCATCACCTGGTGCTTGCTGCTGTTTCAAGTGGCTGGCCTCGAGAGCCTGGGGGACCTCTTCCTGAACCTCACAGTCGTCTGTGGCTGCTGCTGTCTGCATCAGCGCACTGGTCATCTTTGAGATGACCAATCTCAGGGATATTGGGCTTTGTAGTCTTGAGGAACAATACTCGGGGGCTATCAGGATTGAGAGAAATGCTGACCTCTGTTGCCTCTCCACCAAGGACTGGTCTCTCATCTTGGAGCTGCATTGTGGGGAACAAGCCCCCAAGGGAATGTGGGTACCTGAGTCCAGGGACATTGGAGGAGAGGTCCATGTGTGAAAGGACCACCATCAACGATGAGTGCAGCTGCCATCGCTGGACCTCAGATTGCTGCCAGAGAATGTGCCCAGGTGTGTGTAGGAGGTGAGCCTGCACCGACAACATCGAGTGCTGCCACCTGGTGTGCCTGGGCAGCTGCCATACACCTGACGACTGCACAGCCTGTGTGGCCTGCCGACACTACTACTGCAGAGGCGTGTGCGTGCCTACCTGCCCGCCCACCTGGCACCTACAGGTTCGGGGGCTGGCACTGTGTGGACAGAGATTTCTGTGCCAATGCCGAAAGCAGTGACTTGGATGGCTTCGTCGTCCATGACAGCGAGTGTATGCAGGAATGTCCCTCAGGTTTCATCTGCAACAGCACCCAGAGCATGTACTATATTCCCTGCAAAGGCCCCTGCCCCAAAGTGTGTGGTGATGAAGAAAAGAAAACGAAACCCATCGATTTGGTTACTTCTGCTCAAATGCTCCAAGGATACACCATCTTGAAGGACAATCTGCTTATTAACATCCTGCGAGGTAATAACGTCGCCTTGGAATTGGAGAACTTCATGGGGCTCATTGAGGTGGTAACCGGCTATGTTAAGATCCGCTATTCCCATCCATGCCTTGATCTCCTTGTCCTTCCTGAAGAACCTTTGTCTCACCTTAGGAGAGGGGCAGCTAGAAGGGAACTACTCTTTCTATGTCCTGGACAACCAGAACTTGCAGCAGCTGTGGGACTGGAACCACCGGAACCTGACCGTCAGTTCTGGGAAAATGTACTTAGCTTTCAACCCCAAGCTGTGTGTCTCTGAAATTTAGCAAATGGAGGAAGTGACCGGAACAAAGGGACATCAGAGCAAAGGGGACATCAACACCAGGAACACCGGAGAGCAAGCTTCTTGTCAAAGTGATGTTCTCCATTTCACCTCCACCACCATCTGGAAGAACCACATCATCAAACATGGCACCGGTACTGGCCACTTGACTGCCGGGATCATTGCCACCATTGCCATTGCTGCAGGGGCCACCGTGGGAGCAGGCATTGCCTTATCCAGCAACATACAAACTGCCCAGACATTGAACGAACTTTCGGGGAGGGTACAGATACATTGCTTTCTCAGAGTGATATTCAGTCTCATTGTCATATTGCTGTTTTAGATTCAAATCAACAAATTGCTTTGGTTCAAGAACAAGTAGATTTTATGCTATCCACCAGACATGTTGTTAGCTATGATCCCTTTTTTCATGCCATTTGTGTTACACCTGTGCATGTAATTAATGCTTCCTCTTCTGTTAGTATTTAATGCTACTTATTATTATCTTACTCGGCAGCTCTTTAATAAGATTGTATTAGTTAATAATACCAGAGTTGATCCTATTGATGGGTCATCTATCTTGGGCATGTTTCTTCAAGTGGGAATGCTGGTGAAAGAGTTGGCTAGAGTTACTTCCTTGGCAGTTTTTAGCCTAATTTTGCTGATGCTTGTTTTTTGGGTGTCTGTGCCGCCTTTGGGCACAACAGGTACAATCTCAAGCTGTTGTGAGAGGATTGGTGCTTTTACCTGATAGAGGGGATCCCTCTGCCCAAGTGTGGCTGACCATGCTACAAAATGCAGAATCGTTCACCTAGGCCCGAGCTGCAGCCGGGACTGCAAGGGAGTTTTCCCTGAGAGACATGCCTGGCTGCATAGGAGTTGGTGTTGATACAGTTCCCCTCTTCAGGAAAAATACACCGGGATTGGTATGACCATACCACCTCACTGTACAACGGCAGGGGGCTGGGGGTCATTACAATATCCCCAATATTCACTGAGGGTCTGGTCGCTGTCTCTGCTCAGCCTCTAATTAAAAGAAAAAGGGTGAATTGTGAGTCACCATCCTCTCCACCTGTGCTGTTGTGCCCGATCCCCCGTCTCTATGCATTTCCCTGAGAAGACTGCTCAAGGAGAAATCCAAACTTAGGTGGTAGGCTGCTGAATGTGTCTCCTTGTTCCTGTTTTGATCCTTGTTCCTGTTTTTATTCCTGTTCCTGTTTGTGTTCCTGTTTTGTGGGGAGTATAAAAGGGAGCTATGCAGTTGAAAATATAGCATTTGGTTCTTTACCAGATGACTCCTTGTCTTTCTTTCTCTCACCCTCAGCCCTCCACTGATCCAAGGAACTCAGTCAGCTATGCTGGCGTAGCTGACAAGAGTGGTGTGTTGAAATCTCCCACTATTATTGTGTGAGGTGCAATGTGTGCTTTGAGCTTTAGTAAAGTTTCTTTTATGAATGTGAGTGCCCTTGCATTTGGAGCATAGATGTTCAGAATTGAGAGTTCTTCTTGGTAGATTTTTCCTTTGGTGAATATGAAGTGTCCTTCCTTATCCTTTTTGATAACTTTTGGTTGAATGTCAATTTTAGTCGATATTAGAGTGGCTACTCCAGTTTGTTTCTTGGGACCATTTGCTTGGAAAATTGTTTTCCAGCCTTTTACTCTGAAGTAGTGTCTGTCTTTGTCACTGAGGTGCATTTACTGTATGCAGCAAAATGTTGGGTCCTATTTAAGTATCCAGTCTGTTAGTTTATGTCTTTTTTTAAAATTTTTTTTTATAAATAATTTATTTTTGAACATGAAATGCTTTTTTATAGCATGTTTTACAAGGGGAGGGGGTAAGAGGGGCCAGGTGGTGGAAAAGTACAAAATCTTCTTGGCCTGTGCCTTGAAACATGTCATGGTCTATACGGTACACTGCCTTGAATTATGATCTACCTGCTGTTCTTCAGAAGATATGGTACACTGCTTGAGTTATGGTCTCCCTGCTATTCTTAAGATGATATGGTACACTGCTTTGAGTCTATCTGCAGTTGCTAAGCAGGATCTTGCAGTTGCCAAGCTTCAGAGGACATTGTGCAGGTGGGGAAAGGTAGGGGGTGAGGGTAAGGGCGAGGGTCCTGGCTTCTGGCATCTCCCCCTTCTCTGTTTAGTTAGAGAAGGCATCTTATGATCAATCCCAACTATGTGAATTTTGAATTTGGATGTCTAATTATGGGGGGTCTTAGTTTATGTCTTTTTATAAGGAAATTGAGTCCATTGATGTTAAGAGATATTAAGGAATAATGACTGTTACTTTGTTGTTTAAGGTGGAATTATATTTGTGTAGCTATCTTCTTTTGGGTTTGTTGGAAGAAGATTATTTTCTTGCTTTTCCTAGGGTGTAGTTTCCCTCTTTGTGTTGGAGTTTTCCATCTTTTATCCTTTGTAGAGCTGGATTTGTGTAAAGATATTGTGTAAATTTGATTTTGTCATGGAATATCTTGGTTTCTCCATCTATAGTAATTGAGACTTTTGCTGAGACTCATAGCCTGGGCTGGCATTTGTGTTCTCTTAGGGTCTATATGACATCTTCCCTGGATCTTCTAGCTTTCATAATCTCTGGTGAGAAGTCTAGTGTAATTTTGATAGGTCTGCCTTTTTGTATTACTTAACCTTTTCCCCTTACTGCTTTCAATATTCTTTCTTTGTGTATTTGGTGTTTTGACTATCCTGTGACTAGGGAAGTTCCTTTTCTGGTCCAACCTATTTGGATTTCTGTAGGTTTCTTGTGTTTATGGGAATCTCTTTAGGTTAGGGAAGTTTTCTTCTATAATTTTGTTGAAGATATTTACTGGCCTTTTAAGTTTGGAATCTTCAGTTTCTTTTATACCTATCACCCTTATGTTTGGTCTTCTCATTGTGTCCTGGATTTCATGGATATTTTGGGTTAAAAGCTTTTTTGCATTTTGCATTTTCTTTGACTGTGGTGTCAGTGTTTTTTACTGTATCTTCTGCACCTGAAATTCTCTCTTCTATCTCTTATATTCTGTTGGTGATGCTTGTGTCTATGACCCCTGACCTCATTCCTCGTGTTTCTATCTCCATGATTCTCTCCCTTTGTGATTTCTTTATTGTTTCTATTTCCATTTTTAGATCCTGGATAGTTTTGTTCAATTCCTTCACCTGTTTGGTTGTGTTTTCTGGTAATTCTCTAAGGGATTTTTATGTTTCCTCTTTAAGGATTTCTACCTATTTCCCTGTGTTCTCCTGTATTTCTTTTAAGGGAGCTATTTATGTACTTCTTAACATCCTGTATCATCATCATGAGAAGTGGTTTTAAATCAGAATCTTGCTTTTCTGGTGTATTGTGGTAACCATGGCTCACTGTGGTGGGAGAACTGGGTTCTGATGATGCCAAGTAGCCCTGGTTTCTGTTGCTTATGTTCTTGTACTTGTATCTTGCCATCTTGATATCTCTGGTGTTAGCTCGTCTTGCTATCTCTGACTGAGGCTTGTCCCTCCTGCTAGCCTGTGTGTCAGTAATCCTGGGAGACTACTTCTCTTGGGGAGAAATTTGGGTTCGGAGAGCTGTGGTACAGTGTTTGCTCTGGGGCACAGATGGATTCCAGAAGGATCTTGTAAATGGCTGTTTCTTGGTTTTTGGGTTCTAATGGCTCTGGAAAGGTCTCTATTGGGCCCAGAATTTGAACAGAAGTGGTGGTCTTACTTGTGCTCACAGGTGTGTTAGTACTGTTGGAAGAGCATCTCTCTCCAAGCGGTATTTGGATATGGAGAGCTGTGGCACAGGGTTGGCTCAGGTAGCAGATGGAAACCGGAAAGATCCTGTCCCATGCAGCTCCTTGATTCCTATGTCCTAAGGGCTTTAGGCAGGTCCCTCCAAGCAGAAATGGTGGTCTTACCTGTGCTGACACGTTTGTCAGCACTGCTGGGAGATTAGCTCTCTCCTGGTGGTATTTGGGTATGGATAGCTGTGGCACAAGATCAGCCCAGGCACAGATGGAAACAAGAAGAATCCTTGGTAAAATCTTGTATACATAAAATAAAAATAAAAATAAAAATAAAAATAAAAATAAAAATAAAAAT
>NW_021604706.1:822302-991962 GCF_004785775.1 Grammomys surdaster
AAAATAAAAATAAAAATAAAAATAAAAATAAAAATAAAAATAAAAATAAATCTTTAAAATTATTTATAGTGTCCCCTATCTTTTTATAATGTATAAAATTTCTAGAGTGTCTACTCTTTCATCTCAGATGTTGTTCATTTGTATCTTCTCTTCTTTTCCTGAGTAATACTGGATAGTTTTATTTTTCTATCGCTATTTTGAAGTAGCTAGATTTTATTTTCCTGTGTTATTTTTTTCTGTTTCATTGATTTTTTTCTCATTGTTATTTAGATGGGAGTGGGTTACTGGGTGGAGGAGCACCCTCATAGAAGCAAAGGAGACAGGGAGAGAGAGGATGGGATCGGGTGTTTTGGGAGAGGTAACTGGGAAGGGTGATATCATTTGTAATGTAAATGAATAAAATGATTAATACATTTTTTCTTCTGCTTAATTTATGTTTAACTTGTTCTCTTTCTTTAGTTATCCAAGAGAGAAACTAAGATCAATGACCTGAAGCCTCCCTTCTTAGTAATTGGCATGCAATTTTTTTGTGTATAATACTTTCACTTGTATTTTTAAAAATAATATATTCTAATTTCTCTTTTGATTGCTTCTTTGAACCATGAGTTATCCAGATGAATATTACTCAGTTACTAAAATTATAGGGTTTTATTTTAAAGATATGTTCAGTATTGATTTTCAAGGAAATTCCATTGGGGTTTAGAGAATATACTTGGTATGACTTGCATTCTTTAAAATTAACTGAGGTTTGTTTTATAGTGCAAATAAGGTTTATTTTGAAAACTATTCCACTTTTATTTGAGAATAACGTGTTCTATTAGTTATACAGTGTTATAGTTTATTATGTACACATACATAGTATGTGATCTTTTAAAATTCATGTATTTTTAATCTTATAATTAAATGAAAAAAATGTTAAGACAGTAAGTGTCTCTTAATAAATTAACTTCTAAATAATTATGAAATGGCCCTAATTATCTCTGGTATTGTTTTGTTCATAAATTTACTTTGCATAACTTTAATATAGCTACTTCATCTTTATTTTGATTAGAGTTAGCACATTTTCATTATTTTAGTTTTACACATTTTGCCTCATTATAGAAAATATACAGATATAATTGCTTTCTATTCCATCTGAAAAATGTCTTCCTTTTTCTGACATATTCAGGATTCTTATATGTTGTCTAATAATTAATGTTGCTAGGGTTTCATCTTCACAGAAAACTAACTTGTTAATTTTGAGTTTTCTTTCTTTCTTTTCTTACCTCCTTTTAATTTATAATTTCAAAAATAATTCCAGTTTCTTTTCCTTGGTAGCTTATTAGCATTTGCTTCAGGATGCATAGTGACATTATCATCTCATTACACTATCTCAAATATATTAAAAGGCTTTATAATATACTTCCATTTCTCACCTAACCTCAATCTCTGTTGTTGGTTTCATGTATGTTAATTATGTTATAAGCTCCTTCCTCTGTTATTCTTTGTGTTTAGTTAACTATCTTGTAAAGAAATTTAAATAACTTCACCTAGTTCCTCATGTGGTCACCATTTCCTTTGCTCTTTATTCCATCTTATAAACCTGTATTTCAAATTACAAAGAATTACTTTTTTTTTTGTCTCAGAGAAGTCTGTTTATTTTACTTATAGAACAGCTCTACTATCAATGGTTTCTTTCAGCTTTTGAGTTTCAAATGTCTTTATTTTATGTTTGTTTTACAAAGTTTTTAAAACATTTTTTATTTTATTAACTATTTTATTTATTTACATTCCAAATGTTGCGCCTCTTCCTGGTCCCCCCTCTGCAAGTTCTTCACCCCATCCTCCTGCCCCTTTGCTTCTGAGTGGGTGCTCCCTGACCAACTCACCCATTCCCACCTCATCCTGCTAGCATCCCCCTTCTCTGGGTCATCAAGTTATTACAGGATTAAGCTCATCCTTTCCCAATGAGGCCAGACAAGGCAGTACTCCTGGTACATCTGTAACTGGGTAGGGGGGCAGGGCACAGGCCAGCCCATGTATGCTTTTTGGTTGGTGGCTCAATAGCTAGGATCTCTGTAAGGTCTGAGTTAGTTGACACTGTTGGTTTTCCTATGGGGTTGCCATCCCCCTCAGCTTCTTCAGTCCTTCCCGTAACTCTTCCATTGGGGTTCCTGACCTCAGACCAATAGTTGTAAGTATCTGCATCTGTTTCATTCAGCTACTGGTAGAGCCTCTCAGAGGACAGCCATGCTAAGCTCCTGTCTGCAAGTACAATATGGCATCAGTAATGGTCTCAGGGATTGGTGCCTGAGCATGCGATGGATTTCAAGTTGGGGCAGTCTCTGGATGGCCTTTCCTTCAGTCTCTGATCCATTTTTACCTATGCATTTCCTTTAGACAGGAACCATTCTGGGTCAAGAATTTTGAAGATAAGTGGGTGGCCCCATGTCTCATCTGGGGGCCATGTCTATCATCTACTAGAGGTTGTCTCTTTAGGTTTCATCTCCTGTTTTTTTTTTAAGTATTTGAATTTTATTCTTATTTTTCTTGTTATTAAAAAATAGATTGCTTTTTTTCACATAATATGTCCTAATTATGTCTTTCACTCCCTCTACTCCTACCAGCTCCTCTCCACCTTTCCTACCAACCAGATTCACCCCCTTTCTGTTTTTCATTAGAACAAAAACAGACTTCTATGGGATAATATAATATATACAATATCATATGGTAAAACAAAAGCTAAGACATTAGAAATTGGACAAAAAAAGAAGAAAACTGGAGGAATGATCCAAGAGAAGCCATAGGAAACAGAGATCTACCCGCTCACACACTCAGGGATTGCCTCAAAAATACCAATCTGGAAGCCATAATAGATATGCAAAGGCCTACAGGGTAAAAAGAAAAATCATATATATAAAGATAATTTTTTGTAAAAAAGGAAGAGCCTTGACACATCCTTGTAAGACATAACCTCCAAAGATAAAAGAGTTCATTTTCTGTTGGCCAGCTACTACTGAGCATGCTGCCTATCCTGAAGAGTAAATTTGTTTCCCCATTGAGACTACTTTGGAAGAAACTAATTTTTCCTTTGCTAGTGCTTATCAGTTGGAGATAGATTCTGGGTAGGGTATGTGGGAGGATTTCCACTTCTCCTTTCCACTCTGGCGCAGGCCCATGCAGTCCCTATGCATGTTGTCTCAGTCTCTGTGGGCACATGCAAACATCAATCCTGTTGATTTAGAAGGGCTTGTGTCCTTGATGTCCTCCATTCACTTTGGCTCTTACACTCTTGCTTCCTACTCCTCTGAGGGATTCCCCGAGCTCCAAGGAAAGAAATTTGATGAAAGTTGATGGAGATGCCTATATTAGGGATGAATGTTCCCAGTTCTTTTGTTTTCTACATAATGACTGGCTATAAATCTTTGTATTTATTCCTGTCTGCTGTAGAGAGAAGATTCTTTGATGATCAAGGCATTGAGCACTAAGCAGAACACCATTAGAAGTCATTTTATTGCTACTTTTTTTTTTTTAAAAAAAAAAGAATACTAGTATTTGATTTTACCTTAGGTCTCTGAGCTATTTAGTCTCAGGTTCTTGGTTACCCAAGCAGTACTGGGTATGGGTTCCATCTCATAAAATGAGCCTTAAGTCAAATAAGGTATTGATTAGTTACTCTCATAAACTTTGTGCCCCCCATCTCACTAGTATATCTTGCAGGCATGACACCATTGTGGGTTGAAGGGTTTGTGTTTGGCTTGGTGTTCATTTTTATCCATTGGAAGCATGCAGAGTACCTTCTTTTTCCACTTAACTTTTAGAACACATGTTATATTATTGTGACTTTTAAAACATCCTCATGTGATTCTAAATTCTGTGTCAGTTCTGGACAGTTTTCACATGATTTTTATCTTTTTTTTGTAAGTCTTTTTATTCCTTTTTATAGTATTTTCAGTATTTTACCTAGATATAATTTACATATAATTTAATTTACTCATTTCAGGTATATGCATAAACAATGTTATGCATACTATCAATATTTTAAGCAGATATCTAATGAAATGGCAAATCTTGTGAATTTACCCATATAAATGTTGGTTATATATTATTGAGATTTTTCTGAGATATAACTAAATAAATGGGAAATTAATTTGATTCTTTGATCTTTTGCTTTTAAGATTGCTTAGGAAAGATCAGAGCTGTATTTTGTTTAAAGCTAATTATTTCCTATATCAAAGCAGGTGAGTTTTCTATATCACACTTGAAGCTGTATGAGTCATGAGTTTTGTTAGTCTGACTGGTAGGAAGAGACAAAATTCCCAGTCCTGTGTAAAAGCAAGGTTTTATTCTCATTAATCCCTTCCTCTTTTTAATTCGAAAATTAAAATTGTGTATATATATATATTATATATGCTAAATAATACAAATTAATGTGGTACTTTGTGTATATACCATTTGTTTGTGTTAAAATTTGTAATTCTAAAGATGACTCTTTTCCCAGGCTGTGGCAGCTTCCTTTCATGTATGCAAAGATTAATACTGAGCTAAATACTTGAAGATCCGTCTGCAACATCCCAGGTTTTCCTTTCTGTCCATCAACCTCCTCTCTAGCACTTCATTCTAAGAACTATGGTTACTTTAATATTCCTGGATTCTCAGATCCATCTCCTTGGTTTGGATAGTCTGTTGTGTTTGCTTGAATTCCATTGTCCTGTGTCCTGGAATTTTTCTGCGATGGATAATTTTATGTGTGAAGATGAATGCACTCAGGAATACAAAATATCTGCCAAAACATTATTTCTGAATATATCTGTGAGGGTGTATCTAGAAGAGACTAGAATTTCAGTCAGTAGATGAAGGCTCAGTAAAGATCTACCTCATGTTCATGGCTTTCATCCAATCTATTTAGAGCCCAAACCAAACAAGAATTGAGTTGAGTTTGGACAAACATCCCCAGACATCAATATTTCCAGTTTTCAGAGTTCTGTCCTCAGTCTGAGACTAAATTACACTACAATATTTCCTGGTTTTTAAACTTGTATGTGACAGCTTGACTTCTATAATTGTGTGAACAAATTCATATCCCCTATTGGTTTTGTTTTTCTGGATAACCCTAATCATGGTTGCCTGGGGTAACTGCTATCCTGAAAATTATTTATACATATATTTAATCTATTATTTTGTTATTTCAGTTGAGAGATTTGTTAGCATTTCTTCTAGGCTCTGCCCAAAGTTACCTAGCAACAGTCAGGTATGAACCTGGCTTGCTATAAAAGGATTTCTTGGTGCCTCTCTCTCTCTCTCTCACACACACACACACACACACACACACACACACACCCCCCTCTATCTCCCTCCCTCTTTCTCCCCCTCCCCTCCCCTCTCCATATGTTCCTGGCCTATCTCTTCCTCTTCCTCTTCCTCTTCCTCTCTCTCTCTCTCTCTCTCTCTCTCTCTCTCTTCTCTTTCTGTTTCTCTCTGTTCCTTTCTTTCCCACACCCCATTCTCATGTCCCAAATAAACATCATTTTATACTAAACCCAACCATATGGCTGGTACCTCAGTGGAGGTGTTTCAGCAAGAACCCACTAAGGCACCCTGTCCCACCACATCATGCTACCACATTACAAAACATATCAAGATTAATCTGGTGCTCTTATTTCATTTTGTCTGAAAATAAAAATAGTGAGTAGTGAGTTATTTTATTTTCTATAATTCAAGGTGAACATTCCCGAGTCTTAAAAAACACCAAGCAGACAAACATAACACAAAAGAACAAAGCCAAAACAAGATTCCAGAAGGAATTTATGTCTAGCCCAAGCTGCAAAACCTGTCTTAATGCAGTCACGGATTGACAAGTAAACGTGAAAAGTCTGAAAACACATGGATTTTTTAAAATTAAATAACCAATTTATAATAGTCTCTTTAGGCATAAAAAGATCTTTCACTCTTTTTTCATAATATTTTTATACTACCAAAACCAATATTTCACATTAGTGTAACTGAGATTTGGTGTTCTCCTTATAAGGGAAATACATACTGTTCCCAAGATCAATTTTACAATGGTGCAAAAGTAATAAACCTATATTGAACACAAACCATCTCTTTAGTTTTTAATTTTGGTCTTTACACTGGCTCTAGGTATTTTGTTTTATACTATCTGAAGTTGCCAACCATAAGGCAAGGAGAATCTCTATATAAAGCCTCATGGAATAAGAAGTAAGAATTTTGGCATTCATTCTTAAATTTGTCTTCTGTGTTTTTTTTTTTTTTTTGCCTATGCATCCATTATTTTGACACACTCCAAACTTTATTCTTTCTAGTATATTTCTACCAAGTATTTTGCATCTACTCACCAGAGGCTGTACGAGATGAAGCCTGTCATATGCTTAGCCATATGGCAAGAAATGTTAATTGGAATTTTATCAAATCAGTCAACAGGGTAAAAAAGAACAAGTTATTATTGCAGTCTAACCAAGTGATAGGGTCAAGTTTTCATATTTTATATAAAGTCTGGAAATTAATACTATTTTTTGCCTTCTAAATGTAAAGATTTTCCTCCTTTTTTGATTTTTTTTCTTGTAAATACATCCTTTAATTTAAAATTTTGATATTCTCCCTTTTTGTATTCCTGGATTTTATGGAGTACAGTTTTAAAATGACTTAAATGTAGTATTTTTTATTTTGGTTTTCACAGGTAATTCCTTGGTGAATTATAAATCTATTAATGAGTCATAAAGAATGATTTTATTTCTTTTTAGTTTAATTTAATACTCACCTTGGGAAATAGGGGAACTTTGTCTCAATTGTGATATGAAGTATACTCTATAAATAAAACCATTCTTTATGAGCTCAGTTGGGATCTTGGCAGGTAATAGTATTCCACAAATCAAATGTTTTAATGAGAGAACTAATTACAGAGACGTGAGATTGGTTAAGAAAACCAACAAAGGATGTTGAAACATTTAGATACTGGTATCAACAGAAAGCCATTATTACTCTTAGGCCTAAAGGGGCAAGGAGAAAATGCTTTGTTACGAAGTCATTGAACAAGGCACTGTTGGAAGCTTCACAACAGGAGACACAGTCACAGGGGAGCACAGTTGGGTCAAGTGAAAAAACACATTAACCTCGCTCTCCTAGCATTCTCTGTTCTCCATGGTCTCTTCCATAAACGTACTCAGTCTAAAAGTAAACTGGAAAGGAACTACAGTTTATACAGCTGCCTGAGACATACAGCACAACAGGGAGACACACAGAACACATACAACAGTGGTGCAAAGAGAGAAAAGCCACCCAGAAAAACCTTTACCCCTTTCTGAATCCTAGTTATTATGTCAGATAATTACTTAATTATTATAAGCTGCCAACCATAGTAAGCATAATTGACCTAAGCTATCATTATAAGCTTTATAATTACACATAGAGCATTTGCAAAATATTTAAATACCAACTAAGTTATTTTGGAGTAAGGTTTCAGAAATGATGCTAGAGTTTTCAAAGTTTAATGTGGTCTTGTATAAAACATTTTTTTCCCAAGGCAGTCTGTGAGACGCATATCTCTTATTTTCAAAGGGCAAAGGAGCTAGCATGGTATGTGGCTACACTCACTGACCACTGTAATTTTAACTTCTTTTAATGTTCAAAACAAAACACGGATCCCTAAGTGCTTTTGTTAGTTAGCCTGTTATTTTAAATACTTCCCTAGAACACCACAGTTATGTGAAGGATGTGTCATAGTAAGCCAATGGCTTGAGAAAACATGAGATGAAGGACATTCCATTGCCTTTTAAAACAAATTCGGTTCTAGACATAAGTTCATGACAAAGGAAACTTTGGTGGTGTCATCTGAGTTCCTCTGTGCAAGCTGTAAACTTTAGAGCTTTAAGCTTCCTTTATTATTCTGGAGTAAGTGGTTGCCAGGGCTGACCTGACAACTCACTAGCAGCCTCAGTGTTTTATGTAAAGCTCAATCCTACTTGGTCTTTAGCCTCAATTATAACAAATTCTAAACAAGTACAGTTCCAGTGCACTCAATATAGATGGGGAGCCACCACATTGTACCAGGCATTATGAGCAATATTGGGAGAATCAAAACTAATGGGTGTATGCCATGTGGTATGTAAGGCTATAATGGAGGCATAGACTATTCAACCCACTTGAGTCATAGCAAAGCTTCCGGGTGACTAATACACTTGTGAAGTTGAAGGAATTTCATTTCTAGTAGAGAAATGAAGGTAGGAAGGGTGGGACATGCAAGAAGCACATCACAGCTAAAGGCACAAATGCATGAATCAGCATGATGAGTGCTGGGAACTATACCAGACCTTACTAACAAAGAAGGGAGTAGTAAATGATAAGGCTTACAGAAGTCAATAGAACAGCTGGAGTCAAGGGACTTCATAATAGATGTGCTCAAAAAATTGGACATGTGTAAAGAGGATATTTCAAAGGATATAATTAAATATCAGAGTAAGTGTTAAGTCAAAGTGGAAGATATCTCTAGGCATCAGTAACATAGTAAGAATGTAGAAAACCAGCTATAGGATGTTTCGGTTGTCCGTAGCATCATGAGAAACAGGGTTCAGATATGATATGAGGAACAACTGACTCGTGATCCAGAACACATGATCAGGAATTATATTGGCAGTGTAAATAACCCCAAACCATAAAACCAAATCCATAAAACCCATGTCAATTTTATTTCACTTTTCAATCTTGAAAACCAGTTCACTAGTAACTACTCAAGGAGATCAGGGTCTTGCTCGCCATTACCCTTTTCAATGTCATCTGCACAGGTATCTGAGGGTAGACGTGAAGTTTGACAGAAATAGTGAGATAATGATATTGCCAACAGCTTATCCATAAATAATTGAAATAGTTTATGGAATTTAGATTGATAATATTTGTTTTTTTAAGATTGTCTAGAAAAGTAATTCTCTTCCTATCATGTCTTAGGTCATAAGGGCTTTCTGTTGGACTTGCACTCTGACTCTTTAGTTACAGGTTAATATTTGTCCATGAGAAATAGTGGTGAATTCAAGACTGAGAATTTTATCCTTACAACATAATAAAATGTCCATTTTGACAGAGAAATGATATTTTATTGATAAAGGATGCTGAGTCATTCAATAAAGTACATGGAACAAAAAAAGCCGACAAAACTTAATATCTACTCTATATTATAACCAGAAGTTAATTCCAAATCAATTGTGGAAAAGAGAAAACAATAAAGAAGGTAGAATAAAGATAAGCTTCATTACCTTGGGAAAGATTTCTAAGTTGAATGTAAAATGTATCAAACAAAAAGAGAAAGTTAAATGAATTTGGCCATGTTTACAAATCCATTGAGTTACTGTAAGAAGTGTTGTTCCTCCAAAGACAGCAAAAAGAGTCTGAATGGAAACTCAGATCTAGAGTATAATAAGAAAATGAAATTACCCTAGTGGAAAACTAGAGAAAATTATTCACAAAACAGAATAAGCAAGTGACTCTTAAGTATTTGAGATAGTATTAACCTCATATTCATCAAGGAAATTCTAATCAACATGATAATGAGATACTGTTACAAACTCATTAGAATGATCAAAATTTAAGAGAGACAATAGCAAATACTCATGAGGCTGTAGAGTTTCTTAATTGTACTGGTAAGATAGTGCATATGTATAGGCACATTAGAAAACTGCTTGAAACTATTTGCCAATCTTGAATCTTGAACACACATGCACCTATAGAAGTCTTGTCTGATATTTACATGCATATCCTTCTGCACATACCATCCCCATTCTCCCCTTCCATAGCAGTCATCTGCTGAATATAATATAAATCCTTGTTCTGTGAGACAGGTTCTCACTCTGCAGGCCAGGTTGCCTAGGTCTCACTGTATAACCAATGTTAGCTTCAAGATTTCTGAAAACCTCAGCCTCAAGTTCTAGGAACTAGAATTATATCTCTAAGTTGCTATGCCTGCCTTTCAACACACACACACACACACACACACACACACACACACACACACCTTTTAATCCATTAAATACTCTTCCAATCTTGTTATATGTATATATTATATATCATATGTGCATTATATATGATATAATGTATACAACAACTGTATACATATTATTATATATAATGTATTTGTGTATATAATATACATTATATAATGTGTATATGTATATGTAAACATATATATATATATGTGTGTGTGTGTGTGTGTGTGTGTGTGCTATTTTTCTCATTTATTTTTTTGAGACAGAATCTCACCCTAACCCAGGCCAGCCTCCAATTCACCATTGGATGACTGTGAACTTCTGATTCTACTGTTGCTACCTCCTCAGCACTGAGATTATGGTGCTCAAATCTCACCCAGTTTATATAGTGGTGGGAACTAGGACTTCTTGCCTGCTAGGTAAGCATGCTAAAACACTGAGCTAAATGACTATTTCTTCCTTCTTTCTTTCTTTCCATCCTTTCTTCCTTCCTTTTAAAACTTAGTGCTAAGTTTTAAAGATTTATTCATGTTTCTACAGGTGTGTGTAATCTAGAAGCTAGCAAATAAAACAAGATTCTTAAAAGAATCAGATAGTGTTGAATTTTATACAAAGATAGGAAGGAACATGTTTGGTGGGGGCACAGTATGGTGTGGGGGAAGAGAGTGCCTCTGCAGGTCCATGCTGAGGCATCCCTTCCCCTCTAAGACATCAGCAACAGGATGGTATAGTGTAAAATAGAGTTTATTCAGGGCATTGGGAGAGGAGTTGAGAGGAAGGCAGAGAAAAAGAAAGGAATAGAGGAGTAGAAGCTGGCTGTGAGCAAGGGAAGAGAGAAGGGGGAGAATGGAGAGAGAGTGGAAGGCGGGTAAGGGAGGAAGGGAAGGAGAGCAAGAGAAAGAGGAGGGGGCAAGCAGCCCCTTTTATAATAAGTCAGGCACACCTAGCTGTTGCCATGTAACTGTGGGGTGCAGCCTAGGCTAAAGGCCAACAGATAGTCTGTAGTTTGTGTTTTGTGAGTCATATGGTCTCTGTTACAAGTCCACTCTTCCATTATAGAATGAAAAGAGACATATACAATACATAGCCAAATAGATGAATTCATATTCCAACAAAAATTTACTTACAAACGACTCCCCAAAAAGAGGTGGATCAAAAAACAGGTGGATCAAAAAAGAGATGGATCAAATTTGGACAGTAGACTACAGACTTTTTTCCCACAGACTACTTATCTGGTTGTTTGTTACGAACTTTTGTGTATGATGTCCCAATAAGACCAAGTAGGAAGAGAGTTTGGCTTGATGTAACCAAGGAAGTTAATTAAATGGTCTGTGCATTCCTCCAAGAAGATAACAAGATCAAAGAAAAAGCCCATCTTCCTAACATACAGAGAATGTCTGCCACATTTTCCTTTCCACTGTTGAACTGAGTTGTCAATTTCCTTTCTGACACAACTTATATTGTGATAAATAATGTAAATGTCTATCTATCCATCTCCTTATGATCTCTACATTGTAAGTGGCCTGGTAATTACTTGCCACAAAGCAAAAGCAGTTACTTTGATTATATACATTTAAGTTTCTCCTGAATAATTTTACCATATGCTTCTACCATTCAGACATAAGAATTCTCCAGCTCTTTATATTCTCATCAATTCTTGATATAATCTAGGTGTCTAAATTTTGTTACTTTAATAACTTAGTTTTTATTTCTGATTGCAATTGTAACTATTTGAGCAACTATCTGGTCAGAACATATTTTCCATATAATCCTATATAAATTTTATAAGATCATGGACCTTTCCTGGTTTTACCCACTGATCTATTTGAACAGTCTTTCATAAGCCTGGCACAGAGTATATATTCCCTAACAATTTTTTAAATGTAAAGATGTTTTTCAAATTACAATAGGGTTAAATACACATGAGATCATTATAAAGCAAAAATCTCAATAAGCAGCAAATGCATTTAAACTACCTATCACATTCTGTGTCCCACTTATTAACACAGCACTGCATAGAGTATTAGTAGTGTTCTCTAGTGATCAGGGCTGAGCAGGAACTATAGCTCTCTGCTTCTGTTCATCATCTTTTCACTAGTCCAGGAAAAAAATCCAAACTTAAAATCCAAAGCATAGCATTCCCGTACCATCATTAACTTGTAAAATCATAAGTAAACCCATTATACTTTGAAAACTTAGATGTGTATAAGAGCACTTCAGCTATGAATGTGGATCAATAAAAAACTATCAAGTAAATTAATTATAGGTTTTGTGAATATTTTTGTAGCTTGATGTGAACTTTATAAATGGCAATGTTGTGTCACAATGTCCAAAGATGAAGTGTGCATAGAACCTTAGAAAACACTCATTTTTTTATTGACAAGTTTGAATTAGTGACCCAAGATGAAACAAGGGATTCTCCTTAGAGAAACAGGAGTCTTGACTTCAAGGGAACTTATACTTTGGGAAGAAGGCAACATATACACATATATACACACATACACACGCACAAACAAACAAAACCAACTTCATTCATTCCATTATTCACAAAATCCATTGGGCAATTTATCTTACTAGGTACTAGACATTACATACAACAGACAAGATAGGCACAGTCTTGCCCTCAAGATCCCATAGTATGAACAAGAAATTATCAAACACACCAAGACACATAGCAGGTGTCTTCTAAGCCAGTCTAGTGGGATTGCTAAAAGCACATAATAGCCCCTTATAAGTGTCATCAAATTTCCCTGGTCAAGGGATTTTAAAAGAATTCAAGGATTCATAAGGGAGAACATTAATATTCTATTAAGAATAAGTGTAAGTATATCTTTAAGCTGTTCTGCAAATAGTAGAGCAATTTAAAGGACTTTAAGATAAGTATACTCAAATCATTCCTTTTTGAATTATGCTATTTCTGACTCCCCTAAGAAGAATCACTGTGGTGGTTCCTTTTCCCTTTAGTTATTATGAAATGCAATCTCCAGAATCATATTTCTAGAGACTATTGTGGTTCTTCACCAGTAGACACTATAATCAATAACGAATAAAACTAATCTCTAGTGAACTATAACTAATCTAACACAGTTTTGATAGTTTAACCGTTTTAGTAAAAATTCTAATTCTTGGGAAAACTAGAGTGGAAAATAATGAATGAATTTCATTGATGTGTAGTCTCGTTTTCAGTACCTACGCACTCTGAAAGTTTCTTTAAATATATTCATAAAATTAAACATCCCTAAAAGTATACATTTTGAAACAGTTGCTTCAAGTGTATTTTTCTTTTTAAAATATCATCTTTATCTCCATGTCCCCATTTTCACCATTCCTTTCTCTAAAATCTTTAGAAGCAAGATCTAGTAGGAATTTATTTGCTTCATTTTATGATTGGAAGAACGTCTGGTCCACACCCTACATTGTTAGGAACAAAAGTAGGATCAAGAAAGTTAACTAACTTGTCATGGACTCACTGTGTAGACTCATTCTCAGTGGGAGGTCTGGAGGTGGGGAAGAGAAAAACAAATATCAAAAGGAAGAAGCAAGAGTTAAGAAAACAAAAACTGGCCGCAAGGAAGATTAAAAGCAACAATAAGAGCTCACCCTTGGCAGCAGCATTCCATGCAAGCTGCCTTCTCTTGTTTCTCTTTGAGGGCTGCCATGTAATAATTCTTGAGACCTACTGTAGTCAGACTTATTTGCAGAGCATAGCTAAGCACTTTATCAACTAAGTATTTATCAACTTCAGTGGAATTCTCCTCCTTTCTCTAATCTTGGAAGAAATGAACCATATCACCATACTTCTTTTTGGGTTCAATCTACAGAGGTACAAGCATGAAGTAGGGCAAAAGGAAGCAGACGGGGTGTGGGGGGGAGTCTCCCTGGTCACAAATAGTGGCTGACATCTTATATAACCAGAGCTTCCACTAGGTGGTCTGTCCCTGCTCCATCTGCCAACTTGCACAGGATCCTTCTTTCTCAGGCTTATTGATGACTAGGGCTTCCTGCCTGTGCTACTCTCTGCAAGTGTACAACATTCTACACTTGTTCTCACAATCTGGTGGGAGACTCCTTTATTTAAAGCCCTCCTATATAAACCTTTTGAGTTTAACTGTGGTACCCATGTGATCTTAGTTGATAGGCTATTTCCTTTAGGAAAAACAACAACAATATCAACTTCATATGTACAGGAAAGCATATATGCATATGCACTTTCTATGTACATAAGGATATACACAAGTAGGGTATTGGGGAGAAAAACATTTTCCCCTGAACCTCCATTCCTACTACAGTGCCCAGCAGAAGCTCTTCCTTATTCGATGAGCTCTCCTGCAGGGCCAGATCTTCATAGCAAAACATCACTCCAGAAGGGGCCTACAGTTTAGGTTGGATGTTGCTGAAAGGAAAAGGTCTTGTTACCCTGTGTTTCCCTCGGTGAAGGTAATGGTTCCTTATGGGAAAATAACTCTGTGCTAAGGTATTTCATGCTTTCCTGTTTCTCTAGAGACTGCTTTTTCCTAAATCGTGTATATCTAGTTCCCTTTATGATTGTACAGAGAAAAACATAAACACATCTTGTGAAGAGTTCACTTAGGAGAGAGAAACATAGCGATTTTAACACTGTGTATATTTCCATATTGGCTTTTTCCTAAGCAAGACAGTGAGCCTTGTGTATTTCCCATAATCTTGGTAATGGTCTTCTTTGTGGACTGAGGATGCTCTCTTAATCTAGTCTTTCCATTCTGAAATGTGGATGTAGACTTCAGCTACTGGTAGTTTACTGCATTTTCAGCCTTGTTTTAGCTATTTTTGTTGAACTAAAGCACAAGGGTCTTTTCATTATTATCTCCTCATTAAGAATTTTTGACATTTAAAAAAAGCTCTTTTCTATGGCTATGCTTTGGATCAGAAAAAAAAAACCTACTGTAGTGATACTCAGAAATATACTACTAACCATAACTCAAGAAATCTGACAGTGCAAAGGTTCTCTTGCACCAGATTTTTGCCTTTATTAATTCTTCAGGCAATATAGAAGAAGAAGGCTTAGGAGACATAAGACCAAGG
The DNA here is from genome assembly GCF_004785775.1 of Grammomys surdaster. Taxonomy (NCBI): domain Eukaryota; kingdom Metazoa; phylum Chordata; class Mammalia; order Rodentia; family Muridae; genus Grammomys; species Grammomys surdaster. The sequence continues at coordinate 837,332 of NW_021604706.1, forward strand.
TATCTCTTATTACTGTGTTATATGCAAATTTAATCTAACTACATTTTAGAGTTGTATTTATTTACACAGTTAACAAAGTATATTATGCACTTACCATGTTCCAGATAGTGAAGAAGGTATGCACAGCATTTAAATTTAAAAAATTAAAATGGTAATTTAAGTTACCTGTTTACATTTATTGAAAAGCAACCAAAGATAGCAATAACTTCTTTGGGCTGACTTCTTAGATCGTTGTTTTATTATAGGCCATATTAGCCACACATAGTAATTCTGTCATTCCTAACTTACTGAATCATTTTAGTCATTTGATTCATTTATTATGGCATATGCTATTTTATACATGAGAAATCCAAGATAACCTACAAGTCTTGGGACTTACTTTATAGTCACATACCTGGAGGAATTGAAATCCTGGCGTCACACAGACAAAAGTTTCGTTGTGGGGATACCATACATCTGGCCTCTGTCATTAGCCTTTAGGATGTGTTCATTTGTCTTGCTCATCCTGGAAGACATTAAGCTCACAAGGGCTCTGTGTCATATATTTGTTTGAACTATTCAAACATCTAAAATACGTTGAACATATTGTTAATCCATAAAGATTTGGTACATTCGCTTAGCAAGATTTAACTTTTGAGTTATGCTAACTTTTGAGTTAAACTAAAACAACAAGGTGATTTAGCTTACATCTCCAGTATGTCCATGTTTAAAATAGTACTGGAACTGGTTTCTTCCTTTCCAAATGCCATTTTCCTGGATGAGTTTAATTTACTGTGGTTTGGGGTAATTGGGAGGGGTTGAGACCATTACCTGGGAGATGTAATGGCTGAAGATCTTACTCATACTCTTCTTGGGAAGTTAATGCATGAGTAATTCTTGAGTGGCCTAACCAGGACCTGGATCTCACTTGAGAGATTATGATTTTAATTTAACATATCCTGCCACACAGTGTGTGAAATATGCAGCCAGCAGTGATTGCTGTGAGATGAAAGCCCAGTTATGTTTATTTTAAGAGACTTGCAGTTCTTTGCCAAAGCCAACATTCCTGGAGAGTGAATAGACTGAGTGAATCATTCAAAGTAGGTGAGAGGTCACAAGCCTGGAAAAAAAATGAAATCTGAAAGCGTTTCCTGTCAAATGGCAGCATTTGAAAGGGCATTTATAAAGTAGAAGTTATTGCAGTTTTTTTTTTTAAGAAGAATACTCTGCATGTGGCTTACACACACTTCTTTCTTAGCTCCAGCTAATTAGTCCTGGCATTGTTCACCTTTCCTGGAAATCAGAACAAAAAAATATTCTGGTTCCTATCTCTGGCTCTGGACAATGGTATTATTGGAGAGCAAAACAGTAGCAGAGGGCAATGTAGACACACTCTGTGAAAAGCACCTGGCACACAGCCCACGTGGAATGAATTTGGTGGGAACGAAACAAACCCTTTTGGCCACACTGGCTTGCTTATGTGTCCAACATTAAAGACTATTAGCAAAGGTCATGCTGAGGGCATGATAATTATTTATTGAGAATGTATTGTGTAGCAGGCACCTAACTTTAATCCCTATTGACCCAATACGATAAGTATTTTTGTGTGTGTCCGTGTATGTGGTTTTGTGTTTGTTTGTTTTGTTTTTGTTTTTGTTCTTGGGCATTTGTTATTAGGTAAGAATTTAAAGTTCCTTTTAGTGGAAATGGATTTAAAAAAAACTGCAATCAAGTAGATATTGAACAGTCAGGACAAGATTCCAAAGTAAGAAGACTAGAAAGAATCTCTTTTGTTACAACCAACTTAAATAATCTGAACAACGAATATACAGTCCATTCCCTGACTCTGTAGCACATAACTTCTACCTTTATATAAAAGACAAATAATAAATCAACCAACTTCTGTTATTCACTATACCCTACAGGACTGGGAAGCAAGATACCCTTAATGAACCTTGCCTTAAGAGTAGCAAAAAGAGAAAAAATATCACAGGATTCCAAAGTTGGACCCAACTCCTGTCCTTAAAGAACAACCATAATCTATAAAGTCCAATGACATTCAAAACAGAAGAAAAGTTCATACCAATTACCCATGTAGAGTTACCTTGAGATAAATTAATAGGGCCTCAGAGGCCTCTCCTCAAAATACAGGGCCCATGGAATAAGACAGTAATAGTCTGTATTAAATTTTTCAGAAGTTGTTTCATTTCATAATTAGCTATCATATTATAGAGCAGGAAGAAACTGAAGGCCCCAGTAAACTGGAACTGAGTGGGATAGGTCAGAAAATCTTGCTGAGACAGGGCATGGTAGAAGTTCTGGCAGTAAAAATTCAAAGAAAGAAATTCTAACTGGAGGGCAGTCCTGTGGCAGTAGGGGGCCGAGGCTCCGTCTAAGAGCTTGGGTCCTAAGTAGAGAAGTAGAAGCCAAATCTTACAGAATTCATGTGGCAGATTCATTCTCAGTGGGGGTGGAAGGGAGTTCTAAAGAGATCTTGTTTTTATTTATAACAAAGTTGAACTTTGGTGGTGTCATTTGATGGTATGTATGGTTGGGGCTTGGGTATCATCTTTAAAAGAACCTGTTCTTTTCAATTTCCTTTCAAATATCTCTATCATAGATGTGTTGGAGTACTTGGACTGGAAGATGTCTCAGGAGATGTGCTTTGTGAGAACATTCTTGGCAATACCCTGGTATGGATATTGCCATAAAGATTCTCCTGGAAATGTGGGTGTTTCCCTGAAGGGCACTTGATGACAACATAAGTGTGCATATGAAAGAGTGAGTACATGTAGGCACAAGAGAAAATTAGGAAAACATCTGGGTGTGGTTTTCTCTTGTCTTTTACCAGGTTGGTGGTAGCTCTTGTCTTCCTTGGTTTTTGCCCATCTCCGTGACAGCATGTGATCTTCTGGTGGCATCCTTTGTATTTTTTTTTCTGTTATTTCTGAAACCATAGGTAGTTAAAGACATTACCACAGCAATTTGCCACACACCCACTCTGATGGCTTTTTCAGCCTGCTACAGGCTTTTTGATTCAGAACAGTGGTAGGTTGAGCTAACAACAGTGGTTTTGTACAGTTGAGAGAACAGGAGAGAGAAACAGGCAGCTGGCTCTATTATAGGATTATAGAGAAACTGTTCCTAGAGAAGTAGTCACTGCTGGATTTATGGCAAGGGAGAGGACCCAGAACCTGAGGGTATAGCTTCCAAACAACCCATGAACTACAGAGCACCTTCATGCAGAATTTAGACAAAAAATCCTGCATATATGCTGCTTCTTAATTTTTTTTCCATTTCCTCTTAGGGATTTTAAAAAATTATTTTATTTATTTACATTTCTTTTCTTGGTATACTATTTTTATTGGATGTTTTATTTACATTTCATATGTTGTCCCCTTACCCCATCCCCCACCCACCCAGGAACCCCCTATCCCCTTACCCCTCCTCCTTCTTCTCTGTGGATGTAACCTCTATCTACCCACCCACTCCCACCTCCCCACCCTCAAAATTCCCACGCCCTGGGGCATCCAGCCTTCATGAGGTCAAGGATCTCTTCTTCCACCTATGCCCAGCAGGGCCCTCCACTCTTACATATTCAGCTGAAGCCATGAATCCCTCCCTAAGTGCTCCCAGGCTGGTGGTTTAGACCCTGGGAGCTGTGGTTGGTTGGTATTGTTGCTCTCCTCATGGGGCCACAAACCCTTTCAGCTTCAATGGCCTTCATTCTAACTTCATTCTAATTGGGAACTCCATGATTAGTTCAATGGCTAGTTGTGAGCATCTGCCTCTGAATATGTCAGACTCTTGAAGACCTCTGAGGAGACATCCATATCAGGCTCTTATCAGCATACACTTCCTAACTTCCACATCAGCATCTACCTTTGGTGACTGCACATGGGATGGATACTCAGGTGGAACGGTCTTCAGACGGCCCTTCCTTCAGTTTCTGTCCCTCACTTTGTCTCCATATTTGCTCCCTTGAGTATTTTGTTGCTCCTTCTAAGAAGGACTGAATCACCCCACTTGGTCTTCCTTCTTCATGAGTTTCTTGTGGTCTGTGAGTTGCATCTTGGGTATTTCAAGGTTCTGGGCTAATATCCAATAATCAGTGAGTGAAAACCATGTGTGTTCTTTCGTGATTAGCTTACTTCATTCAGGATGATAATTTCTAGTTCCATCCATTTACCTAGGAAACTTTCGAATTCATTGTTTTTAATAGCTGAGTAATACTCCATTGTGTAAATATACCACATTTTTTTAATCCATTCCTCAGTTGAAGGACATCTGTGTTCTTTCCAGCTCCTGGCTATTATAAACAAGGCTGCTATGAACATAGTTGAGCATATGTCCTTGTTATATGTTCGAGCATCTTCTGGGTATATGCCTAGGAGTGGTATAGCTGGATCCTCAGGTATTGCTATGTCCAATTTTCTGAGGAACCGCCACACTGATTTCCAAAGCGGTTGCACCATCTTGCAGTCCCACCAACAATGGAGGAGTGTTCCTCTTTCTCCACACCCTCGCCAGCATCTACTATCACCTGAGTTTTTAATCTTAGCCATTCTGACTGGTGTGAGATGGAATCTCAGGGTTGTTTTGATTTGCATTTCCCTGACAACTAAGGATACTGAACATTTCTTTAGGTGCTTCTCAGACATTTGAGTTTCCTCAGTTGAAAATTCTTTGTTAAGCTCTATACCCCATTTTTTAATAGGGTTATTTGGTTGTCTGAAGTCTAATTTCTTGAGTTCTTTGTATATATTGGATATTAGCCCTCTAACAGATGTAGGATTGGTAAAGAGCTTTTCCCAATTTGTTGGATGTCGTTTTGTCCTATTGACACTGTCCTTTGCTTTACAGAAACTTTGCAATTTTATGAAGTCCCATTTGTCAATTCTTGATCTTAGAGCATATGCCATTGGTGTTCTGTTCAGGAACTTTTCCCCTGTGCACAAGTATTCGAGGCTCTTCCCCACCTTCTCTTCTATTAGTTTCAGTATATCTGGTTTTATGTGGAGGTCCTTTATCCACTTAGACTTGAGCTTTGTACAAGGAGATAAGTATGGATCAATTTGCATTCTTCTACGTGTTTTCCTCCAGTTGAACCAGCACCATTTGTTGAAAATGCTGTCCTTTTTCCAATGGACAGTTTTAGCTCCTTTGTCAAATATCAAGTGACCATAGGTGTGTGGGTTGATTTCTGGGTCTTCAGTTCTATTCCATTGATCTTCCTGCCTGTCTCTGTACCAATGCCAAGTAGTTTTTATCACTATTGCTCTGTAATACAGCTTGAGGTCAGGGATGGTGATTCCTCCTGAAGTTCTTTTATTGTTGAGAATAGTTTTCGCTATCCTGGGTTTTTTGTCATTCCATATGAATTTGAAAATTTCCTTTTCTAACTCTGTGAAGAATTGAGTTGGGATTTTAATGGGAATTGCATTGAATCTGTAGATTGCTTTCAGCAAGATGGCCATTTTTATTATATTAATCCTGCCAATCCATGAGCATGGGAGATCTTTCCATCTTCTGAGATCTTCTTTGATTTCTGTCTTTAGGGACTTGAAGTTGTTGTCATACAGGTCTTTCACTTGCTTGGTTAGATTCACACCAAGGTATTTTATATTATTTGCAACTATTGTAAAGGGTGTCATTTCCCTAATTTCTTTTTCAGTCTGTTTATCTTTCATGTAGAGGAAGGCTACTGATTTGTTTGAGTTGATTTTATAACCAGCCACTTTGCAGAAGTTGTTTATCAGGTTTAGGAGTTCTCTGGTGGAAGTTTTGGGGTCACTTAAGTATACTATCATATCATCTGCAAATAGTGATATTTTGACTTCTTCCTTTCCTATTTGTATCCCTTTGACTTCTTTTTGTTGTCTAATTGCTCTGGCTAAGACTTCCAGTACTATATTGAATAGGTAGGGGGAGAGTGGGCAACCTTGTCTAGTCCCTGATCTTAGTGGGATTGCTTCAAGTTTCTCTCCATTTAGTTTGATGTTGGCTACTGGTTTGCTGTAAATTGCTTTTACTATGTTTAGGTAGGGGCCTTGAATTCCTGATCTTTCCAAGACTTTTATCATGAAGGGATGTTGAATTTTGTCAAATGCTTTCTCAGCATCTAGTGAGATGATCATGTGTTTCTTAATTTTAAGTTTTGTATTTATGTAGCTATTTGTTTAACAAGCATACATAGCATATTCTAGAAGATACAGTAGAGAATGTACAAATATTAGCGTGGTCAAATCATCACAACCACGTAAAGTAGGCACTGGTACTGTATTTCCAAGATCCTGAGTAATAGAACTATATACATCACCTGCCCCAAGTTGTAAACTACACTATGTCATCTATTTTGCTATTGTGCTAATGAAAATGCAAGCAGTAGTACTTAGCACTATAGAATCTTGTGTAAGAGAAAGAACTGTTTTTGTCAGGATGATTATGGTTGATACTTGCCAATGTTTGTCTCTTGTAGTACTTGTTAACAGCTTCAGCATCTGTGAAGAAATATTAGCAGTTTCAACTCTGGAAGTCACAGTTCAAACCTTGATTCTGTTACTCAGTAGCTATGAGACAGTGGATGTGTTATGTAATATCTCTAAGTCTCAGTTTCTTTTCACTTTTGTGATAGAGTCTCATTATTTAGGCCAGGTTGGCTTGGAAATCATGATCTTTCTGCCTCAGCCCAAGCTGAGATTACAGTCATGTTCCACTGTGCCTGCCCTTAGATTTTTAAATATATAACAACAGGATAATAATTATCTACATTATTGGTTGTTCTTAATATTAAATAAGAATACTTCATAGCACTTAACAAAATACCTGGAAGACAGTAATTGGTTAGTAAATATTTATTGCTTATTTCGCTATCTGTTGCAATTCAACTAAATTTTTATTCTTTAGTTTTTTTCATTTGGTGCATTAGTCACTTATATACAGGGATTTCCCGGTGACACTGATTTGCATTTATTTATTGAAGAGCCAATATGTTTCAATCTATAGGTATGATATACCATTTAATTCTGAGCTTTGTGCAACTGTTTTTTTTCTTTTTTTTTTTTAGTGCTGGGGATGGGACCCCAGACCTTGAGTACTTTATCACTGAATTGTATCCCCAGACTGATGATGTAGATATCATCTCATTGCTAATGATATAGGAACTGAGGCTAGAAAGATGCAATGACTATTAGGTCTACATGGCCAATCATAGGAGATTTTCTGACCACTGTGCCAGTGTTCTTTCCAGCATTTTTTCCACTGTCTCTTCACACACAATCCTTATTAGGCTTACTAATTGAGCAGTGCTGACATACATTCTTAAATCATTTGCTGTGCGTATGAGCAGATTTATACTTCCCACATGCTTCTTCAGGAAGTGATGATGAATTCAGCTTGTTCCTTTCCCTCCCATCCATTTTCCTCTTCACCTCACATCCTATGCTTTGGGGACTCAGCAAAGCTTCCTTGCTGGGGTTGAAAGCTAGATCATTTCCTATTTGGGATTTCTCAGAGAATAATAAAGGTAACAAAAACACAGGATTTTATCTATGAGTTTGATTTCTTACATCACCATCAAGCACAATCCGTGGATCTCATCTTTGTATGCAGTGAATTTGGTTTAAAGACAGGCCACAGCCTCTTACTTTTAGAAGTAAATAGAAGAGCTGTAGTGGGCTGGCTGATAGGTTTCAAGTTGGCTAGTGGGAATGGGCTGTACATTGTGCTGTACAGAGAGCTTTGCCTGCAAATAAGGCCTGAATCTCCAACCAAGGACTCTTAAAGAGGAAAGACTCCTTAGGTACAAGTATACTTCTGTTGCTCCTAGGTGAGCAACTGTGGTCCTCTAGTACATGATTCCCAATTGTTTTATCTTTGTAGCCTTTAGACACTTTCTTAAACAGTTGCTGTCTAGAGCTGAAGTGCAAGTCTGGTATTGTAGGTGCTCTCCTTGCCCTTCAGGTATTGTGTGTGTGTGTGTGTGTGTGTGTGTGTGTGGTCTTTCACCAAATACTAACTCCTTTTGTCTCCCAGATTACGTTAAACATTGTGGGGAGGGTGTGGGTTTTTTGTTTGTTTGTTTCACATCTGGCTTTATGTTTGCTGCTTGGTAAATGAATCTTCCTAGAACTCTGAGGTATCAATCAGTGTAGGTTCCTTTATGGCTCTTCTTATGCTAATGGAGGTGTTTTAGAAGCAAATCCTCAATCTGATAGATGGAGATTGAAAATACTGGGCACTGGTAAAGATTCTGATGCCTGTCAAAGTATACTATCTTGAATTATTAGACTTTTGAAATTTTGCATAAACAGTTATATGGACTTTTGAAGAAAGTCCTGGAAAAGTGGTACAATATGTTGGTTATGATTGAGGTTTGGGGAAGTAAAATTTACTCATTGTAATTTGTGGTTTTCAGTCTGTTCTGTCCTAGTGGGGTGAACATGTCTGCATATTGTATTTTATTTCTTTTCTGAATCCCCAGACTAGACTCCTTTATCAGAAAGTGACACTTGGAACAGAGAGCTTGGAAAAGGGAGCAGACAGTTGAAGAGAGGCTACACTGTCAGTGAAGTTATTTGGTCATAGCCCATGTAGCAACCTACATTGTTTCTTGAGCAGTTTCCTACATCTGCATCAGTATGGGTCTTAGCTGTGGTTAAGGTTACTTTTGATCCTTAGATATTGTGACTCTGTTTGTCTTCTACTCCTCATTCTGTCCCAGTGACTGGCCTTCCTGAGTAATTCTGGCAGTGGAATGTGAGAAGCAGATGCTGTAGACCTTTCCTCCTTCCCATCAGAAAGAATTGCCTCTGATAGATAAAAGACAATTCTGACCTTAACAGGGAGTGGTTTTATAGTAGTATGTAATATTGATTGTTCAAGTAAATTCTGGGTTTAAATGAGATCTTCATAATGAAACTAATTGTGTACAAGGTATTCCCAGGGGTGACCCAACTTTGCTAGTGTGACATGTAGAAAGTACCATCTAGGAGCTGAGCAGTGATTATTCTATATGATTAAATAGACAGAAGTCATGCATTCTCAGGGGCCCCAATTTTGATGTTGTCTCATGGATGAACAGTGGAAAGGTGATGGTCTGGGTGTAGGATGAGGAAGATGACATACCACAAACATCAGAGTTGATCTCTCCTGAAGTCAAGGAGGAAGAGGTGGTAATGAACCCTGGTGTGTTAAAGAGATGAAATATATGAATTAGGCTCAGCATAGACTGTCGATTATGTCTCAGGTGCTTGGCACATGACATCTGGGCCTTTATTTCTTACCACATGTATCAGAAGACTGTGTATTCAAGAGGGAAGATAAGGCCAGACATAAAGCCCTGAAAGAGAGTATCGAGGCATAGTAAAAAGAAAGGTTGAATGAAGACTTCAGGTTCATCCAGGTCTACCTGACTATATACCAACTACCAGACCATGAGCCACACTTATAACCTCTGAACTTTGCTTCACCTGAACAATATGATGTAATTTCCAATTTGTAGGGATATAGAAAGATTGCAGTGTGAGTTATAGGGTGAGTTCTGCAAAGGAAGAGGGTGACAAGAGGATTCTATGTGTGTTCTCATAAGTGCTCACAGAGGAGGTGAGGATAGAATCAGCAGAAACAAGTTAGGAGATGGAAAGGCTATAAAGAGAATAAAGTCTCAGCCTGACTGACCCTGCAGGTTTTCAGGAAGGAGGGTGTGCTAGCCAGCATCAACTCTAGACATTCTTAGGTTGTCTGTGTTTGAGAAATGGCTCCAGGTTTGTCATGGGCTGCTAGAAAATAAAGGGATGTTATTTGTCTCTTTGTTAGCTTTCATGTTAACAATGGTCACTAGAAAAAGCAAGAAGAGTAAGACAGTTATGAGGTCAAGAAATTATGACATCTACTGTGTTAGAAAAGAATATTATTGCTGATCAAGGAATTCTCCAGGGGACATGGAACTGCACTTAGTCAGGAACAAAATACTGGAAATACCTGGAGACTTCCATAAGAGAGTATATTCCTCAACAAACTGCAGGTGAGTTTGTATTGAAAGCCCGAGTAACAAAAGAATATTAAGGTATAATGATCTAAGGGAAGCATAGCTTTCTCCCTGGACAAAGCATACAGCTCTACACAAGAGAGGGACTAGAAGTACTGCCCTGTCTATACTCACAGAAGCCTCTTTAGAATCACCTTTGCTGGGCTGCTGTTTCTTTCTAAGAAAGCTCACCTACCACAAACATAGGAGTTTTAAAAGTTCAATTTGCAAGCTAGTTCCAGCAAAAAAAGAGCTAACACCAGGGGTTCTGAGGCCCTTAGAAAGAGCAAGCAGGTGGTTCTCAAGGGACTGCCTTTGCTACAAGTGATCTCCAGAAGGTATTGGGGAAAAGAAATAACTCTAGATCTCAAACTCTCAAAAATCAGAGGGAACTTGTTGTTGGGCAATGGCTCTTGACCTATGTGTTACAATTCCTTGGGGAGTATTGAATGACCCTTTCAATACTAGATCTTCTAATACCATCAGAAAACCAGATAGTATGTGATGATTCATTACAGTGGCAAAATTACAGCTATGAAATAGCAATGAAATTAATTTTGGTGTTGAGGGCCACCACACATGAGGACCTGTACTAAAGGATGGCAGTATTAGAAAGGTTGAGAACCTCTGGTAGGTAACACAACAGTCTTCATGGGTAAAGAAGTTGTTACGGTCATAGGTAAAGAAACAGTGGTCACTCAATGTTAGTCAGAGAAGGAAGACATCTGGCTACTTTTGTGATTGTACAGTGGCTTTATTTTATTTTATTTTATTTTATTTTATTTTATTTTATTTTATTCCTTTTCTACTGTTTTTGTGAACTGAGAACATCCTGGCCTGTATGCCTGCAGGTCTATTTTTCACTTTCTCTTCTTGTCAGCAGAAAAGCATTTTATTTTCTCAATGGCACCCACCCCTTTCCCTCATCAAAGTTAAAAGAAACAGTCTTATTTGGTAGCTGTGCAAATCCTAAAGATATATCAGTCCTTGTACCACCTGGGATATGCTACCAAAACTCTGTAAGAAGTTTGTTTCAATTTTAATAGCAAGGCATTCTCTGACTTAAATCTTTGTAGTCTTTCTTTCCACATATTCTGCACTATTTTTGGATTTTAGGAGACACACAGCCAACCTTGGAACAGCTTCAGGCCTCAGTGTTTGGGTCCACACCTTTACACTTGCTTTTCTCCTTTGGAAACTCTTTTACCCTTTTCTTCTTTCCTCCTCCTCCTCCTTCTCCTCTTTCTCTTTCTCCTCCCCTTCCTCTTCCTCCTCTCTTTTTGATGGGCAGTAGTAATTGGGTATTTTTGCAGGCAGACAGCAGGGGTCACCATGGAGCTGTGCATGGTGATGAGGCCTCTTACCACAGTTGTTCTGAAATGGCATGGGGCTTAATTATGCAATTCAGACATGGATTCTTTTTGTTCTGGCTGCTCAATATGACAGCACTTGGCAATGGTTGCCATCAGCACCGTTTCAGTAATAAATACAGTTGTTTGAAGAAAAAGAGAAAAGGTAGCTTCATACGGTGTTTACAAAACAATCATGTCTAACAATAAGGAACTCTGAAAAAAAGTGGTTACAAAATGTGTTTACTTAAATATTGTGAAATGAGGATGGAAATTCGAAGGGCAGGGTATTTGTCATCTACTCATGACTAGCAGATGGCTGTCTCCTCCTCCTCCTCCTCCTCCTCCTCCTCTGCAAGCCAAGTGACTCACATTGTACAGAGTGTGCAAAATGAAATTTCGAAACTCTACTGAGTAGAGGTGGCAGTGCCATAACTTGATACTGGAGGAGTGTGCCAGCCAGATGACTTTACCAGCCAACATGCTGCCAAAGACTTCACAAAATGTCTCTCACTGGATAGAGTTTGGATGTGCATTCAGTCCACCATCTCTGAAAGGATCAAGGAAATGCTTCAGGTTGTGGGTGAGCCTAGGTGTGTTTGAAGGGGATGGTGGTCTGCTTTGCCAGCCCAGACCTGGGTGTTAATCACTGCTACCAAGGTGAGTCATGCCAGATGTGCTCACCTGTTTTGGCTTGTCAGCCCTAGAATGGTGGAAGGTCTGCCTCCAGCCAACAACAGAACAAAGTCTGGGCTGTTATTGCAATCCTCCAATAAATGGGAGATTAAGTCAAGTTTAGAGATGATCATTAAAGTTCAAAGTTCTTTTTTTTCTTTTGTTTAATCAAAAGAAACTCTGCATCTGCTACGTTTAACCAAAACACTAGTGTTGTATTTTAGGTAATTATATTTGTTTAAAAATAGAGTCTTAGCCTGGTGGCCAAACGCACATTTGACTTTTAGCTAGATTCTAACTTTCCTTCATGTGATGGGTATCAGAGGTGCTCCTAATCTCTCATGTTCTGAGTCTCCTGGTGCTTCCCCTTTGGTGAAGCTCCTTGCTCTGGTGGCAATGAAAAGCTTTGCAGTTTCTACCTGGCTCTCTTTGAATACTTGCTCTGAAAGAAGCCAGTTGTCCTGTAAAAAGTCTGACTACCCCTAAACTACTGTTCTTTGAGGAAGCCACATGCAGAAGCTGGATGAAGAGAGAAATGCTTGGAAAGCCTTTAGCTATTTCTCTCAGATCTTGGCAGATAAGACAGATGTGGCTAAAGAATCCATTTTGGATGTCTCACTCAGTTAAGTCTCCTAATGACTCCAGCTGCCATCTGAGTCTAACCACCTGGGAGAAACCAAAGACCACCTGGCTGCACCCATTCAACCCACAGAATAATCAGTCCTAATAATGTATTGTTTTAGGTCACTAGCTTTGGGGACTTGTTTTACAGTAGCAGATAATGTGAGAGGAAGAGAGGACATAGCTTAACAGGATCTCTCTCTCTCTCTCTCTCTCTCTCTCTCTCTCTCTCACTCTCTCTCTCCTCACACACACACACACACACACACACACACACACACACACACACACACAGACTTGTAGGTGTTAATGTTGAATGAGACAGTTCACAATTGAATGTTCTCAGCCTGGGTTTTGTTATCAATTTTGGACAGCCATTTCACTACAACACTAGTTCAGCAAATTTTCCAGTAGAATTCAGTCAAATCTCATTTGCCTGTCTGAATCATATTTCAGACATTGAACACTTCCACAGGTCTCTTTGTCTATGTGTTTCCTGTAAGCAAAATAAGACTGTTGTCTGTTCTAGGTTAAATTTCAAGAATAGCTGTGTAGTGCACAGTGTTTTGCTCCTCAGTGAAGGCTAGAAATGCTTTTTTTCCACTGTAAAAGGTTATATTTTCCTAAATGTGGAGATGTTACCTGGCCCTCTCCCTAGTACCTTATGAGAGCGCCTGCTCAGGAAACTTTCACTGATATGCTTGTAGCCTACCTATTGCTCATTCCTGAAATGAATTATCTATCTTTGACCCAGGAGTCCTGTGTCTTCCCCTACCACCCATATTTTGTTCAATTACAAGTAAACTAAAATCACATATCTTCAGTTCTTAGTGCAGGAAGCATTCACTGTACCAAGTCAGCTTTTAAAAGTCCAGGAATTTTAAAAGTCTAAATAATTACAAAATGCTAAGAACTATATTTCAAATAATGAGTAAAACCCCCTCTGCCTTGGTCTGAAATCCTTGATATTTGAAATATTCTCAGAATTTATAATTTGAAGTGCATATTTCTTTACTTAAAAGGTCATATAGCTGAGGTATTGAAAAATGTAGAATATATTAAACTTGAGCTATTTGTGACGAAAGGCAAAAACAATTGCTGGAAAAACTAATGCTAGATTCCATGGAATTTTTGTGTCAGTAATCACAACTATGTACAACTTCCAAAAGCTGGTAAAGCCCATTCCAGCCATGTTGAATTGCTGTAAACTGTATATGATTCAAGAGTATAACATTTTAAATAATTTGATAAGCTCATTTATTGACTTGACTTAGAGAATGGAGGCAACGAGTTAAAGAGGGTTCAGGGATTTAAGATCGGAGGTGGGAAAAGAAGCCAGACTCCCAACTTCATGATTCATAGACAGGTGAGAATTGGGCTCAGTTTGCAGTGGGCCTTCTGCATTAATTCTGGCACAAGAGATCTTTATCAAAGGTAAACAGCACTTTTGGTAGTAGAGACTCTGGAAACTGAGAACATGGTCAATTCCTAGGTTTTTATAATTTCCCTACTCTCTATAGGGCCCAATTTCCTCATTTTAAAGGCAGAGGTAATCATAGCACATTTCCAAAGGCTGTTAGAAAGAATCATTAAAACATGTATTTAAATTTCTTACTTTTAGTAATAGACAATAATTTTAGTAATAGACATTATTAAGAAATTTCTAGAATTAAGGTTTCAGGCACTCAATCAAATATACTTATTTTCTTCCTTTTGGGTTTTGGTAACTTCTTTATGTATTTGAAGCAGGTAGAACAGGGAGTAGAACCCATTCTGAAGAACTGACGTAATACTGAGCAGGATCGTTGTGTTAGAGAATCCTGTTACTATAAAGCACTTTGTTTTAGGTTTAGGTTTGAGCAGGAGAACTGAGATTTTGCAAAGACTTTGTCCGTTCATTATTAAACTCTTGTGTATTAAAAGGAAATTAACCATGTAGAAGTTTTGATCCATTCACAATTATTAAACACCTGGTGTTTTAGCAAGTATTTGATGTTCAAGTAGTTATTACTTCCCACATTCTTTATAAGTTACTCTTTTCTTTATTCTTTTGGAATCTTAGTTAAGTCATAATTCATGTTCACATAAAGAAAGACTACTTTCCATTAAACAGTAAATGCTGGAAGCCAGGTAAATGGTGCCTCGGTTTCCCTGGAGGCAGTTATAGTATCTTCACCATCATCAGTTGCCTCCTGATGGATCCTGCTACTTTTTTCTAGCCAGGAACTGGTGGAAACTATGGCAAGCCTCATTATTATTATTATTTGGAGAGATGGGGGAAGACTCTCTCTCTAAAGTCTTACAATTCACTATATATCTCAGGATGTCCTTAAACTCATGGTAATCCTCCTGCTTCAGTTACATAATTCTTATTTTTCACCAGTATTAACAGTCTATGGGACATTTAATATGTGATAGTTACCTTTAACCACAATTGAATTCCGGCAACAATTCTGTGATGCAAGCATTATTACTCCCTTCTGTTGATGAGGAAATAAGCCTATAGTGTTTAATGCTTGTATATGATAGAGCTAGATTTGGAACAAAGCACCTGGAGTCCATCTCTTTGTGCTTCATCTGGCCCTGAAATAACTGTAGCACCAGAGATTACCAGAAGTCTGGATACGACCGTGAATTAAACCAGGATCTAATCACAAAAGCAGGAAGCTAAGGGATGAAGGAGGGAGAGCGTAGCAAGGTGGCCTAGCATCAAGCATGTTCTTCTAGACCAAGCATTGCTTCATAATTTTGACTAAAACAGTCAATGCTGGTAAGAAACCTTTATATGGTATGTGGGAAGGATAAGGGTAGTTTCTAAGTGCTGACACTTGGCGTGGACTATGAATACTTTAAAAAGAGCTTCCTGTGCCTCTTCTCTAAAATTAGCCATTTTAGGAGGAAGTTACAGATATTCAAGGAGATAAGCAAGAATGCATTCTACATATTACGATTTACTTTAACTCCTAGAGACAGAAAACCTAATGACTAGTACCCTGAACATACAATATTTATCCCTTTCCCCAAAATATCTGATATGTATCTCAATAAAACATTATAGTCCAAAATAGACATATTAAAAGAATTGAGCAATGTGGTCAGGGAGAATTTATTTTAGGAATGTGGAGTACCTTCCTATCTTAAAAAGTGAACCATATCAATGGAATAAAAGCCAAATCACAAAATTATCTCAATAGCCTCCAAAATATCAGTCATTAAAATTCAATACCACCGTGTGATAACAATCATTTAATGATCTGGGAATAAAACAAATAAATAATACAAGACAATAAAAAATAACAGCTAATGTTATAGTAAATAGTGAAATTGTCTGTGGCCATGCCAAAATCACTGTGCTAAATCTCATCTAAATGATGAAATACTGAAATTTCATCCTAATATAAGAAACAAGAAGATGTGTCCCAACCTCATCACAACTTTCTTCTCTTCTAAAATGGCGAGTCAAAATATTTAGGGAACAGAAAAAATGGAAAAGGTATCAAATTGAGAAGGAACAATAAAGCTATCTCTGTAGGTGACATGATTTTCTTTATACAAAATTCTAAGACATATAATGCAAGATCTAGTAGAGATAACAAATTCAACATGTCACATGGTACAAGATTATTATAGGTAGTAGTTAATTGTATTCCTACACATTTGCAAAACGTAAAGTTACAGAAAGGAAATTATGAACACAATTATATGTATAATAGCAACAAAATAATGAAAGCTTTAGCAATAAATTTAACGAAAGATACACAAAACTTGCAACAATATTGTTGAGAGAAAAGTTTAAAATACTAATTAAACTGGACATGATGGCCCATGCCTATATCCCAGTACTCAGGGAACTGAGGCAGGAGAATCATATGTTAAAAGCTAGTCTGAGCTAAATAATGAGTTCGAGGCTGGCTGGAACTACTCAGTGAAATTATTTCTCAAAACCACGAGGCCTGGGATGTAGTTCAGTGGTAGAGCACTTGCTTAGCATGTTTCAATAGCTTGGATTCCATCCCTAACGGGATTTACATCCGTGTTCACTGGTTGGAAGACTTAAATGTCACGAAGACAGCATTACCTCCTCAAATGACCTGCAGATTACATCCAACACCTGAAGCATGGCTTTTTTGTAGAAACTAGCAAACTGATCAGATATTCATATGGAAAGTCAATGTACTAAAAAAGTCAAAACAGTCATTTAAAAGTAGAGCAGGACTGTTTATTTAAGTGGAAGAAAGACATCTTTTAAACAAATAGTAATGGAGCAACTGGAGAGCCACCTGCAGAAAAATGAATTGGAACCTCTTCCATCCCAATGATCATGGTGTAGATTTTTAAGAGTTAAAATTATAATATGATATTGGATTTAGCAAACACTTCTTAGTATGCTGTTAAATGCACAAGAGGATAAAATGAAATACTATTTTTATCTCAAAAGAAGCCATTAAGAAAGTTAAAAAATATGATTCCCTTAAAGTGATATAATATTTGTAGATAACATTTCACTAAGGATTTGAGTCATAAAGAATTCATAGAGTTCAACAATAAAAAGAAAATTAATCAAAGTTTAAACTGGACAAAGTATCTAAATAGACATTTTTTGCAACGAAGACCCACATATGGTCAACAAGCATACGTTTGTCCTCAGCCTTCATTAGAGAAATAGAAATTAAAACTACAGTGAGATACATATGCACACTCAGTATACATTCAGGTACATACTATTTGAAAATGAAGACTAACAAACATTAGTAAGAATGTAAAGAAATTCTACTCTTCATACTGTGTTGGTAGAAATGTAAAATAATAAAACTACTTTACAATGCATTTTGGTAGTTTCTTCAAAAGTTAAGCATAGTTATAATTTAATTAACAATTCTCCTAAGTATTTTCCTAAGGGAAATGAAAAATATAGTTTTCCACAAAACTTTTTCACAAAAATGTTTATGCATAGAGTCAACAGTATAATAAACACAAACCAAGTTTTCATTAAGTTATGAATGAATAGACAAATGAACATTATTGAGCCATAAAAAGTAATTATTCAAACTACTTAAAACATGGATGAACCTTAAATCTCAGTGAAAGAAACCAGTCACAAAAGACAATGTACTGTGTGATTATGTTTATTTGAGACTTCTATAATTAGCAACTCTGTAGTAGATTAGTGGCTGCTAGAACTAGGGGTTCATGTATTATGGAGTATTAAGCAGAGTGATAGCTGAAAGGCATAAAACTTCTCTTTGAAATAATGAGCATGTTCTAAGGTTGACCGTGGTAATGGGTATGCAGCTCTGTGACTATACTGAAAAACATTGACTCGTGTGCTCTTAATGTGTGGGTAGTATGGCACAAGAAGCATTTCTCAACAAAGCTGTTACTAAAAAAAAAGGAAGAAAAAATAGAAATGAGAAATTAAAACAGTCCCTTGATCTGGATGTAGAGAAGAACAGGCTATAAGGGTAGTTTATGTCTAGACAACATGGTGCTTTGTGGATATCCAACATGGGCCAGGATGGTGAGTGCTGGACATCCAGGGACATCCAGCAAAAAAAAAAAATGAAAAAAAAATGGCTGACACTGGATACCCAGGAAACCACAAATTAAGCAGTTGTATGGTTTTGTATAAATATGAGTTTGAGGTCAAAGGACTGTGCCTTTGCTGTTTGCCTTCACCAGCCAGCCTTTTTCTGACTGTGTGTACCTACCTGAAACCTGTATGTCAGGCTGTACTGTCTGTGCCTGTGTCCACCTGTGTGTAGTCTGTGTAGGATGCCTAGATGCCTGATGACATTTTCATCCATAGATGTGTGTTAGTAAATAAAATTTATCTTATCTGCCTACGGCTCCTTGCATACTCATCAACAATTTGATCTCCCATGACCCCTTTCCACTTCTGCCTTCGTAGCTTAGGTCTTACGCTGATGCTATACCTGTCTTGAAGGTAGTGAAGACTGGAAAGGAAGCAACTGTAATAATGGACACATGGGGAGGAGAGCTATGGCCTTGAGCCAATGAAAGTTGAAGAATCAGGAAGTAAAACTAGTTTCTTGAAGGGTTATGCTTTTGGAGAGAAGGAAGACTAGACAACAATCTAGTTAGGAAAACTGCAATGAAAACTGTCACAGTCTGAATTAGGAATAAATGAGCACATATATGAAAACTTCAAGATAGTGCTTGAGAATTTGCTGTTCTAGAAAGCCTAGCATCTTCTTGAAGCTATAAAACAGGGAAGGTAGGAATGCATTTGTCTGTCAGAAAGAAAACTCTTGGTGACCACGAAGAAGGTGCATCCGATGAGGCTAGGACCAG
The DNA here is from genome assembly GCF_004785775.1 of Grammomys surdaster. NCBI lineage: Eukaryota > Metazoa > Chordata > Mammalia > Rodentia > Muridae > Grammomys > Grammomys surdaster. The sequence goes on from NW_021604706.1 coordinate 856,295, forward strand.
AGTAATTAAGACAAAACAAGTGATGGAGATTAAAGTACAATAAGAGGTCTTAGGAAATAGAATTAAATTAGTCGAAGGTGGGGTGACCTGGGGAGAAGATTTCTTATATATAGACATGAGAATGTGATGGTGCAAGTGGCTATAACACTCATTACAAAGGTCATGGATTTCATAGGTACAATGCCATTAATTTAGAAATATTTAACAGTGAAAAAGATAGTTTTACATATAATTAAAATACTGTCCTTGAAAAACTAAGTACAGGTTGTGGCAATTATAGGTTCATGGAGAAAGAATAATAAAAACTAGAAATATGAGCAATACCTGTAGCAGTGGGTAATAAAATAAATAAAATAAAATAAGGAGAACATGAAGTTGGGAGGATGATGCCAGGTGGGCAGGTTCTATGGGGATTTGAAGGGGGTTGGGATGAATATGACCAAGAAACATTGCATACATGAATGAAATTTTTTATGCATAAGTATTTTTTCGAGATACATAAACAGGTTTTATTTCTGAGGAGCAGGAACTCAATCAAATAAGCCAGATCCCATGTCGTCATCTGACTTCTCAGACTCCATGTTTTGTCTTCCTTCTTCTATGCTGCATCATGGACAGAAGCAGCTGCAGGAGCTGCAGAGCCAGGGGCAGCAGAAACAGCCAGAGCTGCGCTAGCAGCCACACTGGGGAGTTTGCCCAAACGTTGTTGAGCCAATCATTGCCTCCACATCCACACCACTTAGGGTCTTTTTGATCATTTGGATGCTGAGGAATTGTGCTCAAGGGTGGTCTGCAGGTAAGAAGCTATGTAGTCCTTGTTGGTGGTTGACAGGAGTCATGTATGACCTCAGTGGTGTCAGGCAGAAAAAGGCTAATTTTTTATTAATAAATAAAAATTTTAATGAAGAAATACTTAACTGATGAGTACTTTTGCCATATATGAAAATTTGTGAGTTGCAGATGAGGAAGTGTGTAAAGGAAAAAGCTGGACCTTCAAATACACATATCAAGGCAAAAGTCTAAAAACTGATCTCAGAAAGCTAATTACTAAACATTGAAAACTTTAGTACTAAAATTAATGAAGCAGAGAAAATATAGATAACAAAACCCCCAAATATGCCTTTTTGAAAACACAAATAAAATTTAGAGACTTCTAAAGAAACAGTAATAAATTAAAAAGCAACCCTGGGAACAAGCAAGGAATATTTACCACGGTGTATGAAGGAAGAACTGGTCTAAAAAAAATAAACAAATTGACAAAAAACTTCAGACTTTTAGTTAGACACTTTAAAAGCCCTCTTTAAACAACATCAATTAAGGGAAAATCAGCGGGGATCATGAACTCAATAGTAGCATCAGCCAACATGATTTTATAGAACATTCCATCAAACAATAGTGGAACACAGATTATTTTCAAGTGTCTTCAAATACTTACTCCAAGATTAATCATATGTGGCTTAAACAAACCTCATCAAATACTTAAAACTAAAAGTACATGACATTTTAACCTGACAAAAATAATGTGGGTATATCCTAGTTAGCTTTTCTGTTGCTATAATAAAACACTGATCAAAGCTAACTGGGGAGGAAAGGGTTTATTTCATCTTGTTAATACCAGGTCATACTCCATCACTGAAGGAATTCGGGGCAGGAGCTCAAAGAAGGAACTTGGAATCAGGAACTGAAGAAGAAACAATGAAGGAGTACTGCTTACTGGATTGTTATTCATAGCTTGCTCAGTCTGCTTTTTATACCATTTAGGACCATGAACCTAGAGATGAAACCACTCACATTTGGCTGAACCCTACCACATCAATCATCAGTCAATAAAAATGTTCCCTTTTCCCAGATGACACTATCTTGTGTCAGGTGATGGGGAAAAACCTAACCTGCACAGGTGCAATAGTGGCACTTATATCTTGAGGGAAATCAACTGAATCTAACTGGACGTAAGGATCACTCAATGGGATAAAATTCATGCATGATACTGTAAATATAGCCAACTATTCATGGCTGACAAAGTCATGGACCCTAAAGAACTTACTACTGCTATTTCTTAAACTAGTAAAGTGCATTCTAAAAACCTATCACTATGCATACAGCTAAGTGTGGCTTGAAATTCTCATCAAAGAAGTTTCTTTTTGTATGAAACAGGGGCCATTACAGAAAGCCACAGCTAGTTAAAATGCAGAGAACAATTGACTGTTGGATGCCCACAGCTGAGTGTGGGATGCCCAATCCCAGTCAAAATATCTACAATACAACTCCTAAACAGAAAACAGTGTAAAAGCCAGAAGACTGGGACGTATCTTTGGAATAGTGCCTTCTATAAACAACAGGGAAGCTATACACATGAAATCTCAACAAAGATGACTGCTTAAACAAGAACTATGCAATGGTAATACCAATTAACATGCCAAGGTAAATGTGAGAAATCACACAGGGCCCTACTGCTAGAAGTGCTACAAGCAACTCATGGTTGCTAGGAAAATCAGTCTTCTTCAGGGACAAAGTCCAAGATAGAGATTGGACCCTTTAGAGTCTTCTGTCTGGGGTCCCTCTGTCGTAGTGGCTTTCTTTCTGTCAGAGGAAATTATTAGCCCCAAGAGAAGGCTTGTTCTTGCATCTGTCATCATTCCTCTAGGGCTTTTTTTTTTTAAACTGCTTCTATTTTACTCCTATTGTTGAAAACCCCAAAGCAAAATTTCAAAAGTGATTTAGTGCTGGGGTCCCGTTGTCTGCTTGCAGCTTCCTTCTAGTGACTAGAACAGAGTGACTGATGAAGTAATCACCCAGCACAATTTGACCCTTTGAAATGTCTAAATTGCCCACTTAATCTCACACATACTTTTTTAGTGTTTCATCTTTCACAACCCCCTATGGTGATGTGCTTTAACCTCCTGGTTTTACAGTTTTCTTTTTTATGTTTTGGAATAATTCTATACTTTTAGTGCAAAACTATTTTACCATACAAAATCCCTTTTTCATCTAAAAGGACTTTTTTCTCTCTATTCTTTTCCTCCCTACTCCAAGTATATTTTCTTACCTAAATATTTTACTCTCTCTTCTACTTAGATTCTGGCTGCCTTATTTTTCATTATAAGTCTCTGAATATAGAAGACAATTGTTTTTCTTTAATAAAATGAAGTGATTTTGAACTTAATGAAAATGAGGCAAGGCGTATTTTAAGCATAGAAAACAGACTGTATTTTAACTATCAGCTATAAATATAAACATAGGCAAAGCATGTTTCAAGTTCTGGAGATATTTCTATTTGTTCTTATCAATTAGTAGAAAGTGACTTATTTGTTAAGGATTTATTCAAGTCCTGCAAGAGAAAAGAATTTGATTAATTTTGTGGGAGCACATAAGGTAATTTTATATTGTCTGAACAGTATATGAGTATAAGGAAGCACACATATAGACAAACAATACATACACACACGCACACACACACACAACTATGCATAACAGATGAAAACACTCAAAGAATTTTTAGCTTTCATTTAGATTGATCATTTATTAGTGCCAGATAGACTAGTGTTCTGATAGCTTCTTCATAGTCCTAAGCAAACTTTAATCCTTTATTTCCACCTCCAGTGATATGACTTATAGTAGAAACAAAGAAATTTTATACCTCAAATGCATAGATACCTCAGTTAGTAAAATACTTGCCTTGCAGACATGAGGGCATGAGTTCAGTTCCCAGAACCTACATAAAAAGGAGTATGTGTGTGTATGTATGTACGTGTGTACAATGTTCCTATGTGTGTGTATGTGTTCATTGTGTGTGTAGATGGTGCATATGCACAAATGTGCATATACTTGTGAAGTGCCTACTCCTCTGACATTTGGGTTTTGGTATGTGGATCACAACGAAGTCCATGGTGTTTCTAACCTGCCATCTCACATCTCTCAAAAATCAATTATATGTCTATGAAAGTGGCTTTTAGATTTAGGGTAAAGCTTCCATTGTCCATGTATGAGTGTGCTTAATCCATTTTTTAAAATAAATCAAAGAATGGCTTCCCCCGAGCATAAAGAATTGCCCAAGAAAAGCTCCTTTGGACTCAAAACTGCAAACCTTTTGTGAATATTCAACTTGCCACAACCTTACTTTTCAGATTTTGCATTAAGCAAACTTCCATAATTGCATGAACCCATTCCTTAACATATCTTTTATGTCCATCTCATAGAAGAAAGTATAGTTCTAGTTGTAATCAGTTATAGTCAGTTCTGTTGGTTTTCAACTACATGTCTAGTTGGAGATCTCTGAAGGACAAAGCCATTAATCAGTAAGAATTGAGCAAAACATTTCACTTCTATTTTAAAACTACTGACACTTTGGAAATAAGTTCTAGTGCTTTGATAACATATTTTCTGTAAATACTATATGAACTGTTCAACTAATTTGTATAGTATCAGATAGTCATACAGGTTGTGAAAACATAATAAAACTTTTGAGAAACAAAGTTATTTTACACAGAGCAGGGTAAGATTTTTCAGATAATATAAAATTTGTGCAAAGGCTGAGGGAAATGAACAATGCAACTGACTGAAGGAATGGGAAGAAGAAACCATTCTAAGGAATAAACATTGCAACCTCTATGGCCACTTGATGCAATACAAATTTGTTGGTTTATTGTGTCTTCCAATTGGAATGTAAGATTTTTGAAAACAGAATATGTTTTTCTCTGCCATTCCACAGCATTTAAAACAGTGCCTAATTGATATTTCTTCATCCTTTGTTGAGACCTAGATGAATGAATTGTTCCTCTTGGTATAGTATGTGATGAAGTGGAAGTTTTTGGTAATGTCATGTGATGCAGACTCACATAGTGTTTTGCTGAAGCAAGACCTGTGTGAGGACACATAGTGTTTGGAGAGAGTATAAATAGGACTCAACAGACAGTGATGCAGTGTTTATAGAGATAGCTTTGTAGCACTTTGTTAGTCTCATGTCTTCGCTGATCTTTGCTTCTTTGAGAGAGGCACACCAGAAAACTTCTTCTGGTGTCTGGGCTTATTCTGGTCATTCCCACTGACTAGTTCCAATTTGATGGAGGTCTGGCTGTTTTTGCTGGATTGTGCCACCACTGCTTATTCATGTTTGGTATCTTGATACTACTGAACTGGACTGCTGGTATCCTGACAAACAGATATTGGAATTGCCCCAAGGAACTACTTCTAAACAGGTCCACATCCCCTTGTGCTATTTACCACCTTTTCTCCCTTTCCTTTGGATGGTGGGCTATATGAGGGGGTCGAAGCCTTGGTGAACCTTTAATAAAAGTAGGTTTTGAAAAACCTAAGCTTACAATGTGGCAAATAAATTGTCATTTATATGTAAAACTGAAACACTATATATCATATAATGGTTAAATAACTGGCTTTATAATATGAAATACAATATTAAAAATAATATATATTTAATGGTGATATACATATTTAAAATAGTAAAATATAGGTAAATATTTTCATTATAGTTAAATATGTGCTTAGTATCATATTGTGCATGACAATCTTGTATAGCAACCCTTGAGGAATATAAGATATATAATACGAATTGTATGTTCTAAAAGCATTGAAAGTAAATTAATTTTTCATTAATAAAATGATACAAAATCATGTATTCTTTCTGTAATAACACAGCTACTGTAAAGTTAAACTACTGTGAAAAATATCAGAAACCTAACATCTAGTAAGACAACAAAATCCAGTGTGCAAATAAATATGTTCAGGACCTCACAATCTTGGACCAAATATGTTTCACGTGTTTTTGTATGGTTTAAAAAACTAAGCGCTCTTTCTCTCTGTGTCTCTCTCTCTTTCTCTCTTTCTCTCTGTTTCTCTGTCTCTCTGTCTCTCTCTGTCTCTCTGTCTCTCTGTCTCTCTGTCTCTCTCTGTCTCTCTCTGTCTCTCTGTCTCTGTCTCTCTCTCTGTGTGTGTGTGTGTTCCATGAGAAGGAGTAGAAGGAAAAGGAGGAGGAAGAGGAGCTAGAATGAGGGTTCTAAAACCTTTTACAGGGGTAGCCTAAGATCACTAGGAAACACAGATATTTACATTACAATTCTTAACTAGCAAAATTCAGTTATGAAGTAGCAACAAAAATAGTTTTATGATTGGGGGTCACCACACCATGAGAACTGTATTAAAGGGTTGCAGCATTAGGAAAGTTGAGAACCACTGTTCTAGACGACATAGAGGAGGTGCACCATGGAGGCTGTATGTGATCCATAAAGTTTCAAATGTTTACTAGGTAACTACAAAAAGAATTAGCTGAGCACTGCTGTATACCCATGTGTATTCATTTGCTAGCATCGGTGTAATAATGTATCTCAAGCTAGCAGTGTAAACACTGACATTTAATTTACAACTTAAGAAGCTGAAAAGCTGAGTTAAAGATGTGACATTGGTAAGGGAGGCAGGAAGGATCTGGAGGAGGGGAAACTGTGATTGAAAATGTAAGGAAAAAAATGAAAAAGTTTGTTATCAGGGTTATGACTTGCTGAGAGCTATGACAGAGAATTCACCCCATGACTTTCCCTTATACTGTGGTGGTTTGTGTTCAGCCTTGGAAGTTACTTGGTTTGTACATCTTGGTCTTCATTTTTGCATGGCATTCTTTCTTTGTGTGTGCTTTTATCTAAATTTTCTTTTTATAAACATGCCAGTCATAATGGCTTAGAGACCCACCCTTCTTCACATGCCCTTCATGTTAACTCATTATATCTGTTGCAATCATATTTTCAAATAAATTCACATTCTGAGCTACTGAAGTTATGACTTCAACATATTAATTGAAGAGGGGAACAGAATTCTATCCATAACCATATGTTTCAAATATACACACAGAAAATCATAGCTTACACATATGTAAGTAGTTGGTGAGGATCTGAAACATCATGGAAATATTATATGTGGATTCAGAATTAGTAACAATCCCCAACGAATAAGGGAGATATAAGAAAATGTAAAGTAATTGGACTCCAACAATATCCTTAACTTTTATTTTATTTTATGTGCATGAGTATATTGCTTACACGTATGTCTGTGCACCACTTGTATGCCTGATGCCTGAGGAAGTCAGAAGATGGTGTCAGAGTCTCTAGAACTGGAGTTTCAGATGGTTGTAAGCCACCATGTGGGTGCTAGGAATCAAATCTGGATCCTCTTGAAGAGCAGCCAGTTCTCTTAACCACTGAAATGTCTCTCCAGGTCTGTTAACTTTGTTTTTTAAAAAGCTACTAAGATAGCAAAACCAACTTTAAATCTTAGTGTCATGATTACAGAAGTATATGCTGTTATGTTCTGAACCCTCTTGAATATTTTATATATCATACCCATGAGTCATTCATTTATTCTCTAGAGAGCTGCAATAGTGGGACTGATACACCATGTCCAACATTATGGGGAGTATGCCAACCATTAGAATAGATCATTATATTTTATGTTAAAATAAAAAGTTTGTTTGTTTTCATTAGACTTTTTATTTCTCTGTCACACTCTGTATGTCTGTGTGTGCCATGGTGAGGAAATATGGAGACAAAGTGTAGAGCAGAGACTGAAGTAAAGGCCTTTCAGAGACTGGCCCATCTGAAGATCCATCCCATATACAGGCACTAAACCCAGACACTATTGCAGATGCCAATGAAGTGCATGTTCACAGGAGCCTGATGTAGCTGTCTCCTGAGAGGTTCTGCCAGAGGCTGACAAATACAGAGGTGGGTGCACAGCCAATCATTAGACTGAGCATGGGGTCGCCAATGGAGGAGTTAGAGAAAGGACTGAAGGAACAACGCCATAGGAAGAACAACAATATCAACCAACCAGAGCCCCTAGAGTTCTCAGGAACTAAATCACTAACCAAAGAGTTAGCTCAAGTTACTCATGGCTCAAGCTGCATATGTAGCACAGGATGACCTTGTTGGACATCAGTGGGAGGAGAGGCCTTGGTCCTGTGAAGGCTTGATGCCCCAGTGTAGGGGAATGCCAGGACAGTGAGACAGGAGTGGGTGGGTGAGCACCCTCATAGAAGCAGGGGGAGGGAGGACGGGATGGGGGTTTGCAGAGGGGAAACCGGGAAATGGAATAATATTTGAAATGTAAATAAATAAAATATCCAAATTAAAAAAATGTGATACAACTTGCAGAAGTCAGTTTTCTCTTTCAATCCTGTGGGTCCCACAGATTGAACTAACATGGACAGGGTTGTTGGTAAGTGTGTTTATCTACTGAGCCCTTAGTTCTGTTATATATAAAACATCTTTCCTACAGTATGAGTGTACTTGGTAGATTGTGATGTGTTTGTGATGTAATGTAAGTGGGGTCTGGGATGTTGCAGAAATTATTTAATCTCAATCTGAGGTTTCTATCCTGCCTTTGACCCTTTAGTTCCAGATAGTAGACACACATATACTTTGTATTTACAATTAGCCTTAAACAACGCAAGAGCTGGACAGATGCCTACTTCTATGTTATTAGATTCTACTTTCATATCAATAATCCATTATTACTTACTACTTACTATGTTTCATTTGGGCTGCTCTTAACTCTAATTGGAAAGCCCCCAGGGCCATGTTTTTAGAGCTCACCTAACCCATGGTGGCTTCTCTTTCTTCCTTCTGCATCTTCTTTTCCTTGTGGTTCTTTCTCAACCTGAAGCTTGGGAAACCTAAACCCCACATATCTCTCTTCTGCCCAGCTATTGGCTATTGTCATCTTTATCTACCTATCTTTATTTACTTGGGAGCAGGGTCACAAGTCTACATGCAGACTTCTGGTCTTGGGTGCCCCCACTTAGCATTACAATAGATGGTAAAAGACAAAACCTCAACACTGAGATGCAAAGATCAAAACTTTCCAAGTGTGCATTTTCATGCTCACCCTATGGTCTATTATTCCAATACATGGATGATAGGGACATACAAGATATTTAAAACATATTTCCTCCCCACTTCAGCCCCTCTTTTCTCCCTCTCTTTAAACCTTCTGATGTCTTGTAAGGTTCAGTTCATTTAAACATAGGCTTTATATTTTCTTTCTACTCAATAATAACTGCAAAGACTTATACAAAGAGAAGACCTGTGTATATGTGTAGGAGGGACAGTGGGAAGCACTCAAAGTCCAGCCTTACTTCATTAGTAGCTAATGACTTACTCTTATGCAAATTCCAGGCCTTTATCTTCTAAGAAATGAAAAATCTCTCAGCTCTAAATACCGAGAAAGATGAAGGTGATGGGTGGAATAGAAGAAGAAACATTATACAACCAATGAACATGGGAAGTTGTCAATTAGGTATCCATATATTTTCAATGCTGGGATATACTCAGTAGTTGGTGTGACTGCCCTTTTCTCAGATGGCAATATAATTGACTGTCCTGGCATTATATAAATAGTATATACTGTAACCTGACTCATTTGTGCATCCCAGAACATAACATTCTCCACCTATCAAGACATTTAAATGTCCCTTTGACAATGATGTCACTTGACTCCTCAGAAAGGAAAGCAAACAACAGCAACAAAAACCAATGAATGTACCAATTGTAGGGCTCATTCTTTAGCCTTGAATGTCCTTCTAGCTTGAGCTTCAATTGGTAAACGCTTGTCCCCTTAACAGATATCTACAAGAAACAGTTATACCAAATAGTACAAGTTTTTATGAAGAATTTTGTGGAACCACAGGGAAGAATGAGGTTGGATAACGTACAGGATTTTGTATCAGTGTTCCCAATTGCAACCATGCCTTTTCTGAGTCTGTTCTTTGAGTTTCCAGCCTCTAATTCTATCTTCCTTTCAAATCTCTTCTCAAACAGGGCTTGCCACTTGTTTTTCTATGGAGTAGATTCTTCCTTTAATGAGAGCCATAAGTCTTAGACACTAAAGCTTCCATCTCTATATTCTTATTCAAGTATTTCCTCAACAAAACTGGGTTCTGACTTCTCTAAAAAGCCATCTTCTAGACACAGAGATCAAACCATAGGTAGAGATCTGTAGGCTGACAATGGCATCACTTGATGTGCTGCTATTTTGCCTATAACATCTTGCCTATGTACTAAGCATCAAAGCATTGTCTCCAGAAACTGTGGTCATTGGGCACCAAGATCATGAACTGATGGCAGAATTTTCCTGGACCTAGGCCTCTAATTCCATATAAAAACTAATCTCAGAGGGCTGGCTTTCTTACTCTATCTAAACTTGATTGGGAAAATCTACTTATTCGCAAGAAAAAATAGGAAAGTGGGTAAGATTGTACAAGTATAATTTTCTAGGATGATTAGACACCTTTTCTTTTGAAATGAATAAATACAAGAGAGGGGTAGAATAATACTGGTACAGGTTTTACTTTTAAAAGTTTGAATAAAATTAGCATAATTTCCTTTTTATTAAGCTACAGCAGATAGAAAGCACATTATAGACACTGTAGGTGGAGATGTGGGTGGACACATAGGAGGAGAAATGAGAGAACACCAAGAATACAGCTGAAATAATGAACAAGTAAGAAGAGGCATTGCAGCAAGGATAAGGATGGAGAAGGGAAGTACTCAACTTTGTTCACAGACAAAAGCATGGAGCATAGAAAACAGAGGAAATTGTTTGGCTGAGCTAAGAGATTAGAGTAGCTTGGGCTAAGGAAGGTGGTCACAGGTGAAAAAAAAAGATAAAGAACACTTTATTTGCTTGGAATTTAAAAAATTATGCTTGAGTTTAAAGGGAGGAAAATGCAATAATATTTCTTATAAAACCCTAACTGATGGCATTAGAAGCTTCATGACTCAAGTGCCTTTACCTGCTGAGCCATTTGACTGGCCCAAAGTGATTAAAAAATTTATCTTAGAACCTTGGAAAGTAGACAGCAAAATCTCCATATATGACCTCTGTGGAAAATGCTCTGCTGAATGACACAAAACAGAGAATGAATCAGGAAGCACAGGATTAAAAGAAAACTAAGAAGCTTTACATTTTCTTTCTTTTTTTAAAGGCTTGTTTATTTTAATTATATGAGCACACTGCTGCTCTCTTCAGACACACCAGAAGAGGGCATTGGATCCCATTACAGATGGTTGTGAACCATTGAGTGTTTGCTTGAACTCTGGAACTACGGAAGAGCAGTCAGTGCTCTTAACCACTGAGCCACAATCCACAGACCACATGAAGCTAAGAAGAAGGAAGACCAAAGTGTGGATGTTTCAGTCTTTCTTAGAAGGTTGAACAAACTACTCATGGGAGAAAATATGGAGACAAAGTATAGAGCTGAGACTGAAGGAAAGGCCATCCAGAGACTGCCCCACCTGGGGATCCATCCCATATGCAGTCACCAAACCCAGACACTACTGTGGATGCCAAGAAGGGCTTGTGGACAGGAGACTGATATAGTTGTCTCCTGAGAGGCTCTGCCAGAACCTGACAAATACAAAGCATGAGACCTCCAATGGAGGAGTTAGAGAAAGTACTGAAGGAGCTGAAGGGGTTTGCAACCCTATAGGAAGAATAGCAATATCAACCAACCAGATCCCCCAGAGCTCCCAGGGACAAAACCACCAACAAAAGAATACACATGGAGGGACCCATGGCTCCAGTCACATATGTAGCAGAGGATGGCCTTATCTGGCATCAATGGGACGAGAGGCCCTTGGTCTTGTGAAGACTAGATTCCCCAGTGCAGGAGAACGTCAGGGTGGTGAGATAGGAGTGGGTGGATGGATGAGGAGCACCCTCATAGAAGCAGGGGATGGGGGATGGAATGGGGGTTTGTGAAGGGGAAACCAGGAAAGGTGATAACAGTTGAAATGTAAATAAATAAAATATCCAATTTAAAAAGAAATAAAAGAAGCAGCAGCACAGGATTGAGGCAACTGCTTTATAGTTTCAAATATTTACTTGCTAGTAAATGACTACATTGTCATTGTAGTTATTCTTGTTGTTTCTATTTCCAAGCCAAACCTATGCCAGGCATGCAATTTAGGTAGTACAAGTCTCAGAAGCTCAAGGAATTGTCGACAGAACAGTTTCTCTCCCCAAAGCCTGTGAAATTAGATCCCCAGCTCTTAACTTTAAGATGAACCCAGGGGCATCATCCTTCTCGTTGGCTTTCTGTCTACACCTTCGTGGCCCCAGCTCTGACTGTAGTGTCTTTCCAAGTCCAGGAGCCTTCTCATGTCACCCCCACTCCTTTTCAAATCCATTCCTCTCCACTTTTGCCCCTCCTCACAAGCTTTGCTGCCTTATTTTCCTCATCCATATCCTTGGTGGCTATTGAGAGGAGTTTTGATTTCCCAGGATATATGGCATCAATTTTTATCACTGCAAATTCGATATCTCTTGCATAGACAAGACACATTGTTCTTTATAAGAATAATTAATTTGTTCTCCTTTGGGGCTTGACTCTTGCAGAAGTGGAGCCTTCTGTTAATTTAGGACCAGTGGCTCTTCCTAAGGCAACTAAGTGAGGTTTGAGGGGCTTAATAAAAGTAACGTTTTCTCTTAAAGTGAAACCAGACATCCTGCTCAAACAGCCTATGTCCTGTGCTGGATAGGGCATTTATCTTAAGCTACTCAGGACATTGTAACATTATATTGTAACTAGGTAGTTTATGAATAAAGGAATTGTGTTGCTTACAGATCTGGGGGGAAGGGAAGTCATAAATCAAGACACTAGGAGATTTGGGGTCTAGTAGGGGCCTGATTGTCAGACTGTACATTCTTTAAGTTCTCATTTGGTATACAATGCAATCAAGTTCAATTTGGCCTCTTTTGTAATGGCTCCAATTCCATTCCTAACAATTCTGCCTCATAATTTAATTAATCCCCTGAGTGTCCCACTTCTTAATAATATTCAACTGGGGACTAAAACACAATCATACGAATGGCGGGGGAACAAACATTTAGACCGTAGCAATAGTTTTGAAGTTTCAGAGAGCAACTTGCTGTATGCAGCGTATCCTCTAATTCAGCCTCTCTTGAGGAGATCTGGTTGTGCTTAAAATACCTCACCTGATACTGTGCTTCTCTCAGCCACTTTATCCTTTGAAGGTCATGTATTGTTCTTATTAGCACACCATTTTCTTCACATCATTTATTACAGATTAAATCATTGTTTTACCAATTTGTACCCAAATTTTATGTTCCATCAGGGCAGTGATTATGTTTCTTATGGTTTTTGAGTCCTGGTAACTATTTTTAATACATAGTTAGCACTCAGATGAATTCTTGAGGAACAAGTATGAATCTACCATGGAGTGTTAGGCCACTGATAGCAGCCCTCCAGTATTACTAATTATCTCTACTCGTTCATAGCCGACAACGTGGCAATTCTTTACCTTTCCTACACCATAGTTTTTGTAACTTAATTTTGTACTCAACCATGTTTTGTTTTGGACAGTGTATATAAAAGTAACACCAGAACTATTTTAAGCCTAAGTCTTAAGAAGATATCTGTATTCCCCCTGAACACCCACACTCCAGGGTCATTCCCTTCCCCACATCCTGCCTTTCTGTGTTTATAACCCCTGTGTGAATGTAATACGATTTGAGAAAAAATAAATTATAAAAAAAGAAGATTTTTGTGATTCCTAGTGAAAAATAGGTATTTCAATTAATGCAAAGTATGAACAATTTTGAACCCAGAAGAGATGACGTAATCACCAGCAGTCCTGCACTCTTAAAAACTGTAAATGTTACTTTAAGAAGGAGGAAAACAATATTACTGAATATAATGAAAAAACACCTGAACTGATAACTACATGAATGACTATTAAAGTGATTAAACATTATTTAAATGCCCTTCACAGATAGTTGGCTGTCCAAAATAGATGTCAGTGAACTTTCTGTAAAGGGCAAGATGAAACACAACAGCCAGGCATTGCAGCCCACACCTGTAATTCTAGCACTGTGAAGTGGATGGCATGGTCTAGGCTATCACGAGCTACACTGAAACCCTCAATGATTTTCATACTTTCTGAAGCATATGAGCTCTGCCCTGTAACTCGATGTACAGAACAAGCAACCATAAACCACACATAATTCTTTTCTAATAATTTTTATTTACCTTAACGATGTTCTATATTTGACTCATAAACTGTAGCTTGTCAACCTTGACTTAAAGAAAAATTAATGAGAATGCATTATAGGGTTCGTAATATTTATAAATGATACAATGGGTACCAAGAAGAGCAAAAGCTCCCTGCCATGATGACAGTGGGTTAAACCTCTGTAACTGTAAGCTAGCCCCAATTAAATACTTACTTTTATAAGAGTTGCTGTGGTCATGGTGTCTCTTCACAGCAACAGAACATTGACTAAGACTCCAACTCTCCACATCCTCACCAATCAGAATTTGCTTTTAGCTTTTAAATTTTTTCATTTTGTTTTTTTGAGACAGGATTTTTGCTCACTCAGCTTCCTGTGTGCTGAAATTACAGATACCGTCTTCTGAACTTTTAATGATTACTAACTTGGAAGATGCAAATTTGTATCTCATTGAGTTCTTCATAGATCACCTTCGTATACAAAGTTCTCGTCTGTTCCTGAATTGTGGAATGTTTTTGTCTTAGGTGCATGTTGAAGGTTATCAAATATTTTTTCTATTGTTATACCTTTGTTCGCCTTATTTTTTTAATTTGCTTAAAAAATAATGTTATTAGCACATGTCCACCCATGTATATCATTGCAATTTGTTCACATTTGTCCTCCCATGACTCAACTTCACCACACACTATTGTTTCCTTCCCCAGAAGTCCTCCTCCTACATAGATTCAAGTAAAACACACATTCATGTGCATACATGTATGTATGTGTGTGTGCGCGCGTGCGTGCGTGCATGCACACACAGTTAAATCTATGTCCTGAATATGAGAGAAAAGATATTTTGTCATTTTTCCATCCCTTCCCTTCTTCTCCCTCTCCCTCCCCGCTCCCTCTCCCTCCCCCCTCTCTCCCTCCCCCTTCCCCTCACCCTCTCCCCTCTCCCTCCTCCCCCCTCTCCCCCAGCTCATTAGCAATGTAGTAGGTTTATCCTCTCCCAACTACTATCAAATTTAGGCAGTATCTGTTGATATCTGTTGATATTCCCAATGTGTTCAGGAGGTGACTGATCTGGCCTGTATAGCATTCGATTTCTTAAATCTCCCCTAACACCATTAGGATTGAACCTAGGGCCTAAAACACACACTGAGACAAATGAACTTTTAGGAGATACCTCCTATGTATCATCTTATGCATATATAAGATTGGGTGTGCACATGATTCAAATCATGCACATTGTGGGAGGGGATATGCACAGTGGAAAAGTGATCTGACCTAATTTATCAATCAAAACCATTATTACTTACAATTAACCCCCTAATAACTGCTCCTCTTCAGCTCCATAAGAGGAAACCCTAAACAATAGACAGGAGCTTTGAGAATCTTCACTCTGGCACTGTACACTGACTTCGGCAGCTTTGTTTTCCTTAATGCTTCCCTGCTACTGCGAGACTTCATTCTTCAAACAAGAGAACAGAAGCACCAAGCCTAGCTGCCATCATCTGAAATTACAGGCCTCCATCACTAAACCCAGTATCCCTTCACCTCATTTTCTTTTTTCTTTGAGTGTATTTCTTTGGGAGAATTTGTCTGTTAAAAACAACATCTCATAACTATCTCCCGCAGTTTTCAATGCTCGACTTTTTAAAGTGTTTGGTCTTTTCTGTTTCTTTTCATTTTCTGTTGGAAACTGGACATCTTAGAAAACATCTTCTCAGCTCTACGTACTGAAACACCTCTTTCAATTTTTTATGTTTTGATTGTTTTCTTGCTTTGTCATTTCAGAAGTATAATCTAGAAGTTGTTATTAAAGTTAAAAATATGCTTACTGTAAGCCTTAGAGATTTCACACCAACTAGGTGTTAGAGGAAAACTATATACATTCACAGATTCATATATAAATGCTCCCCATAGTTTGATTTGATTTTGTTGTCTGTGATTGGTTTGTGAGACAGAGTCTTACTATGTAGCTTTGAACTTCCAGTCACTATATCCATGTGTCACCACATTCACCTTCTTATTCATGACACATGCCTCTATAATTCCAGTACTCCAAAGGCTGAGGCACAAAGATTGTAACCTTGAGGCAAGCCTAGGATATATAGTGAGATTTTATCTTAAAAATTATCAAAATATACCAAATTTAAAATAAGTCAAGCGTTCATGGACTAATAAACATACCATGGTGTGTTAAATACTAGAATATCACACAATGATAAAATGGAGTGAATTTTATATTGATAAACTATTAATATACTCAAATAACATGGGTGAATCTCAAAATCATTATACTGAGTAGAAAAACAAATGCATGACAAAATAACCCAGATAGTGTAGCATTTCTTTTCTATGAACTTCTTTTTTAAAAAATATTTTGTGTTTTTTTATATTATTTTTAAAAATAAATTCAGTGTTCACATTTCTATAAAGAATTAATGCACTTTCAGGAGACCTGCCCTTCTTAGGCAGGAGAACAGAGCTTTTCCTGGCCCGCCTCTAGTCTGACTGCTCACCCTGATGTTTCAAAGTGCTAAAAAGCTGTAAGCCTGCGGAAGATGTGTGTTCCTGGCCGGTCCTCCGAGTCCTGGGCTCAGTAAGCTTTGGAGAAAGCAGAGGAGGAAGACTAGCTTACTGTGAAACTTTTGCTTAAAAATATTCATACATGTCATTTGTCTGCCTGTCAGGATGCTGAGAAGAACAAGAGCTTGGAGACATCCATCCAGGGTGCACGTGGGGGTGGCAGCACCCTCACACCAGCCTGGCCTTGGACGTGGGGTGTCCTAGCCTTCATCTTGGGCAGAACCTGGCT
This sequence comes from Grammomys surdaster, assembly GCF_004785775.1. NCBI lineage: Eukaryota > Metazoa > Chordata > Mammalia > Rodentia > Muridae > Grammomys > Grammomys surdaster. Next base: position 873,129 of record NW_021604706.1, read on the forward strand.
TCCTAGTTCATGTTCAACTCCATTCTCTAAAACCTGTGCCGAGTCTTACACCGTGCAGGAAGCACAAACGTTCAGTTTGTGTGCAAAAAGGTACAAAAACAACTAGAATATAAAAGTTTTGGTAATATAAGGCCATCTGTTCAAGTCTACCTTGGAAATCCGTAACAGATACTTAAATACTACATGAAAAGGCATCTTTAATATACTTTTTAAAAACATTTGAAGTAATTAGCTAAGAGTAAGTGTGTGTGTGTGTGTGTGTGTGTGTGTGTGTGTGTGTGTGTGTGTGTATAAAAAATTCATTTCCCTTGGAGGGCACTTTGTCCTTTGAGGGAGGCAGGGAGGCCGTGAGGTCAGTGCTTCAGCCAGGGGTAGGCTTCAATGGACGCCCTACTCCGGTCCCCATAGTCGTACAGGAGCTCCTCTCCAGCTGCGATGTCGCGGGAGGCGATGAGGATGAGGTGAGGCACACCGTCGATGTCATGCAGTTTGGTCTGGCAGTTCCCACACTTACTGTGATTGATGAGTCTTCCCAGGCGGTTCGTTTCTTGAGTGGCATCCACGCAGTAGGTTTTGCTCAGATATTGGAAACAGTACATGTAGCAGCCCGTGGAGGGGTTCCGTGCGTACTGAGCCTCTCGTTTCTTGGCATCGGTGATTTCAATGAGGTCCCCATGGTATTCTACCACAAAGTCTCCCCGGGAAAACTGCTTGGTAGCAATCACACCCCTGCCTTTGCCATCAAGTAGATCAATCTTCATGCCTTCTTCCTTCCCACTCTCAATCAACTCGTCTATTTTCTTCCTTTCTTCAGACTGCAGCTCAGCTTTGCTCTTCCTGGAGCTCCTCCGCACAGGGTAGAAATCTGTGAGTTTTCTATTCTGCTGTGTTTTCCCTTGAGACTTTTTCCAAGGGGCCTGCTTGCCCTTGAGGAGCTTCTTCAGGGCTTGCTTAGCAACTGCTACATTGGTAGAATCACATGATGAGGGTGAAGTTTTCGGAGGTTCTGCTGCTTCAGATTTTTGGTTTGGAAAACGCGCTAGGAGACCTCTCCTGGTACTTTTGCTCTTCTGTCCATCTGACTTCACAGCACTTCGGATAACATTCCCAGTGTTTCTTTTCTCTTCTCTCTTCCTGTAGATTCTAGCTAATGGTTTACCTGAGCATTTGACCTTGTGATGTGCAACCGAGTTCTCTTCCTGAAGTGGAGAGCGCATTCCAGAGCATTTGTTCCGACTCTTGTAGGCATAGATCTTTGACTGCCCAGCAAACACGTTCTCCTGCAGCCCTGCTAGGCCCATGGCGGCGCGGCGGGCGCCCTCGCCCTCGCAGCGGCCCGGCCACCAGCGCTGCCGCCGCCGCCGCCGCTGCCGCTGCTGCTGCTGCTGCTGCTGCTGCTGCTGCCGCCGCCGCCACCAGCGCCGCCGGGGCGCCCCGGGAAAGTGCCGGCGGAGCCCCATGGCGCCCGCTTCACTCATGGCCCGCAGCAGGCCGGGCGCCCGCGCTCGCCGCAGCCGGGCCCCGGAGAGAGGCCCTTCTGTGAACTTCTAGAAAATATAAAGTAATGCACAATGAGAGAATGCACAATGAGAGAAAACACTGGTGAAAGAGTATATGGGGAAGGATTGGAGGTACCGATTATAAGGGAGTATGAACAAACATGGTGATGGCTATGCTCATCAGCTTCATTATGGTGTCATAAAAATGTCAAATTTAGAGAACCACCAGCTCCCCGCCAGATCCAGCCGACACCTGGAAGCAAGAGAGCGACATGGCAGCTCCAGCTAAGGGCAAGAACCTGTCCCTAGTGGTGCACGGATCTGGAGACATTCACCTGGAGAACTACCCAATCCCTGAACTGAGCCCAAATGACATGTTACTAAAGATGTATTCGGTGGGGATCTGTGACTCGGATGTTCACTATTGGGAGCATGGCTCAGTTAGAGATTTTGCTGTGAATGCCAATGGTGCTTGGGCATGAAGCTGCTGGAACAGTCACAAAAGTAGGAGCGTTGGTGAAAGACATCTAAAACCCAGAGATCGGGTTGCCATCGACTCTGGTGTTCCCTGAGAAATAGATAAATAGTGCGAGATTGGCCGATACAGCTGGATGCCATCGATCTTCTGTGACACACTGCTGGATGATGGGAACCTCTGCTGCTTCTACAAGCACAGTGCTGACTTCTGCTACAAGCTTCCTACCAACATCACCTTTGAAGAAGGGGCCCCGATTGAACCTCTCTCTGTGGGGATCTATGCCTGCCTTCGAAGTTCAGTTTCCCTGGGGAACAAGGTCATTGTGTGTGGAGCTGGGCCAGTTGGGATAGTCACTTTGCTTCTGGACAAAGCAGTGGGAGCTGCTCAAGTGGTGGTGACTGACCTATCTCCTTCTCAGTCGACAAAAGCAAAGGAAGTTGGAGCAGACTATACCATCTAGGTTGCCAAAAGAAACTGCCAGTAAGGTTTTGGAAAGTCTGCTGGGGAGCAAGCCAGAGGTCATTGAATGCACAGAAGTGGAGTCCTCCATCCAGATGGGCAGCTATGCCATTCACTCTGGTGGGACCTTGGGGATTGTGGGAATGGGCTCTGAGATGATCAATTTATCCCTAGTGCATGCAGCCGTGTGGGAGGTGGATATCAAAGGAGTGTTTCGATACTGCAACACGTGTCCGATGGCAATTTCCGTGCTTACATCGAAGACTTTAAATGTAAAGCCCTTAGTTATACATAGATTCCCTCAGGAAAAGGCTGTAGAAGCCTTTGAAACAGCCAAAACAGGAGTGGGGCTGAAAGTTATGATCAAGTGTGACCCCCAACGACCGGAACACCTAAATGTGAATTGACCTATGCCCTCAGACCACTAAGGACATCTAAGGGCTAAATGACTAGAAGGGAAGGCCATTAATGCAGAACTTTCTTTTGGATGGTAAAAATAATAAACGCATAAGCCGAGAGCCTTAGAGGAGTTGCCGTGCCTTAAAGACAGAAGTAGGGACACCTTGGGGGACCTTGTAGCCAGAGTGAGAGGCTTATACTGAGGAAAGTCTAACACAAGGAACAAAGTCTGGCAGATAGGTCCTAGGAATACCCTTTCTCCAGTACCTTCTTTGGGTGAGAAGAAGCATGACTTTGTCTATGTTCCAATGTGGCTGCCAGGGAATGGGGCTGACTAATGAAGAAACGACTTTATTAACATGGAAGTGGCCCCAGAGTTGAACTTTTAGTTAGCTGTTTAGAGCACAGTGTTTCTCAAGCTAAGTGTCACTTATTTGAGGGGAATAAGAAAAGGAACTTGCCTTCTGGATCCAGACATGAAACTGACCGTTAGAATAAGACAAATCCCAGATGAGGTACACTAGCTTACATCCCCAGATGTGGAAAGAAGAAGGGCACTCAGCTCTGCCCAAAGACCACCTCTGCCTCAGCTTCTAAGAATTCTGTTGTTACATTTCCTAAGCGGAGGCCCACCTTCCCGACACTGCTCATTCGTGACCAGGAGCGGTACCGGTTGCTAGGCAACCAGGAGACTTCCACCCAAAGATCTTAAATCCTGCCGAATTCATACAAGAGGGCCACAGGAGGTTTGAGTTTCCCACTGGCAGGATTTAGATTCCTCTTCCAGCCTCACTCACAGGCAATTATTTTCCCATTCTACTCAGTTCTGGCTCTCAGAAGATGCTATCCTTCTCAGCTGGGTTAGGCTGGTGATATCTGTTGGATAGGTATCATAGATCGTAATTTCTTCATAGATCTTTTCTTTATAAGATTTGGGTCCAAATCACACCCTTTGAATCTTATGATAATCAAGACGTGCACAGTAACTGTGATGTACCTTGGACTGCAGTCTGTGATCCACCTCTTCAGCTATGAGTAGGGGACATGTGAAATAAAAAGACTCTGCTGGAGAAGATCATGGCCAAAACCTGAGCTTTCTGAAACTGATTTGCATAATAAATTTTGTCACTGGTGTTAGACTTCCCCCCCCCAAAAAAAATCAAATTTAGCACTTAAAACATGAGAAGTTTGTTGTATGCTGCTTATATCTCCATTAAGCTATTTAAAAATATCTATTGTGGGACTAAAGAGATGGCTCAGTGGGCAAAGCACTTGCAATGCAAACATGATGACCTGCATTTAGATCCCCAGAACTCACACAAAAATCCAGACATGGTGCTGTGGGTCTGTAATCTCAGCGCTGGGTGGGCTGAGACAGGTGGATCCTAAAGTTTGCTGTCCAGCTCTGGAGCCTAACTGAGATGATGAGTCTCTATCTCAATAACAAAAGATGGAGAGCAATAGAGAACACCTAGTATCAGTGACTCTGACCTCCATGTGCACACACATGGCAGGTGTGCTCACACACATACATATCACACAGACAGATTGACAGGCAGACACACACACAAACACACACACAGACACACAAACACATGGATGTATGCATGCTTTCTCTTCCTCAACATTTATGGTTCTGGTGAAACCCAGCAATTTTACTTAAGGTAACTTGAATTTTTCATGCTCTCGATCAGCTTTCTGTGTGCCTCAACTTTGCACAAGCGACTAAAGCTACTCTCCACCTCCTCAGCCTCTCTTCAGGGTTTGCTTCTTTCTCTCAGCCTGTAATCCAGCTATATTTTGGACTCATTTGATTTCCTTCCTTTGTTCATTTATCCACCCATCAACAAACATTTATTGACTACTTGCTTAATGCCACATGTTATCCTAAGTTCTAGAAATAGAAAAGAAAAGAAAAGTAGTTATGGTTGGCAACAAACTCCTAGGGTAGGAAGACACACATGGAAACTGTTCTGAAAGCCTTAATAATATGGAAGTTTGTACAAAGCACAGAGGGACACAAAGAAGGAAACAGTGGTGGAGATTTGGGTCTTTCTGGGCATATTGTCATTGTAATCTGGTAACCATAGCCTGATTGCCTTCTGTGAGCATTTTCTTCTCTGTTGTTTCAGAGAGATTATGAAAGACACATAAGTGTCTTTCTGTACCAACAAGCACACGTACATATGAATGGATGAAACTAAGATGTGACACAAGGTCTTCCTCCGTGTATTTTGAATATTAGTAAATCAAGAATGGAAAACAAATACAATTTATTCTGAAACTGCCTCCTGAGACAAATGGTTAAATGAACACATTCTGCTGTCTAGTCATTGCTGGCTAGATCCTAGATCTCTCTTGAATCTTGTGAGCTCTGTCTGATCCTCTGATGTTCTTATCAAGTCTATGATAAACATTTAATAAATTTACGTTTTCCTTAAACATGCTACTAATTCCTGTTGCTGTATATAAGAGACTTGAAGAGTTGAAATTTGAAGGAAGAATGTGTATCTAGAACAAAGCTGTTGGGCCCCATTTTGGCCCTGGTTTGGACCTTGAGGTCAAACCCGAGCCTGGCTCGATTTCGGCTCTCTCTTCCTCCCAGGAATGACTCAGCACGACCTGCACCAGTCCTTGCCTAGCTATGAGTGATGTCAAATGAACCTATTGTCCCCACCTAGTCATTGTCACCTCATACCACCATATATGTCATCTCTCCCTATACCTTAGTACCCCTCTCCTTTCCCTCAGTGAGTGAGTGCCTAGTTTAGTAAAAGGAGTTCCTTCCTTGACAAGACACCCAACTCAGTGTGTTTCTTTTGGCCCATCAACACTTGCCATCCTGCTCAGCCCCGGAGAGGCCCAGCATCGACCTCTCTCCTCTTGCATGGATCTGCCAGCAAGGAGCTGACAATATATGACCTAAATTAGAATGATACTGGTAGATGGTGTGGGAAGAACAAATGTTCAAAAAGGTGGTCTCTATCCTCAATACGGTTTTCCCAATAGCAACAAGAAGATTCTATGAATTGTTTCCAGATTTCTGACTAGGATGAAGGTAAGGTTAGTGATGCTATTAACGAAGCCTTAAAAGTATAAGTGAAACAAATTTGTAAGTTCATTAAGGGAAAATCTGAAATTAGTCGTTTCAATATGAACAATTTGGTTGCACTCTGTACATTCACAAGGTTGGATGACAATCTCTATCTGAGGATATGCATGTGAGTATGAGTGCCAGCAGAGACCAGAAGACAATGTTGGATCCCCTGGAGTTGAAGTTATAGGCATGGTTTCTACCATACTGAAATAAAACTCTGTACTCACTGAAAACTTTCTCTCTAGACTTTCCTTCCCAATCCATTGCCAAATATCTATATATAATTTTGCTTATTATGAATTTTTAAGCAAATTAAGCCAGTCTTGCATTTGACTGCATTGCCTTTTCAAAGTGTTTTCAAAGTTCATCCACATTGGACCACATATTAGTACATTATGTCTTTCAGTGGTTGAACTATCCCATTGGACATATATCTTACAGCTTGTTTATCAGTTCATCTATTTATGGCCAGTCATTTCAACGGCTTTGCTATTGTGAAGAGAGCTGCTATGAGAATGCATGTTTGTTAATTCTGGTATGTGTAGGAGGAATAGTGCAGGGTCATATGGTAATTTTACATAATGTCAAAAGGAACTGTCAAAGTATTTTCCATAGTCATGCCCACCAATAATGTTTGGGAATTACATCCTCTCTAGTTTTTCTCATTTTCTATATATTTTTTTCTTATAGCTATCATAGGAGGTGTGAGGTGATGGCTCAAAATGATTCACTCTTGCATTTCCCTGCAGACTAGTGATAGTGAGTGTCCTTTCATGTTCTTTTTGGACATCTGTATATATCTCTTTTGAGAAATAGTTCTTGAAGTCTTTTGCCCACTTTGAGTTATTTGTCTTCTTGTCAGCTCCTAAAAGTGGCTTATGTCACAATTCTGAACACTAGACCTTAACCAGATATATGATTTGCAAATATTTACTCATACTCCAAGGGCTATCTTTTTATTCTCTTAATAGTATCTTTTGCTGAATAAAAGTTTTTAATATGGGAGACTGAGGAGATGGCTCAGCAGTTAAGAGTGCTTTCTGCTGTTGGTAAGAATCAAAGTTTGTTTCCCTGAGCCCATGTTTGATGGCTTACAACTGCCTGTAACTCCGACTTCAGGGGATCCAACATTGTCTTCTGGTCTCTGCTTGCATTCACACTCATGTGCATATACACCCAGATGTAGACATAGATTCATGCACATAATTAAAATAAAGTAAATGTTAAAAGTAATTCTCAATTGGAAGAGGACTTATTTGTCTTTTATTGTTCATTGTAGACAAAAACATTTTACAGCCTAATTTAATAAGGGTTCAACTTCTCCTCTAGCCTACTACCCAGCAGAGGTAGTAGATGAGAAAAGTTATTAGGATATGGGAAAGTGGACCTGTTCAGCAATAGCTCTTTGAGGACGAGCACGACTTTCTTTGGCAGCAATTCAGTCCTGCAGAAAACAGCAAATTTGACTCCGCAGCTGCAGACCAGTCCTCTAGGCAGGCAGACACTAGGCACAAACCAGCAGCTACAGTCCATTCTTTTCACTAAGCAGACACCAAGCAGCTCTAGTTGTATCCTGAAGAAACTGCCAAGCTCACCCAACCAGCCTAAGGTGAGGCCACAGAAGCAGCAAGCTCCCCTAGGAACCTCAGGAGCACTTCTTGGGTGAGTTTCTCTCCATGGCAGCGTTACCACAAGCTGAGCTCAACAATGTTATGTAAGGCCAACCAATGTATGTGTGTCTTTAGCAAAGAATAGGGAGGTGGAGCAAACCGAACCTATGCTCAGTACTCATCTGTCACTGTCTGTAGGCTCATTCATCAAGAGTCCTTTAACATGTTTGCTATATACAAACATCCTTTCACTTGTGTCTTCTTCAGGAAAACAGTTTTTCACGTTTGCTTTAGCATTTGCTGGGGCCTTTCACCTGTGTGCCCCAGCAAAAGACCATTTGGCATAACTAACTTTCCACAAGAACTAGAAGTCTCCAATTCAGTTTGTGCTTTTGATGTTATAACTAAGTATAGTTTTTTTGCCAGAATCTTTTTTATTGGATATTTATTTACATTTCAGATGTTATTGCCTTTTCCAGTTTCCCTTCCACAAACCCCCTATCCGATATCCTCTCCCCCTGCTTCTATGAGGGTGCACCCCCACACACACTCTCTCTTACCTCACAATCTTGGTATTCCCCTACACTGGGGCATTGAGCTTCCACAGGACCAAGGGCCTCCTTGATGCCAGATAAGGTCTTCCTCTGCTACATATGCAACTGGAGCCATGAGTTCCTCCATGTGTACTCTTTGGTTGGTGGTTTAGTCCCTGGGTGCTCTGTGATGTCTGGTTTGTTGATATTATTGTTCTTCCTATGGAGTTGCAAGACCCTTCATCACCTTCAGTCCTCTCTGTAACTCCTCCATTGGGGTCCCCTTGCTCATTCCAATAGTTGGCTGTGGGCATCACCTCTGTATTTGTCAGGCTCTGTATTTGTACCTGTCAGGAGACAGCTATATTAGGCTCTTGTTAGTAAGTACTTCTTGACATCTGCAATAGTGTCTGGGTTTGGTGTCTGTATATGGGATGTAACGTCATGTGGGGCAGTCTCTGGATGGCCTTTTCTTCAGTCTCTGCTCCAGACAGCATTTTCAACAAATGGTGCTGGTTAAACTGGTGGTCAGCATGTAGAAGAATATAAATCTATTCTTATATCCTTGTACAAAGCTCAAGTCCAAGTGGATTAAGGACCTCCACATAAAACCAGATACACTGAATTTAATAGAAGAGAAAGTGGGGCAGAGCCTCGAACGCATGGGCACAGGGGAGAATTTCCTGAACAGAACACCAATGGCTTATGCTCTAAGATCAACAATTGACAAATGGGACCTCATAAAATTGGAAAGTTAGTGTAAAGCAAAGTACATTGTCAATAGGACAAGACAGTAACCAACAGATTGGGAAAAATTCTATATCTGATAGAGGGGTAATATCAATATACACAAAAAGCTCAAGAAATTAGACTCCAGACAATCAAATAACCCTATTAAAAATGGGACACTGAGCTAAAGAAAGAATTCTTAACTGAGGAATATCAAATGGCCGAGATGCACCCAAAGAAATGTTCAACATCTTCAATCATTAGGGAAATGCAAATCAAAATGACCCTGAGATTCCACCTCATACCAGTCAGAATGGCTAAGATAAAAAATTCAGGTGATATCAGATGTTGGAGAGGATGTGGAGAAAGAGGAACACTCCTTCATTGTTGGTTGGATCACAAGCTAGTAAGACCACTCTGGAAATCAGTCTGGCAGTTTCTCAGAAAATTGGACATAGTACTACCTCAGGACCCAGCTATACCAATCCCAGGCATGTACCGAAAAGATGCTCCAATATTTAACAAGGATACATGCTCCACTATGTTCATACCAGCCTTATTTATAATAGCCAGAAGTGGGAAAGAACCCATATGTCCCTCAACAGAGGAATGGATACAGAAAATTGGTACATTTACACAATGGGGTACTACTCAGCTATTAATACCAATGACTTCATAAAATTTACAGGCAAATGGATAGAACTAGAAAATATTATCCTGAGTGAGGTAACCCAGTCATAAAAGAACACACTCACTGATAAGTGGATATTAGGCTAAAAGTTTGTAATACCCATGATACAATACACAGACCATATGAAGCTCAGGAAGAATGAAGACCAAAGTGTAGGTGCTTCAGTGCTTCTTAGAAGGGAGTACAAAATACTCATAGGACATAGACGGTAGGAGGGACTTGGGAGGAAGAGAGGAGGGGTAAAGGTTAAAAGGGATGCAAGACGAGGTATGGGAGGAGACGGGGATGATATACAGAGGGTCAGGAAATTGAACAGAGGTGTGTAGCAATAGCAGATGGGGAACTGGTGGTAGCTACCAGAAAGTCCTAGATGCTAAGAAAACATGAGGCTCCCAAGGGAATGAGATTAGCTGAAATACCCAATAAAGGGGAGGGAGAACTGCAAAGACCATATCCAGAATTTAGGTAAGATCCTTGGTTGGAGGATGGGGCTACCCACTCATCTCCAAATTTTTAACCCAGAATTGTTCCTGTCTAAAGGAAATATGGGGACTAAGTATCTTTAAAATCTAAGTATTTGAGGATTTAACCCTTGTTTTCTGCTGAGTTTTAAGCTTTATGCTCTTATATTTGGATCTTTCATCTACTTATAGAGAACAACTTGTATATGAATTAAACTAGGAGCATAATGTCTTTCCTCTACATGGGGTATCTAGTTTCAGCACATATCTAAAATACTATTTTTTCCCACTGACTTGTCTAGTTATAGATGTGTCAGCTTATTTTGGAGCTTTCAATTCTATTCAAACAGTACAAATATAGTACAGTATGTTGTATTTTAAGTTTTGCTTTATTTTATTTATGTGTGTATGCCTGTGTGCATATGTGCATGTACATGCAAACATAAACAGAGTCCAGAAGAGAGCATTGTATCACCAGGGAATGGAATTGCATGCAATTGAGATCTGTTTAACATAGATACTATGTTCAATTCAAGTCTTCTGAAAGTGTAGCAAGTGCTCTTAAATGTTGAGCCCTCTCTCCAGCTTCTGATTTGGTTTTTAAGTCAACATTCAAAATAGTAGATTTTATGATAGCCCTTTCATGTGTAGGTCATTATAATTTGCTCTTATTCATCCTTCTTTGACTTTCACCCTCCTGCTCCTTTTCTTTTCCTTGTCTTCTTCAATTTCCTAAGTCATACCCATTTTTGCTTTTATGTCATATTTTTATTGCTTCCTTCTCTCCCATTCCATAATATCTTCTTTTTCATGATTTCCTAGCTACTTTCCTGGCCTACAAACACACACACACACACACACACACACACGGGAGAGATTTAAATCTAGAATCTATATATTAGTGAAAATAAATGTTGTACTTGTATTCTGAGACTGGCTTAGTTTTGCTTAATATAGTGCCTTCAGTTCCATCCATTTTCCTTCAGATATCATTACTTCATTTTTCTTTATAGCTTAACAAAATTGCATTATATACATATACTGCATTTTCTGTTTCCATTCATCTGTCGATGGGTATCTAGAGTGGTTCTATTTTATCTATTATGACTAGTGCATGAATACAAATATCCAAGTATCTCTGTAGTATATTAACTCCATATTTCCATGAAATGAAAAGAATCAGAGGTGTTTCTTCTGGGAGGACTCACCATGTTGCTTTATGTGGCTTCTTTGCAGTTTTGCTTCTGAACACACAAATGCACTTTGCACAGTGCATGTTGTTATGGCATGCAACACAAATGAGCATTGCCTGAAGCACCTTGGCTTGGAGCTGAGAATATTGTGTTAGGAGTTGTAGTGTTTTTACTATACACAGAGAGTTTTCTGCTGTTACGGAAACATAATATTTTAATTATGGGAAACAAAGACAATATTTTTCTACAATCATTCTTCAATATGTAAAGATCAAATTAGTATATCATATTTGTGTGGTGTTATAATTATTTGATTCTTAAAATGGCTATTTGACTTGGTGACAATACTTTCATAAAGAAAATCATTAAATGAATTTAAGTTTGAAATTAGAACAAATTTTCTACAATTCCTGATATGATTATTGAGAATATTTCTGAGAGTCTGTGGTGTGTGTGTGTGTGTGTTTCTTAATTTAAAGATGATTATTCATTTGCTGTATGTGATGGCGTGTTTTGTCTGCATTAATGTTTGTGCCTATTGAGCACCTATACCCTACAGAGGCCAGAAGATCCCCTGGGATTGGGGTTACAGTTGTGAGCCACCACAAGAGAACATGAAACTAAAGCCAGGTCGGCTAAAAGAGCAGCAAATACTTTTAGCTAGTAAGTCATCTCTATAGTCCTTCTATTCTTTTAAACAGCATTCTTAGCATTGGGAGTCATAAACTCAAGTGACAAAAGAAGACAATGACATGGCGCTAACCATTTGTATCATGTGCCAGAAAACAAAGAAAGACAGAGGGTTGACAATGTCTAATGCTCTGCAATGCTCTAAGTCCTAAGGTTTCCATAATTTCCCAAAAGTACCACCCTGGGAACAAAGCCTTGGAAATCATAATGTATGAAATATTCATCCAAGCCACTGCAAAGGGCATATTAAAATAATATGATAAGGGTGGGGCAGATAATGAAAAAAGCAGGTGAACATTAGTGGTATGGGAGAGGCAAAGGGAAGAGAAAGAGTCAATACAACATTTTCTGTGTGAACTATCATAAGGAAGTGTGAAAAAAAATCAATAGACTTGGCAGTCAATAAAGTGGCTGGCAAACTCAGAAAAGACAACCTTATGAAGTCTGGGTAGAGTGACTTGAAGTGTGGACACAAAATCACAGGCAGGGAATCAGAAGTCTGTATTTTGGATATGAAAAAGACAAGGCAAGATAGGGCTAGAACAAGAGTAGAATATAATATGCTACCAGAAGATTTATAGAAAAGAACCTCAAAAGGAGAAAAGCTGAATCTATGAGAGAAAGAGTAAATATGAGAGCTAAAGTCCCGGATCTATAGAATATAAGAGAAATCATATGGCCACCTTGAACAGGGGACAGGATATGGCCTCCACAGCTTATTACTGTTTCCTTTAGTATAAAAAGCCCATCTTAAAAACAGGTACAGACAAAAATAATTCACAGGTTTGTCTTAGTACACATTGACATTAAGTAGCCAAGTGCCCTTCATGCTATGTGTGAAATAGGAAGGAAGGTTACTTACACTGGGAGGATAGCTTAATTGGGATGCATACAGAACTGAAGGTTATTGGATAACACTGGGCATTCAGAGGAATGGAAGTAGAAACTGAGGATGCAAATTACCAAATTAATAAAGGATGTGCAGGGTCAAGAAAAGTCCAGAAACTAGACAGAATGCTGAATGTGGGAGGGTTTGGAACACTCAGTCCTAAATGAGCTGTCTCCACCAATACCTGTCCCCCACCTCCCTGGCTCAGTGGTCAGGGAGCAATTGGGAAGAGGAGGGAAAGAGTGTAAGAAGCAGAGGAGATGGATGACTCCAAGGGAACAATACCTTTTAGACACAATAGGACTGAAGTGCATATGATCCCACAGAGGCTGTGGAACAAACAGGGAATGCACAGGTTCAAGCCAGATGGGGTCCCAGTGCTAAGGGGGGAAAGTAGACCCAGGTCCCTATCCTTAACCAGGAAAGTATCTTCAATTGACAAGGGCTTGCAAAGAAAAGTTTTGTTCCCTCCTGTAGAGTTACACTGGGTATATTAACTACATTTAATAGTAGGCCTTAAGTTAATCAAGTTAAGAATTTAAGTTTCGCAGTAGAAGCCTAACACAAAATGAATTCAATGGTATTTTTGTACACATTTGTCTCATATTACCTTGTACAGGCATATTTTTTTTTGTCTTAAGGGCCTTTTACTTGTGTATATCATGGTTTCCAATTTTGTGATCTTATGCAGTGTATATTCTATTTGTATGTTTTTAAAAGCATACAGTTTGCTTATCTGTTTTTGTTTGCTTTCTAAAAAGAGAGAGAGAGAAAGAAAGAGTGAATGGTGAGGTGGGGAGGGTCTGGGAGGAGATGGGGATGAGAACTGTGATCAGTACATAATGTATGAAAAGGTGCGAATATTTTTTTTCATAAAAAGAAGATTCAAAGAAACACATACACAGAGGGAGAGAGGCAGACATGGAGACTAAGACAGAGATGGAGACAGAACAGAGACAGGGAGAGACAACAAAGGGAGGCACACACACACACACACACACACAGAGAGAGAGAAAGAGAGAGAGAGAGAGAGAGAGAGAGAGAGAGAGAGAGAGAGAGAGAGCACAAGTATATGATGTCTCTAATCCTTAATCCATTTAAGAATGTTGTCTTCAGTAGCAGCCAGTAGCCAATGGAGAAACATCAAAGGGAATGGATAGAATTTATCGAAGATTGGACACTGTAGAAGAAATGTAACAGAAAGACAACGGTCTCAGTTTTACCTTTTAAGTGCAGTATTATCACCACCACTGAGTATAGTGTGTGTTGGCGGGGGTGGGGGGGAGCATATCAAGTTTGCATGGAGAGGAATCAAATCTAAACCAGTTTGATGGGAAGAGAATAAAATGGCTTTGAAGTATTTCTATGTGAGAATTAATGGAGAAAAAGGGTTGGAAAGAGAGGGTAACACTGGGAATGATGTATTCAAATATTTGTTTAGGTGTCAGCAAGATGGCCCAGTGAGTAAAGATGTCTGCTGTCAAGCCTAATGACCCAAGTGACTTCCAGGATATAGTAGGGGAAGAATGATTTCCTTGAGTTAAATTGTCCTGTAACTTTCCATATGAATGTGCTTGTGTGTGTCTGCGCCCCCCTTCCATACACACTAATGTAATGAAAATAAAGTAGAGCCTCAGAGGCAGAAAGATTCTGAGTGCTCATGGTATGACAATCAACCACTGAGGAGATTACAGGTATGAAGTGTGGTGCTGATGATTTGTTGTTGCTTCTGAAAATTCAGTTAGATATAGATACTATCTAGGTGGTGAGAATACAGCAGATTAAGAGAAACAGGGAACTTATATCTTTAGTTTTGATGGAACAAAAGAGAAAGAGGTAGCATTCCAAAGACAAATTGAAGAGGGTTTAAATGGAGTATTTATAGCTACCACATATCTTTTTTTTTTTTTGAACATGAAATGCTTTTTTATAGCATGTTTTACAAGGGGAGGGGGTAAGAGGGGCCAGGTGGTGGAAAAGTACAAAATCTTCTTGGCCTGTGCCTTGAAACATGTCATGGTCTATACGGTACACTGCCTTGAATTATGATCTACCTGCTGTTCTTCAGAAGATATGGTACACTGCTTGAGTTATGGTCTCCCTGCTATTCTTAAGATGATATGGTACTCTGCTTTGAGTCTATCTGCAGTTGCTAAGCAGGATCTTGCAGTTGCCAAGCTTCAGAGGACATTGTGCAGGTGGGGAAAGGTAGGGGGTGAGGGTAAGGGCGAGGGTCCTGGCTTCTGGCATCTCCCCCTTCTCTGTTTAGTTAGAGAAGGCATCTTATGATCAATCCCAACTTCGTGAATTTTGAATTTGGATGTCTAATTATGGGGGGTCTTAGACAAGTTCACAACCCCAAAACACTGATGTGAGACGAGTCACATCGATGGTCGAAGGCTTTAGGCTGTCGACGATGGGCAACGTCAAGGGACTCCGATGTGGGTGAAAGGATATCTTAATGGAGTATTTCTTGTGCCAGGATTGAAAAATTATGATCTTGGAATTATAATGAAGAGCCAGGAAAATTGATCAAATTAGAGCTCATGATACACTCATTTTAAAGCAATGAAAACAATAACAGTCTCAGATGTTTCAGGAAAGGTATATTCTGGGAAGGAGATGCAGGATATATATTGCCAGTATATTCTTCCCAGTGTATTCTTGGAAGAAGTTGTGAATAGTGCTTGAGGACATAAGGAAGGCTATTCACAATGAAGCAAGGGTTTCTGAGGAAATGGCTGGAAAAATAAGCAGTGTGGGGAACATTCAGGAGAAGCAAAACCATGCGTGATAGTAATGATGCATATCAAGCACCCATGCTGAGGGCTCACTGCATCAAATTTTATCACTATACTTACTCTGCAATGTAGGTGCTATTTGTTTTTTGTATATGAATAAAGTGACCCTGATGACATTTTGAAACTCCCTTTAAGTTACATATTTAGCAAAATAATTACCAAGTTTTTAAAGAGAATTAGACTGACAAAACATAAGAAGAAGAGGTATATTAATGGAGAAAACCACCTGTGACAATAAGAGTGTGAGTCCTTACAGACTGAGGCAAGTCTAAGGTCTAGCCACTGGCTTAAGGAGTCCTCTTGGTATCAGAAGCCCTGACCACGGTCAGCTGCTTATTTTCAGAGTTCCAAAGAAAGTGGGCAGGATATTTTTCTGCCTTTTCAGAGAAAGAACAAGAGAATTACAAGGTCAAGAGCAATTGAGTCTAGACAAACATTTGCTTAAGAACTTTACTGTGAAGTAAGCAGAAATATTTTAGCAAGGGTTTGCTCTCTGAGGTCTGGAAACAAGAAGATTGAAGATACAAAGTGATTCTGTCTCTGGGTACTTTTCCTCTCCTTCCCTCCCACCAGCAGTCATGCCCCTCCCACTGCCTTCTGCTTTCCCTGTTCTTTGCCAGCTCCAGTGAGAGTGTTACTGATATTCAGCCTCCTTCAGCTCTTTCCCAAGGGCTCAGGCTGAATCCTTCCTTTACTAGATATTACTTGTAATTGCACCTCAGTTTGACCTTTTCTCCCTTCCCATTATGGTTTTCTATTTGTTAGCTTCTCTCTAGACATTTTACATTTATTTTTTAATATTTTATTGTTAGGGAATTTCATATATGTGCTGTAATCATATTCAATGTGGTAACATGCATCACCTCTAATGCCTCTCCTACTCTCCCTACCACTTTTCATACTCAACTTGGTGTGCTCTGTTTTGAAACCCACTCACTCTACTATGTGCACGGTGTAAGACTATCTCCTGGAGCATGAGTAACTTCTTAGGGGCCACATATCCAAAGAAATTGATTATTCTTCCTTTAGCAGTCACCAACTGCCAGTAGCTCTTCAGCTAGAGCTTGGACTTCAGGAGTTCCTCCCCATTCATGTTGGGTTTTAGTTGGCTTGATTCGTTCATGTCTTGTGCATGCTATCACAGCCACTGTGAGTTCATTGTGCAGTGACTGTGATATGTAGAGCAAATATTGTTTAGCTGTGGATGTCAACTACCTCTTGTTCTTGGAATATATCTTTCCCCCTCATCTGCAATATCCCTGAGGCTGGGAAGGAAAGATACATAATAGGGTATCCAATTTAAAGCTGAGTACTGTACAGGCTCTTATTTTCTGCATGTTGTTCAGTCATGGGTCTCTGTGTTTAATAGGCATTAACTGGAAAAAAGAAGCTGAAATACTTTTTAAATGAGCCACATCCTTTTTTAAAAAAATTGGATATTTTTTTTATTTACAATACAGATGTCATCCCTTTTCCCCATTTCCCCTCCCTAGAGCCCCCATCCTATACCCCCTCTTCCTTTATGCTTTTATATCATTTTGAGTGCATGCATGTATTAAGGTCAGTACTAGGTTGAGGGTCTAGCAATACAATAGATGCACACAGTCAAGGAACAAGCAATACAATAAACACAAATAGTCAAAGAAAAACCAAGGCATTAAACCCAATTATGTGAACACTCCTGTGATCACTGTTCCTAAAGGCTTATCAGGATGACCAAAGTATCTGAGGCTACTTCCCTGTCCTAGCCCAAAGTCATTTTCATGTCTGAAGCCTACTTTCTTTTTCTATCCTAAAATTTATATTCCTGTCTGAAATTACTTCTTTGTTCTAGCCTAATATTTAGATTCCTGCCTGAGATTACTTCTTTGTTGTAGACTAATGTCAGATTCCTACTTGAAGCCTACTTCCTTGTCCTTGGCCAATGTCATATTCCTATCAAGCAGCCCATTTCATTGTCCTTGGCCCATGTCAGCTTCTTGCTAAGTATCTCCAAAGGCTCTGGGCCTCTCCCTGCTTTTTATTTCGTTAACAAGTCTGAGCCTGTCTTAGGTCATTCTGGCAACAATGCTTTCCTTACTTGTCATGGAATATGGATTATCAAAAGCAATGCATTTATGTCTTAGGTTGGTAAGGCTCTGTGCAGAATCTTACCCATCCTTGGCTTGCCAGCCTGTTAATTTAATAACTCTGTCTGGCGGTCTATTTTGAGATTCAAGCCATGTACTTTTGCTGCCAACATGTTGATGTTGTTAAAGATAAGCTTTAACATGATGGGCAGGAATAAAATTTTCCCAGGACTAGAAGAGTTAGCCTGATCAAGCTATATATGCCATTCCTGAGGTTTGACCAAAATGGAAATACTGACCTCAGGCCATGAATAATTTTATCAGCATTATCTGCAGCATCAAAGTTCAACAGAGAAGCATTCTTTAAACTCATAATCTCACTATGCAAAGTTAACACAGAGAGGTGTTAGGATTATGCCAAATATCCTACAGGTGTCTTTAAGCTTTTTTCTAATTATAATGACAGTCATTGTGAATTTCAAAAGTAACACTACTCCAATGATAGTTGTCATGACACTAGGGATGACTCCTTACTGTTGAACCCTAAACCTCCTTCAGATAATTTGAATGGGTTATAGAGCATCATTCATTGTTCCAGATACCTATATAAATCCTTTTGTATACTCAATACATTAGTAATATTTTTTTGCTAGATGGGTAACAAAAATAGTTGTCTTAACTCCTTGTGTCAATGCTACTGCAGAAGAAGTGGTGCTAGCAATTAATGGAATTAAAGCTGTTATACCAGCAATAATCAGGGCTGCTACCCTCGTGCTTCTGCTTAAAGCTTAACTCACTTCTTCCAGCACTTTCAAGCTTTTTTCAGAGAATCAAGGTTTTCTAATACTCAGGGGAATGAGATGAAAGCTGGTTGATAGACCCCCATAACAGACATGCCAGGTTTCACCACACTAACATAATTGAAAATTATACAGTCAATGCAACTTACAATAAATACCGTAGAAGAGACAAAACCAATTTTAGCTTGACAATTAAAAGAGCCTTAAAACATGCACTAACCCTTGTTTGAAATCCAGATTCTCTCCCAACTTTATCTCTTGCTATCATTACATCATAGAGAGCTACAGCTAACTTCCAAATATGTCTCCGACAAAGTCCTGATCCAGTCTTCCAAAAGTAGACTGTTATTTCCCATATTGGGTTGATTTCTAGACCAGTACTTGATTGAGTCCTAATAGCTGGTGACCTTTAAGAAGAATACAAGAGACATGATTTGTCTTTTTGATTCTCTGTCCCACAAGGTCTAAAACTTTGAGTCAAGGCAGCTTGCCCCATCTGGGATATAGTCAAGCAAAGGTGGGTCAGGAACATATGTCCAATACAGCTCCCCAGTCATCCTTGTCAGAGTACTTAGCAAGCTCACAGGTTGGCATGATTTTTTTGTCTCAGCAACAGTATGTCTCACCAATCTTTTTAAAGTTTCATGGGCTTCTTCCACAGTACCTTGTCCTTGAGGATTATACAAAATTCCTGTAATAAATTGTTGACAAAAGTCTTGACTCCTTGAGTACAATTGCCAGACCCATTATCTGTTTTTGTGAAATACATCATAATATGAGAGTATAGAAAAATATTCATAACTGTGGCTTATAATCAAGAAGAAATGAAAAGAAAAAATTTAAATAAAACCAAAACAAATTTTCTTGGAATACCATGGGGCTGGGCATCAGGGGGAAGAAAAAAATGTGGTCAAAGTAGAAACCTTTAGTTATGAACATAAGTAACTTCTGGATGGTTAGTGTATAATAATACGATATTTACCAGTCCTGGACCATGTTGTTAAAATTTATTGAGAAGGTGGATATGTTCCCCACTAAAAGGAAAAAAAAGGTAACAATGTGAAATGATAGATGAGCTGATTATCTTGTTGTGTCAATCATTTCAAAGTATATGTAAATTTACAACACCTCATGTGTGTTCTTTTATGACTGGGTTACCTCACTCAGGATGATATTCTCTAGTTTCATCCATTTGCCTAAGAATTTCATGAAGTTGTTGTTTTTAATGGCTGAATAGTACTTCATTGTGTAAATGCACCTATTTTCTGTACCCATTCCTCTGTTGAGGGACATCTGGGTTCTTTTCTACTTCTGGCTATTATAAATAAGGCTGCTATGAATATAGTGGAGCATGTGTCCTTGTTAAATGTTGGAGCATCTTTTAGGTATATGTCCGGGAATGGTATAGCTGTGTCCTCAGATAGTACTATTTCCAATTTTCTGAGGAACTTCAGACTGATTTCCAAAGTGGTCTGACCAGCTTGTGATCCAACCAACAATGGAGGAGTGTTCCTCTTTCTCCACATCCTCTCCAACATCTGCTATCACCTGAAGTTTTTATCTTAGCCGTTTTGACTGGTGTGAGGTTGTTTTGATTCACATTTCCCTGATGACTAAGGATACTGAACATTTCTTTAGGTACTTCTCGGCCATTCAAGTTTCCTCAGTTGAGAATTCTTTGTTTAGCTCAGAACACCATTTTTAATAGGGTTATTTGATTGTCTGGAGTCTAATTTCTTGAGTTCTTTGTATATATTGGATATTAGCTCTCTATCAGGTGTAGAATTTTTTCCAATCTTTTGGTTGCTGTCTTGTCCTATTGTCAATGTACTTTGCTTTAAAGAAACTTTCCAATTTTATGAGGTCCCATTTGTCAATTGTTGATCTTAGAGCATAAGCCATTGGTGTTCTGTTCAGGAACTTTTCCTCTGTGCCCAAGTATTCGAGGCTCTTCCCCACTTTTAATACAACTCACAAACCACACGAAGCTCATGAAGAAGGAAGACCAAAGTGTAGGTGCTTTGGTCATTCTTAGAAGGTGTAATACAATACTCATGGTAGCAAATATAGAGACACAGTGTGGATCAGAAACTGAAGGAGTGGCCATTCAGTCACTGCGCCACCTGGGTATCCATCCCATGTGCAGTCACCAAAGGTAGACACTGTTGTAGATGCCAGGAAATGCATGCTGACAGGAGCCTGATACAGCTGTCTCCTTAGATGCTCTTCCAGAACTTGACATATGCAGAGGCAGATGCTTGCAGCTAACCATTCAGCTGATCACTGGGTTCTCAATGGAGGAGTTAGAGAGAAGACTGAAGGAGCTGAAAGGGTTTGAGGCCCCATAGGGAGAGCAACAATACTAACCAACAAGAGCTCCCAGGGTCTAAACCACCAGCCTTGGAGCACATAGGGAGGGACTTATGTCTCCAGCTGTATACGTAGAGGAGGATGACCTTGTTGGGTATCTGTAGGAGAGGAGGTCCTTGGTCCTGTGAAGACTGGTTGCCCCAAAGTGGAGGAGTTTGAGGGCAGGGAGGTGGGAATGGGTGGGGACACACCCTCATAGAAGCAGGAGGAGGGGGATGGGATAGGGGGTTTCTTGGGGGAATGGGGAAAGAGGAGGACATCTAAACTGTAAAGAAATAACATATCCAATAAAAAATAGAAAAGAAGGAAAAAAATTACAACATCTCATTATACACCTTAAATATATACAATTTGCATTTGACAATTAGTTCCTTTATTAAGTTGAAAACTTTCTGTCTAAAAATATAATAAAGTTGGAAAAACTGACAATGTAAAACAAAAAAACTTTATAAACACAAATGAATATATATATATATATATATATATATATATATATATATATATATATCAAAGCCCACTAGAAAAATATGAAAAAAGATTTAAGAAAGTGAAATGGCCCTTAAACATATGGGAATCTGTCTAAAATCACTCATAATAGAAATACAAGCTACTGTCACTCAGATGAATTTTATACTTATCAAACTGACAAAAATGAAATGTTCCACTAAACACCCCATTGGCAAAGCTGGGCAGAAACATATGCTCTCATGTACTGCTGGTGGGCAGTGTAAATGGCAGAATTCTCTTTTGGAACCGAATTTGGCAATACTGAGCAAAACTTAAAATGTATTTATTCTTTTGCCAAGCAATACTGAACACACAGCTCCACAAAATAAAATGATTTATGTATAGTTCTGTTAGTCATGTGTTGTTTATAATAATGGATTGTTTAGAATGGTGCCATGCCTGTTAATATGAATGTATGTACAGTTAATTACCACTCAATCATAAAGAATGAGAGCAATTGCATGGATAATATGCAGTTATTTCTGATATATTTCAAAGATTAAGACACAGAATAATTGAGATGGTTTTCTATATATTGCTTATGGAAATTTTGGGAAATAATGATCTATATACATGCATATAGAGGTGTTCCTTTACTTGCAATGGAGCCACATTCTCATAATTCCACTGTAGTTTTAAAACATGTATTTAATATGCTTAGAATACTGACCATCTTACCTTAGCCTAGTCTCTGGCTCCTTAAATTGTGAGTAACAACCTCATTTTGACTGGGGTGAAAGAATGTGGGAACTCTGAAGATTTGGCAAAATATAAAAGGTTTCTGAACACACAATAACCAAAATTTTGAGAATCAAATCAAATCTTTAATTAACCTAAGGTATTTCCGGTAGCACTACTCATGTTGCATTGTGAGACTTCACTGCTGCCTTGGTTCTGAAAACATAGCATACATACCTATTTGTTGTTCATACTGTTACATCATGCAATTCCAGTGAACACTGCATGAAACACCTCAACTCATATTCAAGAGTATTTTATCTATGAATTGCCATGTTTTCCCTATACATATAAAGCTTTTTTGCTCTTATAGGAGCCTAATTGTTTAATATTTTAGAGAAAAGTCTTCATATTCTCCTAACATCATTCTTTAGAACATAAGGATCAAATTAGTGTGTCTTTGGATGATAATGTGTTAAAATGTTTGATTTTTGAAATTGTCTGAGGTTCTGACTTGAGTTACATAAGAATATTTTAATTAAATTTGGCTTGGGATTAGAACAGAATTTCCAACAGTTCCTAAAATAGCTTCTGCCACTTTGTGCTATGAGTTTATGCGAAGCACTATCTTCAGCATTGACCATCATAAAAGCAAAGTGCCAATCAACTATGAAAAACATTAAAAATGTTCTAATTCTTCAGCATTAAGCAGTCAACCAAAAGTCAGTTCTTGTCAAGTAAGTATGTACTTCTTACTCATTATTATGGAAATTAGCTTTTCTCTTTAATAAATGGTAAAACATTTTATACACTAAGATTGATTTTAATGTAAATTTGTGACTTACTACCAATACATTATTGAATATTCTGTATTTTCTTCCCATTGTGGAAGACTTCATAAAGTACCCATTCCTGCATTGTAATGAGCCTTAAAATCGTTTCATCAACACTAAGCCAAGGGATATCAGGCATCTCTAACTCCTTTTCAGTAGACCATCTTCTGACAAATGCTTCATCTAACCAGTCAAATAAACATTAGACACCTCTTTAAAACCGTGCATGTTTCTATTCTTATCCAAGACTCTCTACTTCATGGACCAATATCAATAAACTCATCCACTTGATCCAGTTTTATGTTATTTCTGCCATTTTATGTTCCTAACTGACACCCTTAAAATCCATTCCCATAAACATTGCACAGACATCTGCTTGAATGAATTAGCAAGCTCATCAACAAGTATCTCTTCATAGAATACACTTTATATCTTCCCTCCAGGATCCTACTTAGCGAGAAGTTGGGTATTTATAACTACCTTCCTTTACTGCCAACCATTCTGTATTCCCTCCACTGTCAATAAGCTTCTCATTAGGTCTTGGCTCTTTTCCTTGAGGAGTGACCAATACCTTTATTCCTGAAGAGTCTGTGCTCATTGTCATCCTACCTGGATTAGGTTGTTATAATTTACCATCAACATTAATCACAGGACATTGTAGTGGCAAGAGATTCCCTAAAGGATCTCCTACATTCCAAACATTAACTTGATTACCTCTATCATGAAGAAGCAATCTACTTTCCTCTGGTAGTCTGGATCAATCACCTCTCCACCACTGTTACTCTTTTCTTAGGTTTAATGGCATCAGAAGCCCATCGGAAGTATTCACGGAAGAGAACTGAGCTTCCAGTTTAATGGAGTGTTTGTTGTATATCCTGAAGAATGCTCCCTTGTCTGGAACTAAAACTTCTAGGTCTGCAGAACTTACAGTTACAGGACCAGGAAGTGAAAATTTGCCTAGTGTGTCACTAGGGATAATAATGTGTGGACCCATTTCCTTTTCTATCCCTTGATTCCTGGACTTATGAATCCCAGTTATGGGAGACATTACACAAGACATACATGTCTTATGTGGTAATTCTAACTATACATTGCTCCCTGAAGAGCCCTTCCCTGGCCTTAATTGGGAGTTCAGCTGTGTCTTCAAAAGGCCATTCCATAATTCTAGCCAGCCAGCTGCTTCAGGATGTTGGGGAACTGTTAAAGTGCTTGAATTTTAAAAGACTGAATTATGTTTTACATTTGACATTAATTTGAGATCTAAGGAATAATAAGAAAGGAAAATTATGCTTTTATAAGTGATGTGTTGTGCGTCAAGGTAATAAAGGGTCAATTGTGCTAGCTAGTTTTAATGTCAACTTGACACAAGCTATAGTCATCTGAAAGGAAGAAACGTCAACTGAGAAAATACCTCCATAAGATCTGGCTGTAGGCAAGATTAAAGGCCATTTTATTAAATTAATGATAGATGCGAGAGGGTCCAGCCTGTGGTGAGTGGTGCTAGCCCTGAACTGGTGATCTCACGTTTTATAAGAAAACAGGCTGTGCAAGCCATTAGGAGCAAAATACTAAGCAGTACTCCTTCATGGCCTCTGTATGAGCCTGCTTCCAGGTTCCTGCCTTGAGTTCCTCTCCTGACTTCCATCAGTAATGGGCTATTACTTGGAAGTAAAAACCAAACAACCTTCTTTCCTCCTCAAGATGTTTTGGTCATGCTGGTCAGAATAGCAATAGTAACCCAAACTATGACACCCAGTGTCCTGAAAAAAATTCTTCAGCAAAACAATGTTATAAATGAAAAAATTAAAAGTCCTCTACCATCCCACTTGTATTAGCCTACAATTGAACATCATGAGATTATTTGCAAATCACCAACTTTAGAAAAGTTCAAGTTCAAAGGACAGTTTTTCTTTTGCACTGCTGTGAAATAAAAATCATTAAGTTGAATATCACTGTATATATATATATATATATATATATATATATATATATATATTCACTCTAAAATAAATCTCTGTAAGTCTATATAAATGTACCTTTTATTCACCAGATGTGATTGTCATCTCAGAGCCATACTGCTGAATAAACTCATCCTTTCTAGCTCATTCTGGACTCTGGCTGGCTGGTTCAACTCAGTTGTTCTGGCCCAAACTACTCTCCAGGCTGATTTATTCAAACTGGCTTCTCTTGGCTTATTACTGAATTGGTCTGCTTGCCCTCAAACTAACTCTGACAATCTGTTCTAATCTCCTGGTCCTTTCTCATTCTCAGGCTCATTCTGTCTTCATCTATAACCTGTCTCTGTAAAACTATTCCAGTAAACTTGTCTGTCTGTCTGTCTCTGTCTCTGTCTCTGTCTCTCTCTCTCCCCTCCTCTGTGTATATGTGTGTGTGTGTGTGTGTGTGTGAGAGAGAGAGAGAGAGAGAGAGAGAGAGAGACTCTCTCTGTATCTTCCCCCTACCTTTGGACTGAACTTTCCAATGCTTGTTCTCTTAAGTAGCCTCTCTTTTCTGTGGCATATCCTATTTCAGAATCATTCTGTCAATTTTTTCTCTGATTTTTCATTCTGTTTGCACCTCAGTTAGTCTTCACTTTCAAATATGGCTGCTTCCTTTTACAAACCAAATTTTTGAGGATTAAAGGTGTGTTCTAATGATGTGTCTGTGTTCTAGCCAGAGGAATTAAAGGTGTATGCTAAGGGCATGACTAAATTCCAGCGAGATCATACAGACCTAGAAGGTTTTTTTAATATGATCCCTTGCCAGGGCAGCCATATTGACGGGTACATAACTATATGAATACTTACATATATACATAAATATGTAAACATTTAAAGAAACTAATAGGAGAAATAGCTAGGGAGAATGGTAGAAGATGGGACTGGTTCTTAACACTCTCTCTGTATAACTTACTTCAACATTTACTATTTCACTCGACTTTCAACATGATTCTCTGACTCTTATACTCTGTATTTTTTTTTAAAGTCTCCATCTTTCTTGTAAGTTTATGGTCAATAAACTGATTTGGTTTGATTTGTATATGTTGTAAAATAAAGTAATTTAACAGTTTGAGCACAAATAAAAAATGATTATATTTTACTTTATTTTTTCAGAAGAAATTACTCTTATTCAAAGATTTTATACTAATTAAATTCTGTGTATTGATTAAAATTTTCTAAGTGGTTGTACTGTTTAATATTAGTTCTCCAGGCTAAGACATACATTTTTTTCCTTTTTAGAAAAATAATTTTTATTTAATATGTATTTTAACTGCTTTTGATTGAAATAGAATTACATCAATTTCCCCTCTTCCTTCCTTTTCCCTCAAATCACTCAGGATCCAACCTCTGAAGAAGTTGGTAGTCACTCATAGGCCAGAACCTAGAATATTCATTATCAGAGAGGATTTACCTAGCAACTGATATGAACAGACACAGGAAGACCCATAGCCAAACACTAGGCAGAGCTCAGGGAATCATATGGAAGAGGGAGAGCAAGGATTTTAGGAGCCTAAGAGGTCAAAATCACCACAAGAAACCCCAAAGAATTAATTAACCATAGCCCATAGTGGCTCACAGAGACTGAACTGACAACCAGGGAGCTCACATGGGTCTGACATAGGTCCTTTGCATATATGTTATAATTGTGTAGCTTGGTGTTTTTTTGGGACCCCTAACAGTAGGATCAGGGACCCTATGACTCCATAACCTGTTTGGGGACCTATTTCAGCCTACTGGGTTTTCTTATCCAGCCTTGATATAAGAGTATATTCATAGTTTTATTGTAACTTGTTATTCCATGTTTGGTTGATATCCCTGGGTGACGTGATGTTTTCTGAAAGAAAGGAGGAGTGACCATTGAGGAGGGGGCAGAACTGGCAGGAGTGGAAAGAGTAGAAACTGCTGTTGGAATATAATATAAGAGAGAAGAATAAATAACAAAATAAAAGGAGAAATGCACATTTTTGTTCCTAATTTTTAAAAAAGAAGTTTATTGTCTATTTCTTCTTTGATTATATATATTTATATACATGTATGCACATATATATGTATGTGTAATATATATATATATATATTCATTGTTGTTGTTGCTTGTATGTATGTGGTTTTATGCTCACCACTCTGCATTTGTATATAAGATGGCTCATTACAGGGGAAAGGTTAATTATCTTTCTCCCAGCAAGTCATTGCTTGCCTTTATCTAGAGGTGGCACCCTGTGAACTTTTCCTTTGAGACAAGAAAAGTATCTAAGCATAAAAGGATTCTAAAGTGAGAAAGGCAGGAAGAGAAGAAGGAAAGAAAAGAGGAAAGGCAGATCTCCTATAGACATAAATATACCTAGTAGGTACAAAAAATGATATCATTAGGACAAAACTCAATTACACATCTTCCAAAGTAATAAGCAGTTCAGACAAAGGACACCAACAGACACTTAAAAAGTCAGGTAAACATATTTTATGAGACAGGCCCTTCATTAAAGGACAAAGCACCACATGTTTCTTTTCACCTGTTACAAAAATAGAAACCTGATTTACTGGTTTAGAAGGACCTGATGGTAGTCATCTTAAGTAAATAACCACATTCAATATAACCAACAGGAAAACAACCTGGCATTATCACTCTGAATGTGATACAATGAAAAATACACATTATTACCTATGGTTTTTGTTTCTTTACATAGTGTATGTAAGACAGGTTGGCCTCAAAATTGGGATCCTCCTATTTTATGCTCCAGAGGGCTGGGGTTATAGGCCAGAAGTATAACTATCTGTAATTACTTAGGAACTATTAAAAATATTCTTATTGAATATGTTTAATTTGAATCTCAGCAAGTCTCTAATTTATATAATACAGGTAGTAGGAAAATAATGAGTTAAATGAGCCCAAGAAATCAGATAAAACTAACAGACAAAATGAAATGACTATCAAGGTTAATATTTAAAATCTGCAACACCCAGTCTAGCTTGTTGTTACGGACACACCAATTTCCCGACTAGGCAAGGCCTGAGGCCACAAGTGGCAGAGTGTTCTTGCTGCTGCCACTGCTCAGGCAGCCAGCCCAGGCAGGCCAGAACACCAGCCCTGGCACCCATGAGATGCCAGCATGGGAGACGGCTCTGCCAATCGCCCATGCTGTCTCCACAAGGCTGGACAGAGCCCAGACCATCCTGTCATCCATGCAATACCCAGTAGAAATGAGACTCTAATGCTTAAAGATTATCCAAAGGCTTTATATGTTTAGTAATGCTCAATTAACAAGAAGTCCATACAAGTAGAGGTGTTACCCAATACCTAACCATTACAGCTACCTTAGACTGCTAGAGACGTGTACATCCCGCCGCTATTTTCCCCTCTCTCTGGTCCTTTCTCTCTTCTCTCCTCCTCTTCCTTCTCCTCTCCCTCTTCTCCCAACTCCTCCCACATTATCAAGTTTATTGTAAAATGTAGTGGTAGGAATATAGTGCTACAAATGATTGTCTTGGACTCGTCAATAAGTCAATGTTAAAAAATGTGTAAATGTGGGACTGTTGTACTCTAAAAGATACCAACAAGATGTTACAGCCATATGTGCAAAACCAGGGTGTTTCTTGCTTTTAAGACAAGATGTTTTGTGGATCAAGAATTTGGTGGCTGCTTTACCCCCAGCATCTTCTACATGATTGAAATCAAGATGGTATAAAGGACTGCTAACATCTAATGACTGGACTAAGGCTAAAAAATTGTGTTAACAAGTTCACTCACTCACTAGAGGCCTCATTGACTAGAGACCTCTTTACATTGACATAAAAATCTTCTTCCTGTGTTTGTACATGTGTGACATGAAACATTGAACCAAAGGCCTTTTGCAAGCTAAGAGTATTAGGTTCTCAACTTGTAGGTCATATCCCTTTTGGGGGTCAAATTACCCTTTTACAGGGGTTATCTAAGACCATCAAAACCCCACAGATTTCTACATTACAATTCATCACATTAGGAAAACTTAGGTTATGAAGTAGCAATAAAACAATTTTATGTTTGAAGGTCACTACAACATGAGGATTAAAGGTTCACAGCACTAGGAAAGTGAAAGCCACTCCTATGGAGTAACATAACTTACATATTTAGTCTCTATATATATTTAGAAAGAGGATTTTAAAGAATAATTTACAGGCTATGGTCCAGCTAATCCAGAAATGGCTGCCTATGAACTGAACGTTCAAGAATCCAGTAGTTGCTCAGTCTACAAGGCTGGTTATCTTAACTGGTTTTCTTAAAGAATTAAGTTCTAATGCCAGTGAAGGTATGGATGTGCTTTAACAAGATGAGGGCAAGCAGGTAAAGAACAAAAGCTTCCTTCTTCCATCTCCTTACATAGGCTTCCAGCAAAGGGTATGGCCAAGATTACATGTAAGTTTTCACAGCTCAAGAGATCTGATTAAAAATTTGTCTTCCTACTTTAAAGATCTGGATTACAAATAGCTTTTCCCACTTCAAATTAAGAAAAAATTTAAGAGTGTGCCACTCCATTTTTGGATTTTAGTTAATAAGAGACATAGTTAAGTTAACAAGATTAGACATTACACTAGGTAAACCCTTGAATGACTAACCTGTTGAACCTTATGAAAACTGTTTATGGTTTTTAAGTCCTCTTTATAAAAACATAGGTGGTTCCCCCAACAAAGAATGAACAACTAAGACAGAAAGAGGAAGGAATACTCAGATTCCAAAGTCACATGCTGCCAACTTACTCTATTTATTAGAAATACTAGATTGTAAATAGGCTCTATCCCTTAAAGGAAGAAGTATCAAATTATCTGTTGTTATATTTTTAAACAACTACAATACGAGATGAACACATGAAGCTGTGGAATTACTGCTATTTTTCTTAAGTTTTACAACTTAGATGTGGGATGATTAAAAAAAGTGTTATATTAGAGAGAGAGAGAGAGAGAGAGAGAGAGAGAGAGAGAGAGAGAGATGAATTTTCTTTAGTTTTTATTGAAGATTTATCCAATAATACAGAAGTACTTGGAGCAAAACAGCGTAATACCAATCAAGAGAAAGAAATAATGCCAATATACTATCTGTAGTTGTTTGTTGTGGGGCAACTATAGAAATATTTACTTAATGATTTTTCACAACTTCCTTGTAAGACTGAAAACTCTAGAGAAAAATGATGTGGGACAAGTTTTGGCCATATAAAATTTCACAATATATCATGCCTGATACATGCTAGATGATGCTGATAGGAGGCAAGATTGGGGATAGGTACAAACTTGACAAAAGTCACAGACCCTTATGTGACAAGAAACCAGAGTAGTGAATAAAAGGAGAGGAGCAGGTAGGCTACGAGGATGAATGACAGAGATGCAAAGGGAAAGACTGAAACAAAATGTGAGAACTATTCAGCTACTGATGGGGTATAGAAAAAGTCATTCTATCCTGAGAAAGAAGAACTCACATATACTGTAGATTGGGAATGTAAATTACTGTGGATATTATGGGAAGTAGTATGAACGACCTTCAAAAGAAATCCCACCACTGAATGAATATGTATGTTCCAGGGGTTCAAATTATTTGTTTATGTATAGTCTTTTGTTTTGTTTGTTTTAAAGGAAGATCTCAACATACGTCACAGCTACCTTGAAATTTACCATGTAGCTGAGGCTGGCCTTAAACTCATGATACTTCTGTCTCAGCATTTTGAGTGTTAGGATCACAGTCATGTGCCACAATTTCCACATGAAATTAGTATATTGGAAAGACACCTTCACACTTTTGTTTACTGAAGCACTCACCACAATAGCCAGCTCATGAGACTATGTTATGTGCTCACTGATGGATGAGTGACTAAAGAACTTGTGGTACATGTAAACAATGGAATATTACTTAACCATAAAAATGAATGAAATTATTTAATTGACAAGAACATAGATGAAAAAAGAAGACAAATAAAATACATTGTATAAGCTACAAAGTTCAACACACAACAGTAAGAAAAAGAAGAGTAGATACTGGACTGTGAAAAATATACAGGGAAAGGAGAGATGAATTAAAGATGGTTAGTGGCTGCAGGGGTGCAGTTGAGTAGCAAAAACAACATAATGATGTAAAGCACAGTAATATAACTGTGGATAATAATAGTTAATTGAATAGTTTAAATTAGTGAAGAGAGAAGATTTTGAATGTTTCCATCATTCAATAATTATATGCCTGAGGGAATAGATATACTAATTACACTGATTTGATCATTACACATTGTACACATGTATTGAAATGTCACACTGTACCCCATAATTATGTACAATCACCATGTCTGTTAAAAATAAAAGCATATTTTAAAATTAAATAGCCATTCTCAATACTCAAAATTGGACTACAATTTTAAGAGCCATTTAGAAATCCCAATTTGTTGAAAATTTGATGGGGAATACACCACTTACACAGCTTAAATATGTTTTCAAAATTACATACTTTTTCTAATGAGAAAAATGGAGATTTTGAAGTTGACAAATCTGGTAGACAGCAACTTAACTGAATAGTCAAAGTCTAATATCAAAATTGGGACCAAAATTATCATTTGTTTCTCTAATACAACGTTACTGGCAGACATTCTGATCAGTGTTTTGCAAAGTCTACAAAGCAACTGGCATGTACTCTGCTGTATGACATAGAGACAGTAGACCAGAACATACTGGATATTTGTCCCAGGTCAAAGGTGACTAAGAGGACACAATGACCAAAAGCACTATGTGATTTAGAATAGAATCAGGATTCTAAACAAACCAAAGATCATTATTGGAACAACTGTCATATTTGAATAAGGAATGTGGGTTGAGTAATAACAGTATAATAGCATTGATTTTCTGATTTCAGATTGTTGCACTGTGATTAGGGAATATACACCAAAATATCTGGTAAAGTGATTCAGTGTTGCCAACATATTCTCCCTAGAGAATGCAATGGTCTTGATTGTCAGTTAAATGAAATAATGTCTAGGGCAGTCAAATGTACCTCTATGGCACCATTTGCAGAGACTACTGACATGTGGAACAGAAACTGAAGAGGAAGCACATGCCTTGCATGAGTTGACACCATTCAACAGCCCGAGTGGAAAAAGTTGAAAGAGGAAGCCAGTATATATGGAAGCAAGGCCCCATTCTTCATGAGTGAGTTCTTTACTTCCCCACTGTGGACACAGCCACGTCTGAAACACTCAATCTCTATTGTGTAAGCAGAATTTCCTTTAAAACTTCATTGGTTCTGTTCCTCCAGAAAATCCTGACTAATACAGAAAAATAATGGGGACAGGGCAGAGGAACTGATATTGAGAGAGAAGAAAACAGAAACAGACAGAAAAACAGATGTGGCAAAATGTGAGAAAATTTCACTCTGTGTAGAGTATAGGGAAGATCCTTACACTATGGAGCATAAATGTTATATCAAAACAAGTGATCAAAATCTATAATTTATATGAGTGTCTTCCAAAAGTTTGGGTCCCAGCTTATGGTACTATAAGGAGATGGTAGAGCTTTTAGGAGATGGAGCCTGATAGGTTTCAAGTCACTAGGGATGTACATGTATGAGGGGATTATGGAACACAAATATCTCCTTCTCTATACTTCTCATTGGCCATGAGGTAAGCAGATTCCTCCAGTTTGGTTCCCACCATAGTGTACTGCCCAATCACGGACCCAAAGGCAATGGAACAAAAATAAACATGGAGTGGAACCTCTATACTATGAGCCACAATTATTCCTTCTGACAGCTTGATTTTCATGGTTATCTTGGTAACTGAAAGGTGACTAATACAGCAAACAAAATTTACCCTAAGAATTACCTTTTCATCCTGTATAATATCAGAAAAGCAGATCCAATGGAAGGTACTCAAATACCAGCCTTATGCTGGGTACAACACAATTAGTAGATGAAGAGAATCCTAGCTCTGGTGGTTTGAATAGGTATGGCCTCCATAGACTCATGTATTTGAATGCTTGATCCCATAGAGAATGGAACTATTAGGAAGTATGGCCTTGTTGGAGTAGATATGGCCTTTTTAGAGAAAGTGTGTCATTGGGGGTGGGCTTTAAGGTCTCATCCAGGCCCAATGTGCATTTCTGCTGTCTGCTGATCCAGATTTAGAACTCTCAGCTCCTTCTCCAGCACCATGTCTGCCTGTACACTGTCACACTTCCACCATAATAGACTAAACCTCTGAACCTGTACATTAGCCCCAATTTTCTTTATAAGAGTTGCCATGGTCATTATTTCTCTTCACAGCAATAGAAACTTTAAGATTTACCCTGAACAAATTAATAATTCAATCCCTGAACACATTATCCACACAAAGTATCTGTAGTTTTTTTTTAAATGATTAAAAAACTCAAGTGCAGACAAGGAATTCCAGCTAGAAGAATATATCCCACATACAGGCAACAGCTTTTGGGAGAGCCTCCTGTCTTAATTAGGGTTTCACTGCTATGAATAGACAACCATGACCACAGCAATTCTTATGAGAACAATACCCTGGTGGTGTGGGTACAGGAGAGCTAGGAAACTAACAAACTCAGATACCACCCAGGCTCAGATTCAGATTCAGGGTTTTGAGTTGGCCCACGCCAACTTTGCTTCTGTCTATGAACTTTTGGAGTTCATAAAGCTATAGGGTCTCTATGTCACAGGGAGATAAGCATATCTTAGAGGAGTCCCAGTAAGGATCCAGTATTGTTACTGTATGTGGATAAAAGGGTATACTCTAGGACACACTGTGATGTAACTACAGCTTCTACAATGAGTTGGGGTATTTATTTATTTATTCATTCATTCATTCATTCATTTATTTGTTTGTTTATTTATTTATTTTTTACCTTGTGAGGAGGTTGCAAGGGTGGAGAGTGAAGGGGGTATTAGAAGGAATGGGAAGATGAATGCAATTGAGGTGTATGACATGAAATTCACAAAGAATCAATAAAAAGTTTTAAAAAGAATATGCTGATAATTTCTCAGCCAAAACTCCCCACAAGTCCATAAATACAAACAAAATCAGAAACCTTAATATGTACACAAAATTCCTGTATGGTAAAGATGATAGCTAGCTAGTTAGATAGATAATGTTATGACAAAGCATTCTATGTGGATGTGTGTGTCACTACAGCTATGTGTTTCTTATACTTTTTCCTTGGCTCTTTTTCTTTTATTTGTTTATTTGTTCTGTCTTATTCTGATTTATGTGCATTTATTTTAGCTTATTTTATTATTTCTCTGGGTACCTGTTTGTTTCTTAAGTAAAGAGAGAAAATGTGTGTATTTGGATAGGAGATGTAGAAGAGAAGATCTGAGAGGAGTTAGAGGGAAGGTAAACCACCATCAGAATATATATTGTATGGAAAAAGTCTATTTTCAACTAAAAAATTAAAGAAAACAACCAAAAAATTTTACAATTTAATAAAATTAAAAAATCAGTCAACATTTGGAATAACCTGTAATAAACCTGGAGAAAGTCACTTAGTTACTGCTTTCTTCTGGCCTCTGTGAGAGATCAAGATGGAGAGTTTTACAGATATCTTTTTCATTTGGAAATCTTAACTTGGAAAGGCCATTGCCATCATGGCCCATGTGTTGTGTTGTGCTGCTTGAACAATTAAAATATTGAGTTGCCTTTTTTAGAACAAAAATATTGATGGCCTTACAGTCTAGATAAGCAGGAGAACACTGTAATTATATATATATCTGTGTGGTGTCACACATGTCCATTGCTGTATGGCCTGAGTTTAAGGCTTCGTAAACATATAGTAGAGATTTAAGAACAAGTCTAACCCTGATATTCTGATATTCTAAACCAACAGTTGCTACCACCAGCTTTTAAAGAACTATCACATAGATATTAATAGCATGGGGATAGTGGCTGATATTGTGTAAGACATAGTGTTCTTAACAACTATCATTCTTATTTCTATCTGTAAAAGTTTAATCTGCGTTAAAATTAATATGATCAACTTTGTGACATTTAAGTTCATTATATTTGCTTTCAAATGTCTAAAAGAACCTTACCTTCGATGGTTTGTTACTTTTGGTGGCAGACATAGGTTCAAGATAGGCAATAAATTATTTTTTAAATCTAAAAATAGGAAGAATGTTTCATTTTATGTGTTGCCATTCATACTTTGTAACTTTTGCCCCTTCATACTAGAATTTGCTTTGTAAAAATTACTAATATGCACTGAACATTTATAAGTGAAAGTATCCTAAACACTTTAACTGGACAAAATGTCCATAGAGGTGGATCATAACTAACTAAACTAGCCAAGCATGATGGTGCACAACTATAATCTCAGCACTAGGGAAGCAGAGTCAGGAGGATCATGATATCAAGGCCAGCTTTGGTTACACAACAAGACCATATCTAATTCAATCACACACTCAGTCAGTCCTAATATTAGATAAGAAACCAGATTCCAATTTAGGTTGATTGGTCTCTAGAGGACATTTGTCTCCATGCTCAGTTGTGGAGGGAGACATTCTTCAGCTACACAGAGAAGTCAGTGTCTAAGGGGAAGCAGAGGAGAAAAATCCTAATGGTGGAGTTAGCAGGGGCATTAGTTCTTCTTGATGACTGATGAAGGAGCCCCTGATCGGGTCACTCAGAGGTAGGGCATTTGCCTAGGATGTGAGAGGTACAGGTTCAATCAACAGAAAGAGGAGGAGGTGAAAAGGAAAAGCATAAACACAAGAGAGTGCACAGGAGGTCACTGTGCTTAGTCTAGCCAGCAGCAGTAGGCCTTTGCAGCCACTTCATTAACACATCATTAAGAAGACCAGCCCACTGTCTGTGACTGCTTCCCAGAAAAATGGATTATTTTTGTCCCATTAAAATTTATAAATGCTGCCTAGAACACTCCCAGGTTTCCTGTAATGTCTGGTAAAATAACATATAACACCAATATCTAATCAATTTCCACTAAGTGAAATAAGACAAAATATTCCAATATTATTGTATCTACTGGATAATGTTGGCTCTTCCTTAGATGATGAACACAGCTGAAAGAAGCCGTAACATTTGATTAGATACTTAGATTGTCACTAAAACACCTGTGGTCTTTAAAAATCACAACACCACTTCTTATAAAACCAAAATTCAGAAAATCCATTTTGAGTACTAAATTTGGGGATTTTTTTCTAAAATAGTGAAACTCAAATTGTTTAATGTTGTAGACTATGAAAGATGAGATTTGTTTACTTTGATTCTTTGTATGTTTTTCCTTTTATTGAAAATACGTTTTCCCTCATAATAAATCCTGATTATGGCTTCCCCTCCCTCTACTCTTCCTGAATCCTCCTTAATTGCCTCCATCTGTCTCTAACCCCTTTCTGTCTCTCATCAAAAAACAAACAGATTTCTATGTGATTATAACATAACATAATATAATATATATTGAAAAAAACAAAAGCTAACACATTAGAACTGGACAAAACAAACAGACACAAAGATCCCAAGAGAAGGCAGAAGAAACAGAGACCCACTCATTCACACACTTCGGTGTCCTTTAAAGCAATATACTGGAAGCCATAATGTAAGTGCAGAGGATCTGTAAGGTAAAAAGAGAGAAAAATATATGCATACAAATAAAATAAATATAATAAGATACATTGTCTTAAAAAAAAAACAGAGCTGTGATGTGAGATTATGAGACAAGGAACTTCCAAAGATGTCTTTGCGTCCATTTTTCATTAACCATTTACTTCTGGGCATGCTGCCACCCATATGAATAGTTTGTTTTCCCAGCTGAGACAACCTTGAAGAAAACTAAATTTTCATTTGCAAGTGGAGATTGCTTCTGGGTTAGGGATCCACTTACTCCTTTATGCTCTAGTACCCAAACTGGTGTAGATCCATGCAGGTTCTACGAATGCTGCCCTAGTCTCTGTGAGTTCTTATGTGCATCAGTCCAATCTCATTGATTTAGAAGGCCTTGATTTCTCGAACCTGCAGGCCAGGGAAACAGGTAGATTATTTACAGACCATTACCTCTCCCTCCACTCCTCCAAATGCAATCCTCCAGTCTTATCCCAAGCTGTGTGGCAGATTACTTGCTGCAGCCTCCCTTCCCCACCTGCCCCTCATCTCCTGTGGATCACATAATACTTCCCTTCAAATTTCCAGCCACTCATTGGTTTATTACAGTCCCGACTCCAAAAGTATTCCCTGGCAACCCACAGGCCACTCCTGCCAAGGCAAGCAGGTTTGCCAACTTCAGACCTTTGCCTTCTTTCCTTTAACACTCCCCCATCATCTCACCTCCAGCTCTGTAGCAGCATCCCTAACTGCAGTCTCCCCTTTTCTCTCTGACCCCCATCTCCCATGAATCACATACCATCTCCTCCAACCTTCTGTCCTGCCGCTCATCTCTTTATCTCTGCCTCAAAACCAGCAGGCATTCCCTGGAAACACACAGGCCAGGGAAACAGGTAGGCTACCTGAAGTTCTCCACTTCCCTACACTCCAATACCCCAGTTTTATCCCATCCTCAGATTTGTAGCAGACTATCTGTTCTGGCCTTGCCTCGCTACCCCCTAAGCCCCAACTCCTGATTCCCAGGAGACTGAGCAAATCTCCTAGAATTACAATCTTACCAAACTCAGATGACTAGATGCCAGGGTAAAATCAAAATCACTTTGATTCTTGAACTGTTTCTTTAGAGGCATAAAACTACTTTTGAGACTATCTTACTTGTACATGGAAAAAGAAGGATGCCAATCATTATGCCATTTCATCCAACCCATAATTCAGAGCATTCTGAACTTGAAAAAGAAAATTGTGGGTAAGGAGAATATATACTTATATATTATATTATATTATATTATATTATATTATATTATATTATATTATATTATACTGTATTAGAAAGGACAAATCTCAATGCTCTGTTTCTGTTCTCTGTGGCTACAGATATGGACTCATACATCCAAATGTTTCCCTGCAAAGTCTAAACACTCATATTCCCTTGGTTATCTGTATCAATAAAAACATTCTGGCTGCTTCTCCTTTCCTTTGCTGGCATTTTGTCATAGTTTCTTCTCTTCATAGACTAGAATACTTAACATACTATACCAATGAAGCTAATTATATTGTATTTTATATGCTCACTTAGAGATAGAATGAAAGATTTTCTGGAAATTTAGCAAAAATTGTGGGATAAACCACCCAAATCTCACTATCCTCAAGCAACGTTTATTTTCAACCTGTCATCAGTCTTTGTTCACAGCTCTACATTTTCATATACTCACAATAAATGAGTATTTGTAAATGGAAATCATTCAATTACCATCTGTAAATCTTATCATAAAGTGCCTGTTTTTCAATAATACAATTCTTAATGCCTGATAGTTTAACAATTGGGTATACTATAGTATCTTTGAATAGTCAAATTGTTGCTTAGTTTTAAACATTAGGAAAATCAGATCTAAACAATCTTCACATATATGGCATTTGCTTTCTTTTTGGTTTATTTCTGTAGAATAAATTCCTAGTAGGTATGAGCATTTAGTAAGCTTAAAATCCTACTGCTTAAAATACTTTCTAAAAACAGTGTATCTAAATAATATCCATCACCATCAAGAATGTTCCAACGTTGACACATTCTGCTCAGCCATCAATTGTGGTAAATTTTACTTATTTAATAGATTGAATCAGTATTATTTATTATCTGGTTGTACCTCCTATTTGATTTCA
This sequence comes from Grammomys surdaster, assembly GCF_004785775.1. Taxonomy (NCBI): domain Eukaryota; kingdom Metazoa; phylum Chordata; class Mammalia; order Rodentia; family Muridae; genus Grammomys; species Grammomys surdaster. The sequence goes on from NW_021604706.1 coordinate 911,624, forward strand.
TTTGCAGGTCATGTTACAATCGGAATTGAATAATTCATCTTATATACATTTACCAAGGAACTGAAATTTCTTTTTTCCATTTATCTGTTGATCAATTAATGTTTTTTGGCCTTTTTTGTTGTTGTTTTTTGCTTGTTTGCAATTTCTCTTTTCCTCTTTATTATTTAAAATGGTATTTAAGTTTAAATATATTTGATCATATTTTTCTCTTCTCTAGTTCTTTAAGATCCTCTCCTCTTCTCTGTACATCCAATGTTAAGTTCTATCTCAAAAAGCAAGCAAAAGCTCAATACAATAGCAAAAACTCTCCCCCAAAAGAAAACAAAACAACACCTCCAAAAAACAGTAAATACCAAAATGTGATCAATTAAACACACACACACACACAAAGAGAGAGAGAGAGAGAGAGAGAGAGAGAGAGAGAGAGAGAGAGAGAATGATATTATGGAGTCCATTATATGTTGATTAACTTCTGAACCTGAGGCTTGCCCTGGAGTAGTTGATATACCCAGTGTCACTCTATTACAGATACTCTATTACATAAAACTTACTTCTTTTCTCCCAACAGGTACAAATGATAGTTCCATTGTAAACCTTACTCTGTCATCTAGGTATTCATTCATCCATTAACTCATTCATTTATTTTTTACATGTAACAAAATAAAAGAAGATAAAACACCAATCTGTTCCATTAAAGCTGGACACAACAAATTAGCAAAAGGAAAAGAGGAGTCAAAAGAATCAGAGTCACACTCCTTGAAACAAGCAGGAATCTCATTAAAAACACTAAACTGGTAGACATAGTGTATAAACAGAGGACCCGACACAGACCTCTGTAGACCCTTGTGTGTGATCCCTCAATCTCTGTGAATTCATATGAGCTGTGCTCATGCTGATTTAGAGGGCCTTGTTGTCCTGGTGTCCTCCATACACTCTGGTTCTTGCACTCTTTCTGCCTCCTTCTGCAGGGTTCCCTGAGCTCTGAGGAGAAGGATTTGATGGGGCTGAGTGTTTCATGGTCTTTCACTCTCCACATATTTTCAAGCAGTGGATCTCGTTGTTTGTTCCCATTTGTTGCAGAAGGACGCTTCTCTGAAGATGTCTGAACAAGTCGTTGATCTAGGAGTATAGCAGAATGTGATTAGAAAGTCATTTTATCACTACATTTTTTTCTTTTTTTCTTTTTTAGACCAGCAGTATTTGGTTTTACTCTTTGATCCTGGGCTATCTAGTCTCAGGTTCTTGGTCACCCAAGCACAGTCATATTCCATCTCATGGAGTGGGTCTTAAGTTAAATCAGTTGATTACTCCCATAAGCTTTGTGTCACTGTCACAATGACATATCTTATAGGCAGTGCATCATTATAGATCAAGGGGGTTTGTGGCTAACTTGGTATTTTTGCTTATTTTTTGGTAGCCTGCAAAGCCATTCCTGTGCCATACACTGGAACATAAGGGTATAGGTTCTATGTAGACACTTGCTCAACATCTCCATGTTTAATGAGTTGTGTATATGTTGTCTTCAGCAATGGGGCCTTGCTGTCAGTTTGTGGAGAGCAACATATAGTCTTGGCAATAGCCTTGGTTGGTTGGGGATTCCCATGGGAGTTCTTTGGCCAACAATTCAATTATATTTAAGTCTATCCTAATACTGGATCTTCATTTGGTGCCAAGAGGTGGCTAATTGGGGCTCTATTTCCTCCATTATTTGGCAATTTTATTTATTTATTTATTTATTTATTTATTTATTTATCTATTTATTTATTAACAAAACAAAATAGTCTGTTTTATTTACAACACTCAGTGCCTCTTACATATGACATATTCTCCAAGACTTTTGAAAGCAATTCCAATTCCAGTTTGTGCAATGAGTTTACAGAAAAACTTTAAAATAGTCATTAGACCTTAAACTTAAATCCTAAATTTTGGTATTTCACACTTTATTAATAGAGAGCTGCTTTTAATTAAGAAAAACTAAATTCGGCAATTAATTACAACCCTTTGAAATCTTTAACTCAAATACAAACTGGATTAGCCTATGAAATAATACCATTAGATTTGGATAAATCATTCCAACCTCCCATCCCCAATAAAATGCATGTACAAATTGAACATGGTAAATTATATCAATGATTTTTTTATTTCAACTTTCTTTTTGGATTCTCTCAACTGTTTGTTTTTTAGTTTAGGGCATAAGGTAGGGGCAAAGCAGTTGGAGAACTCTGACACACCTATGCCCTATTCCACGACAGAAAGGCTTTTCAGAGGGCCTATTTCACAGAAACAGGTGGCATCAGGGGCCCTCACACAGCAAGCACAGAACAGCAGGCCTTCTATATTTCCACTCTAATCACCATCACTGAACAGAGGAACTAGTTTCTGTCATCAACTCAGAAAACTCTGAAATATAGGCAATTTTATTTATATCATCCTCATATATGTACATATTTTAGGAAGTTTCTACTGTATTTGGTTTCTATACTTCTCTTGAAATGACCCTTAATTTTAGCGCTCTCTCTCTCTCTCTCTCTCTCTCTCTCTCTCTCTCTCTCTCTCTCCCAAGTATTCAATCCTACAACCCTGTCTTTTCTTCCCCTCCCCACTTGATCCTCTTGCTGCAGCCCTCCCCATAGACGTATAGCTATCCATTCTATTCCTCTTTCTTAGGGAGATCTATCTGTCCCTTCTTAGTCTATTACTTTATACCTGACCTCTGTGGTTCTATGGATTATAGTTTGGTAATCACTGACTTAAGCGAGAATATGCAGATATAAGAAAATGGATACCATATTTGTCTTTCTTGGTTTGCAATACCTCACTTGGAATTATTTTTCTCTAGTTCCAACCTGCAAATTTCAGGATGTATTTTTTTTTAACAGTTTATAGTGATTTTTCGTTGTATAAGTGTACTGCATTTTCTTTTTCCATTCTTCAGGTAAGGAACATCTAGGTATTTCCAAATTCTGGGTATTATGAATAGAGAAACAGTGAACATAGTTGAAGAAGTGTCTTTGTGATAGGAAGAACCATCCTTTGGATATATGGCCACGAGTAGTAAAGCTGGATCCTGAGACAGATCTATTCCCAACTTTCTGAGAAATCAGCATATTAATTCCCATATGAGCTTGCACTCTCACAAGCAATGGATGATACCATTATACCTATCCACAGCAGCATATGCTATCACTTGCTTTGTTGATCTTAGCCATTCTGACAGGTGGAAAATGAAATCTCAAAGTAGTTTTGATTTGAATTTCCTTTATGACTAAGGATGTTGAACATTTAAGTATTTCTCAGACATTTGAGTTTTCCCTCTTGAGAATTCTCTATAAAGATCTGTACTCCACTTTTAATTGGGTTGTTTTCTTGATATCTAGCTTTTTCAGTTCCTCATATATTTTGTATATTTTGAATACATTCTATGTCTTGTTTTAGTAGTAACATTCCTGAAAATGCTTACTTCAAAAATTCTCCACAATACATTCTCTGATGTGTGTTCTGTTTGTCAAACAAATATTTTTGATGTCTTCACATTTGATTATTTTTGTGATTCCCTCGAATGTTTTCAAGTTGTTATGTCATCTCCCATCTACAAACCTAAAATATTTCAATGACACATATTCGTGTACTTGATAATCTATTTACAATGGATTTTGATAATTTAAGTGAGGTGCATCCATAGATTTTAGATGTGGATGTCGGACCTTCTTTACTGTCTTCTATGCTATCACTGATTATAACTTGTAATCTTATTTCTGTAATTGAGTATAACTTTTCATCTGCAACAAAGTGGAATCAGTTGGACTGTCATTACAAAATACCAGAGAGTGTGTGACTTAAACAATATAAGTTTATTTTCTTACAGTTGTAGACCCTAAGCAGTCCAAAACTAAGATGCCAGCCAGTTTATTTTTTTCAGAAACAGTGTTCTTTTTGACCACTACATATTTGTTGTATCTTCTTGTGGCATAGAAGAGAACATGTTCTTTGGTTTCTCTTCTCATAACGGTGATTATATAGGATTAGAGTCCTACCTTTACGATGACTTCAGTTAAACTTAATTATTTTCTTATTCCAAATAAAGTCATACTATTTTTAAGATTTGAACACATGAATTTTGTGTACAAAAGGTCTTCTTCAAAGTTTTAGGAAAACCAGAATCTCATTTTATAATCCCAAAGTTTCTTCAAAAACTCATTCACTCCCCTAAAGCATTCTTTTGTCTTAGATGTTTGTTTGCTTTGTTGCATTTTGTTTTGTGGTATTTGTTTGTTTGTTTGTTTGAAAGAAACTGGATTTCACTTTGTAGCTCAGGCTAACTTCCATCTTAGAATACACTATATCTTATATCTTATATCTTAGGTTGGATTTCAACTAATGGCCAAGCCCTTTCCTTACACCTCCATGTTCATTTTGGTACCTTTTTCTTATTTTGATGTGGTCAAAGACTCTGTGCTGCGTCTCTCTAACTCCAACACTTAATCCAGTCCTTGGAATATAGCAGATGTTCTGTAAATACTTATGGAAGGTTAGAAAGAGGAGATAAATTTAAATCTGTCAGCTAAGGTTAGTTTTTAATTTTACTGTATTTAACCATTTGTTGTTTTCCTGACAACCAGACCCTTTATCTGAGACACACCAATATGCTATTCATATGGACAATATTTTAAATCCAAGAGTCATTTCTCCAGGGATTTGACAGAATTAACATGCAGCAGAGCAGTAAAAACAATGTCCACTTGACAACTCTACTGAAAATGTAACAGAAGGAAAAGACTTATTTATTCATCCTGTCTGGAGACATTTATTATAGTTCCAGTGACGGAAAGAAGCACTGCACTCCATAAAAACAGGGATAGGTCTGTGGGTGTTAAAAAAAGAAAATGTTAATATTGATGTTTTTTCATCATTTTCAAAGGTAAAATGTCCTTAGCTGTTTGTTCCATATAATAGCTGTATTTTTCAGTTTCAAATAGTTGTATTTATTAAGTATTTAACAAGAAAAAGTGACAGAATAATTAACATATACAATAGCAGCAGATAATGTAGTACTATTAAATCCAGAGCCTACAGCATCTAGCAGAAACGATTAGACTAGTCTGATTGTGAAAGCAAGCAAAAAGTATTATCAAGTGCTCATAACATCCAGAAGAAATGAAGGAAAACACTACTAAGGTATCTATCCAGGAGTTCCAGACTGAAGAATTTCAAGGCAGAGCACATACTATCTCCATTAATAAGCTTCCAGTTTCTCCTTCCCAGCAAATGCGCTTTTAAAAAAAAATTGAAAATAGATTCCTTTTTCATACAATACAACCTTACAGTTTCCCCTCCCTCTACTCCTCCCAGTTCCTTCCCATCTTTTAGTAAACAATAGTAACAGTTGTCAGAAATGGTTTTCTCCTAGTTATTCTCTTTTCATTTTTTACTGATTACTTTATTTACGTATATTTCAAGTGTTTTCCCCCTTCCCAGTTTCCCCTCCACAAGCCCCCTATTCTCTCCTCCCTTCCTCTGCCCCACCCTTCTACCCACTCTTGTCTCAGCGTTCTAGCTTTCCCCTATCCTGAGTCGTCAAGCCTCCACAGGACCAAGGGGCTCTCCTCCCATTGATGCCAGATAAGGCCATCCTCTGCTACATATGCAGCTATAGCCATTGGTCCCTCCCTGTGTACTCTTTGGCTGGTGGTTTAGTTCCTGGGAGCTTTGGGGGTCTGCTTGGTTGATATTGTTGTTCTTCCTAAGGGGTTGCAAACCCCTTCAGCTCCTATAGCCCTTGTCCTCACTTCTCCATCAGGGTCTCTGCGCTCAGCCCAGTGTTTGGATACATCTGCATCTGTATTGGTCCAGCTCTGGCAAAGCCTCTCAGTGAACAGCTATACTGGGCTTCTGTCAGTAAGTGCTTCTTTGCATCAGCAATAGTGTTTATATTTGTTGTCAGCAGAGGGGATGGATCCCTAGGTGGGGCAGCCTCTGGATGGCCTTCCCTTCAATTTCTCCTCTATTCTTTGTCCCTGCATTTCCTTTTGACAGGAGGAATTCTGGAAAGGTTCAATGTTTTGAATACTCTTAAGTGTTTGCTGTTTTTTTTTTCTTTTGAATGTATCATATTCCTCTGGCTTTTGTTGATTGTGTTCTTTTGAGGGTCTTTAGCCATTTGGATGGCTTTGGTCCCTGGACGTTCCTGTTATAGTAGGTATTGTGAGGGAGCTTAACTTTGGTGGTCCTGATGTGGCAGGCCTCTGATGGTTATCCTCGGGCTGTATGGCTCTGAACCAGCAAGTCTGTATGGTTTGGGATCCACAAGTCTGACGAAGGTGGGCAGAGAAGTGGCAGGATAATGGAAGTCTGCTGGGGGTATAGCAGACTCTTCAGGGCAGCTTGGGGTGCCCTCAGAGTACTCAGCAGGCAGGGAAAATGAGTGGGGGGAGGGAATCTAACCATATGATTCAGGATCCACAGGTCTGATGAAGATAAGTGGAGATGTAGAGAGATAATTGAGCGATTTTGTTTCTATTCCCTGTTGTTTCAAGACATTTCTAATCTCTATAATAATTTCTTCAATAACTTGCTGATTTGTTTTACTCCATTTAGTTCCTAAGTTTCTGATGTTCCTCTACTTGTAGATTTATAACATTGTGGCCTGAAAAAGAGACTTGATAGGATATTATTTGAGTCTTCTTAAGATTGTTAAAACTTGAGAGTCTTGTTTATTTTGTTATTTACTGAAACAGGCCTGGCATGCTTATCCAAAGCAAAGTCTTGTACTCACTTCCCTCTCTTTTCCTGCAAGGAGTCAGTATCTACATGTGCTATACTATCTGGGAGTAGAAGAGAGTTAACATGGTGATTTAAAACTTTTCTTCCTACTGTCTTCAAAAATCTTTTTATTGTCATTATTTGTTCTTTACCTTAGTTTCCTCATCTGTTATATAGGTATTTTTCTTGTATCCAAATCAAAGTTTCCTCTAGAGTGATCTACTATGCCATCTTGCTTTGCTCCTTCATCCTTTCTGTGTTTTTTTAGTATTCAGAGAAAAATGCAAAATTTGATATGCTGCAAGTCTTTGGGAGAAGACTTTCTCAGTGCCCAGTAGAAGCAATTGGCATTAAGTGCCAGTAAATTATATCCTGTGGTGCACATGGGGAGGGGGCAAGTGAAGCAGTAGACAATATCCTTTAGCTTATTTTGAAGGAAAATTTTGCTTAAAAATATTTTAGACAACCATGTGTACTAATGAGATAGTTCCAGACTTAGATGTAGATCAGTTTGATTCTCCTTCTGGATAGTTACAAGAATAAGATTTAGGAAATGTAGGGTACATTATATATATATATTGTATACATTGTGCTCATTTAAATATGGATTGCTTACACAGAAATAATTCAAATACAGTTGCTCAAATCAGGAAAAAAGCAGGCTATGTGAGGGAATATGGAATAAGATAAACTGATAGTAAGTCCACATTATCTGAGAAATTTTTGTCATTATCGCAAAAGTGAAGTCAGCCCTTCCATAAAACATAGCTAAGACCCAATTTCCACAAGCTGTAATAAGATGGAGAATAGGAGAACAGTCTCTCTGTCGATTATGTGCCCTATCACCAGTCTACAGAAGCACCAAGAAATCTAGAGTCATTTAGCAGTAACATGCTTAGAAATGTTTGCAGATTTGTTCTCCAGAAGCATGTGCGTGTAGAGGGTAATTTGTAGCATTTGATGATTTCTGTATGTTGAACATTTCTATTTGTGGCCCATTTCAAGGTACAATCCTGAAATCACTGTGACTGCCATCTTGTTATGAGAATGGCCCCTTACAGACTCTTCCCATACTGATCCTGGGATTAATTAGATGGTCTTCTTTCAGACATGAGTAATAAGAAAGGATAACAGAAGTAGAGGCTTAAAATTCTAAAAATAAAATAATACTGTTCCAACATGGAATTGTATTTTTTAAAATGATTATATAGACCTCTTTCCCTACCACTTAATTAGCTAGAGAAATGTTCTTTCTGATTATAATCACATTTTCTTGGCCTTCTCTAGGACTTCAAGAGTTTTCCCTCTTGGAATGTTATGCCATAGGAAAATACCTAACCTAGGCTTTTAGGAGTCACTTTGAGATATTTGGCTCAGTTGGCATCTAATATCACCTTCAGATTTGCAAGCAAGGTCATCTTAGACTGTTCAGTTCCACTTATTCCAACAAATACCAACATATGTAGTAGCTACCACTGATTAGAGTATCAGAAAGTTACCCATGTAAGCTCATTCCAAATCACTGCGCCATAGAAATTTGAGCAAGTAAAGCAGTTACTGTTTTAGCCTATCAAGTGCAGAAGTGTGTTATTTGCATACCAACTTTCAAGTTTGCATGCAACATCAGACAACTAATGTTGTCCTGACTGTCCTCAGGAGTTTGGGAATACATGTGAGAATTGATGTCAATAGACTAGTCTATAAGGGCACACTGACTTAGAAAGAAAGGTTGATACTGGGTCAAACCACACTGCCACCTTCTGGTAAATAAAATCCTTCCCTTGCCATGAAGGAGATTCTTGAAAGAACCCTACTCCAAAAGGCTACCTGCTAAAGCAAAGGGATATTGTAAGAAAGCAGGCTGTGGGCAGCTTTTGGAAGCAAGAGGTGAGAGGGGCTGGCCAGAAAAGTTGTCTTCATCTGAGGGAATGTATACTGTGGCAGGTTCTGCCAGTGCACCTCACGGAGAGTCAGTGTTTAAATGCTTAACAAGACAAAAAATATTCAGTGGTCAATGAAAACATTAATACCAACCATAATCTTCTTTTTTTCTCCATTTCTTCTTTAGAGAAGCCATTGATGGTAATAAGATTAAGGCATTTGTTATTTGAAATGTACTAAATCCCATCAGTTCCCTAAATTAGTTATATTTGCATTTAAGAAATTGAAATGAAAGTGTATGCATTATGAATGGCTTATGAATACTCAACCAAATTAAATAACACTATTTCATTCATTCACTCATTCATTCATTCATTCATTCATTTGATGAACATGAATTGAAAAATATTTTCTGTCAGGCAAATTTTACTACATAATAAATCAGCAAGAAATTATGTTGTGTTATTGGTCTACCTCCTAGAACTTAATTCTAGCATTAAGAATAGAAATCAGACGGAACTGTGTTATACGGAGGGAACAAGCAAGGTGTCTCAGTAGAGGTGGCATTAAATGAAAACTTCATTGTAAAATTTTTATTTTTTTATTGGATGTTTTATTTACATTTCATATGTTATCCCCTTACAACATCCCCCCCCCCCAGGAACCCCCTTTCCCCTCACCCCTCTCCTTCTTCTCTGCGGATGTAATCCCTACCTACCCCCCCACTTCCACCTCCCCACCCTCAAATTACCACCCCCTGGGGCATCCAGCCTTCATGAGGTCAAGGATCTCTTCTTCTACCTATGCCCAGCAGGGCCCTCCACTCTTACATATTCAGCTGAAGCCATGGATCCCTACCTAAGTGTTCCCAGGCTGGTGGTTTAGACCCTGGGAGCTGTGGTTTGTTGGTATTGTTGCTCTCCTCATGGGGCCACAAACCCTTTCAGCTCCAATGGCCTTCATTCTAACTCATCCATTGGGAACCCCATGATCAGTTCAATGGCTAGTTGTGAGCATCTGCCTCTGAATATGTCAGACTCTTGAAGACCTCTGAGGAGACATCCATATCAGGCTCTTATCAGCATACACTTCCTGACTTCCACATCAGCATCTACCTTTGGTGACTGCACATAGGATGGATACTCAGGTGGAATGGTCTTCAGACGGCCCCTCCTTCAGTTTCTGTCCCTCACTTTGTCTCCATATTTGCTCCCTTGAGTATTTTGTTGCTCCTTCTAAGAAGGACTGAATCACCCCCACTTGGTCTTCCTTCTTCATGAGCTTCATGTGGCCTGTGAGTTGCATCTTGGGCATTTCAAGGTTCTGGGCTAATATCCAATAATCAGTGAGTGAATACCATGTGTGTTCTTTTGTGATTGGCTTACTTCACTCAGGATAATAATTTCTAGTTCCATCCATTTACCTAGGAAACTCTCAAATTCATTGTTTTTAATAGCTGAGTAATACTCCATTGTGTAAATATACCACAGGTTTTGAATCCATTCCTCAGTTGAAGGACATCTGGGTTCTTTCCAGCTCCTGGCTGTTATAAATAAGGCTGCTATGAACATAGTTGAACATATGTCCTTGTTATATGTTCGAGCATCTTCTGGGTATATGCCTAGGAGTGGTATACCTGGATCCTCAGGTAATGCTATGTCCACGTTTCTGAGGAACCGCCACACTGATTTCCAAAGTGGTTGCACCATCTTGCAGCAACCAACAATGGAGGAGTGTTCCTCTTTCTCCACACCGTCACCAGCATCTACTATCACCTGAATTTTTAATCTTAGCCATTCTGACTGGTGTGAGATGGAATCTCAGGGTTGTTTTGATTTGCATTTTGCTGACAACTAAGGATACTGAACATTTCTTTAGGTACTTCTCGGCCACTCGAGTTTCCTCCATTGAAAATTCTTTGTTAAGCTCTATACCCCATTTTTTAATAGGGTTATTTGGTTGTCTGAAGTCTAATTTCTTGAGTTCTTTGTTTATATTGGATATTAGCCCTCTAACAGATGTAGGATTGGTAAAGATCTTTTCCCAATTTGTTGGTTGTCATTTTGTCCTATTGACACTGTCCTTTGCCTTACAGAAACTTTGCAATTTTATGAAGTCCCATTTGTCAATTCTTGATCTTAGAGCATATGCCATTGGTGTTCTGTTCAGGAACTTTTACCCTGTGCCCAAGTATTCGAGGCTCTTCCCCACCTTCTCTTCTATTAGTTTCAGTGTATCTGGTTTTATGTGGAGGTCCTTTATCCACTTAGACTTGAGTTTTGTACAAGGAGATAAGAATGGATCAATTTTCATTCTTCTACATGTTGTCCTCCAGTTGAACCAGCACCATTTGTTGAAAATACTGTCCTTTTTCCACTGGACAGTTTTAGCTCCTTTGTCAAAGATCAAGTGACCATAGGAGTGTGGGTTGATTTCTGGGTCTTCAATTCTATTCCATTGATCTTCCTGCCTGTCTCTGTACAAATACCATGTAGATTTTATCACTGTTGCTCTGTAGTACTGCTTGAGGTCAGGGATGGTGATTCCTCCAGAAGTTCTTTTATTGTTGAGAATAGTTTTTGCTATCCTGGGTTTTTTGTTGTTCCATATGAATTTGAAAATTTCCTTTTCTAACTCTGTGAAGAATTGAGTTGGGATTTTAATGGGAATTGCATTGAATCTGTAGATTGCTTTTGGCAAGATGGCCATTTTTATTATATTAATCCTGCCAATCCATGAGCATGGGAGATTTTTCCATCTTCTGATATCTTCTTCAGTTTCTTTCTTCAGGGACTTGAAGTTGTTGTCATACAGGTCTTTCACTTGCTTGGTTAGATTCACACCAAGGTATTTTATACTATTTGCAACTATTGTGAAGGGTGTCATTTCCCTAATTTCTTTTTCAGTCTGTTTATCTTTCATGTAGAGGAAGGCTACTGATTTGTTTGAGTTGATTTTATAACCAGCCACTTTGCTGAAGTTGTTTATCAGGTTTAGGAGTTCTCTGGTGGAAGTTTTGGGGTCACTTAAGTATACTATCATATCATCTGCAAATAGTGATATTTTGACTTCTTCCTTTCCTATTTGTATCCCTTTGACTTCTTTTTGTTGTCTAATTGCTCTGGCTAGGACTTCCAGTACTATATTGAATATGTAGGGGGAGAGTGGGCAACCTTGTCTAGTCCCTGATATTAGTGGAATTCCTTCAAGTTTCTCTCCATTTAGTTTGATGTTGGCTACTGGTTTGCTGTAAATTGCTTTTACTATGTTTAGGTAAGGGCCTTGAATTCCTGATCTTTCCAAGACTTTTATCATGAAGGGACGTTGAATTTTGTCAAATGCTTTCTCAGCTTCTAGTGAGATGATCATGTGGTTTTTTTCCTTTGAGTTTGTTTATATAGTGGATTACATTGATGGATTTCCGAATATTGAACCATCCCTGCATTCCTGGGATAAAACCTACTTGATCATAATGGATGATTGTTTTGATTTGTTCTTGGATTCAGTTTGCTAGAATTTTATTGAATATTTTTGCATCGATGTTCATAAGGGAGATTGGTCTGAAGTTCTCTTTCTTTGTCAGGTCTTTGTGGGGTTTGGGTATGAGTGTAATTGTAGCTTCATAGAACTAATTGGGTAGTGTTCCTTCTGTTTCTATTTTGTGGAATAGTTTGAAGAGAATTGGTATTAGGTCTTCCTTGAAGGTCTGATAGAATTCAGCACTAAAACCATCTGGTCCTGGGCTTTTTTTAGTGGGGAGACTTTTAATGACTGCTGCTATTTCCTTAGGGTAATGGGACTATTTAGGTGGTTTATCTGCTTCTGATTTAACTTTGGTACCTGGTATCTGTCTAGGAAGTTGTCCATTTCATCCAGGTTTTCCAGTTTTGTTGAGTATAGGCCTTTGTAGTAGGATATGATGATTTTTTGAATTTCTTCAGTTTCTGTTGTTATGTCTCCCTTTTCAGTTCTGATTTTATTAATTTGGATACTGTCTCTGTGCCCTCTGGTGAATCTGGCTAAGGGTTTATGTATCTTGTTAATTTTTTCAAAGAACCAGTTCCTGGTTCTGTTGATATTTTGTATTGTTCTTTCTGTTTCTATTTGGTTGATTTCAGCCCTGAGTTTGATTATTTCCTGCCTTCTACTTCTCCTCGGTGTATTTGCTTCTTTTTGTTCTAGAGCTTTTAGTTGTGAACTCAAGTTGTTAGTGTATCCTCTCTCCAGTTTCTTTTTGTTGGCACTTAGAGCTATGAGTTTTTTTCTTAGCACTGCCTTCATGGAATTCCACAAGTTTTGGTATGATGTGTCCTCACTTTCATTGAATTCTAAAAAATCTTTAATTTCTTTCTTTATTTCTTCCTTGACCAAGTTATCATTGAGTAGAGAGTTGTTCAGTTTCCATGTGCACCTGGGTTTTCCATTGGTTTTGTCATTGTTAAAGACCAGTCTTAGTCTGTGGTGATCTGATAAGATGCAAGGAATTATTTCAATCTTTTTGTATCTGTAGAGGGTTGTTTTGTGACCAATTATATGGTCTATTTTGGAGAAGGTATCATGAGGTGCTGAGAAAAAGGTATATTCTTTTGTTTTAGGATGAAATGTTCTATAGATGTCTGTTAAGTCCATTTGGTTCATAACTTCTGTTAATTTCAAAGTGTCTCTGTTTAGTTTCTGTTTCCATGATCTGTCCATTGCTGACAGTGGGGTGTTGAAATCCCCCACTATTATTGTGTGAGGTGTATGTAATGTGTGTTTTGAGCTTTAGTAAAGTTTCTTTTATGTATGTAGGTGCCCTTGCATTTGGAGCATAGATGATCAGAATTGAGAGTTCACCTTGGTAGATTTTTCCTTTGATGAGTTTGAAGTGTCTTTCCTTATCTTTTTTGATTAATTTTGGATGAAAGTCGATTTTATTTGATATTTCAGTGGCTACTCCAGCTTGTTTCTTGGGACCATTGGCTTGGAAAATTGTTTTCCACCCTTTTATTCTGAGGTAGTGTCTGTCTTTGTCACTGAGGTGCGTTTCTTGTATGCAGCAAAATTCTGGGTCTTGTTTGTGTATCCAGTCTGATAGTCTGCATCTTTTTATTGGTGATTTGAGACCATTGATGTTAAGAAATATTAAGGAAAAGTGATTATGGCTTCCTGTTATTTTTGTTATTAGAGGTAGAATTATGTTTGTGTAGTTATCTTCTTTTGGGGTTGTTGGAAGATTACTTCCTTGCTTTTTCTAGGTTGCAGTTTCCCTCCTTGTGTTGGCTTTTTCCATCAATTATCCTTTGAAGTGCTGGGTTTGTGGGAAGATATTGTGCAAATTTGGTTTTGTCATGGAATATCTTGGTTTCACAATCTATAGTGATTGAGAGTTTTGCTGGGTATAGTAATCTGGGCTGGCAATTGTGTTCTCTTAGGGTCTATATGATGTCAATCCAGGCTCTTCTGGCTTTTATAGTCTCTGGTGAGAAGTCTGGTGTAATTCATATAGGTCTGCCTTTATATGTTACTTGACCTTTTTCCCTTACTGCTTTTAGTATTTTTTCTTTGTTTTGTGCATCTGATGTTTTGATTATTATGTGATGGGAGGTATTTCTTTTCTGGTCTAGTCTATTTGGTGTTCTGTAGGCTTCTTGTATGTTTATGGGCATCTTGTTCTTTAGGTTAGGGAAGTGTTTCTCAATAATTTTGTTGAAGATATTTACTGGCCTTTTAATTTGGGAGTCTTCATTCTCATCTATACCTATTATCCTTAGGTTTGGTCTTCTCATTGTGTCCTGGATTTCCTCTATGTTTTGAGTTAGGAGTTTTTTGCATTTTGCATTTTCTTTGACAACTGTGTCAATATTTTCCACCGTATCTTCTGCATTTGAGATTCTCTCTTCTATCTCTTGTATTCGGTTGGTGATGCTTGCGTCTATGACTCCTGATTTCTTTCTTAGATTTTCTATCTCCATGGTTGTCTCCCTTTGAGCTTTCTTTATTGTTTCTATTTCCATTTTCAGATCCTGAATGTTTTTGTTTAATTCCTTCTTTGTGTTTTCTTGCATTTCTTTAAGAGATTTCTGTGATTCCTCTTTAAGGGCTTCTACCTGTTTACTTGTACTCTCCTGTATTTCTTTAAGGGAGCTACTTATGGCCTTCTTGTAATCCTCTATCATCATCATGAGAAGTGATTTTAATCCTGAATTCTGCTTTTCCGGTGTGATGGGGTGTCCAGGGCTTGCTATATTGGGAGAACTGGGTACTGATGCTGCCAAGAAACTTTGGTTTCTGTTGCTTATGTTCTTGTGCTTGCCTTTTGCCATCTGGTTGACTCTAGTGTTACCTTCCCTCACTGTGTAAGAGTGGAGTCTGTATTTCCAGTTATCTTGCTTGTGGCAGAGCTCTTCAGAGTCCAGATATCTCTGTGGTATTATGATCCTAATCTCCTGGGTGGAAGAACTCCTGGGACTCAGGCCACCTCTTGGATCTGGAAATCCTTCTGCTCTGGGTGCATTGGTTCCTCTAGGATGGCTCAGGATACGATGTCTCCCAAGTGCAAACCACCCTGGTGTCTGTTGCTCTGAGTGCAGTGGCTCCTTGGCTGCTCTGAGTGCAGTGGCCCCTCTAGGATGGCTTGGGATTCAGTATCCCCACAGGATCAGACCAACTCTTTGTTGGCTGCTCTGTTTGCAGTGGCTCCTCTAGGATGGCTTGGGATTCAGTATCTCCACAGGAGCAGACCAACTCTTTGTCTGCCCCAGCCCAAAGGACCAGGCAGGGGTGGAAGGGAAGTGGAATTCTGGAGGGGCGGGGTTTGGGTAGCTGGTGTGTCCTCAATGTTCCTGGCTCCCAGATGTATCTCTGGGGCTTAGGGAGTAAGATGGAATTCTTACTGACTGCTCTGAGTGCAGTGGTTCATCTAGGATGGCTCAGGATTTGGTATCTCCACAGGAACAGAGCAACTCTGTGTCTGCCCCAGCCCAAAGGACCGGGGAGGGCGTAAAATATTTATAATTACACGAACGTAGCAAACTCCAGGTGACAGGAATTCTCATATATATTTTCTTACATGACCCTTGCAACATTCTTGGGAGTTACCAAGAGTACAGACCACGAAGCTGCTCCTTTGACAGTTCAAAATGCAGGTCTGAAGGCATTTATAATGTGGTTTTATCAGATTACTGAAAAATTGTGAAGCCAGGGTTGGAGAATATATTCCCCCAGGTAATTGCTCTTTAAGCTGCTGTGGGAGGAAGAGGTCTCCAAAGAACTGCTGTCAACTGAATGAGTCATCACTAGGAGCTGACAATAGGCTTAGAGACAAAATGCTCTTGGCCCAGCCTTTTATCTGGCATTCAACTGACACCATCACAGATATTCTTCCATGGCCTCTCTAGGGAGGGCTAATTCAATACAATTATATCCAGTGGGAACATCAACTAGATAATTAAATGGTAGGGGAACAGGTCTGCAAAGTCCCTTTCAGAAATAAAGTTCCATGCTGGGGCAGCATTGTTTTACCATTAGAATTTTAGATACATCTGATTTTTTGCTCATTATAACAGTAGAGACTCTAATTGGCCAGCACATTAGAAAAGATCTTTTGTCTAAGCAAAAGCTTCCTGGTGCTAATGAGAGGGGTATAGAAAATCCCTCTCCTGAAATTAGTCCTCACTATAATAGATCTCTGGAACTGAATGGTACTCAGTCAATGTATGAGAGAATTTCAGTAGTTCTGATAATGATCTTTGCTTTGATGGTTCCCATTTCACACAGTTCTTTGAGCACATGAGAAAAGAGAAAGAATTATTTTTATTTAGAGTTTTACAATTGTTGAATCTAAGGATATGCCATATGAATACTTT
Organism: Grammomys surdaster; assembly: GCF_004785775.1. NCBI lineage: Eukaryota > Metazoa > Chordata > Mammalia > Rodentia > Muridae > Grammomys > Grammomys surdaster. The sequence goes on from NW_021604706.1 coordinate 928,111, forward strand.
ATTATCTTAATCCAAATATAATCAACAAGAACTTGTCTTTTCAGATTTATTTTTGTGATAAAGCTAAGTTTTAGAGAAAAGGAATAAATACCAAAAGCAGCTAAATATTTGTAGTTTGACTGAATGCAAAGGGTATGGATGGATGGCTTAGTGGCTAAGAGCACATGCTCTTCTCAAAGGACCAGAGTTCAGTTAGCAGCATGCACATCAATGGCTCATAATCACCTGTAACTCCGGCTCCATGGAAATCTCATCCTTTCTTCTGGCCTTCTCAGGCACCAAATGCTTGCACATATCCACATATAGACACACACTTATATACACTACTAAAAATAAAATAAATCTTACTTTTTAAAAGCTTGCAGAACAACATACAAATACCCTTATCCAACTTTCATGAGTATGTTGTGGCCAATTAATATCAGTTCTCTAGAGGTGATTATTAAAGTATGATATGTATCATAGCAATTAAAGGTCACATTGGTAAACTGAAATTGACCACAGTGCAAGTATTTATATTGTAGAAACAGGCAAATATCTCAAATCAGGGTCTATTCACACAACAAATATCATTTAGCTAACACTAACACTAAACTAGTTATGGTTTAAGATGAGTACCAGAATCAAAAGGTCTGCTTGTCTACGTCTATACTTTTATTTCTATGATTTTGCTCAGTAAAATCAAGGGGGTGAAGAGATATCTCAATATTCCATGTCAAAGAATATTCATGATTTTGCAGAAGAGCTTAGTTCTCAGCACGCACATCAAGTGCCTCATAACCAGAGGTGACTCCAGTTCAAGGGTATCTGATACCCTATTCTGGCCTCCAAAGGCATCTGAATATGTGTGGTATATATAAATTTACACATGCACACAGCCATAGAAATGCATAAATAAATAAATAAATAAATAATCTTTTAAAAAGAAACAAATATATAGAACAAATTCAGAAAGGCATTGGTTTTTATTGGATATTTTATTTTTTGCATTGCACAAGTGATCCCTTTCCCCATTTGCCTTCCCTAGAACCACTTATCCCATTCCCCCTCCACCTTTTTGCTTTTATACCATTTGAATTACATGCAAGTGTTCAGGTCAGTTCTAGGTTGAGGGACGAGCAATACAATAGATGAAAATAGTCAAGGAACAAGCAAGACAATAAACACAAATAGTCAAAAAATAAGCAAGACAATAAGCAAAATTCTGAAAACACTTCAGTGATCACTCTTTCTAAGGGCTTATCAGGATGACCAAAATATCTGAGCCAACTTTCCTGTCCTATTCCAAAGTGATTTTAATGTCTGAAGACTACTTCCTTGTTCTAGCCTAAAATTTAGATACCTGCCTGAAATTACTTCTTTGTTCTAGCCTAATGTCAGATTCCTGCTTAAAGCCCACATCCTTGTCAATGGCCAATGTCATATTTCTATGAAGAAACCCATTTCCTTGTACTTGGCCCATGTCGGATTCTTTCCAAGTACCCTCAAAGGCTCTGGGTCTCTCCCCGTTTTTTATTTCATAAATAAGACTGACCCTATCTTAGGTCGTTCTGACAAGAATGCCTTCCTTACCCATCGTGGAATATGCATTATCAAAAGCAATGCAGTTCTGTCTTAGGTTGGTAAGGATCTGTGCAGAATCTTACCCATCCTTGGCTTACCAGCCTGTTAAATTAGTAACTCTGTCTGGGGATCTATATTCAGTTTCAAGCCATGTACTTCGGCTGCCAACATGTTGATGTTGTTAAAGACAAGCTTTAACACAATGGACAGGAATAAAAGTATTTCCAGGACAAAAAGAGGTAGCATGATCAAGCTATATATGCCATTCTTGAAGCTTGACCAAAATAAAAATACTGACCTCAGGCCATGGGTAATTCTATCAGCAGTATCTACCACATCAACGCTAAGCAGTGCAGCATTCTTAAAATTCATAAACTCACTATGTAAAGTTAAAACATCCAGAGAGTTGTTAGAATTAGCTAAATACACTGCAAGTGTATAAAGCTTTTTCCTAATTATAATGATTACCACTGTAAATTTGAGAACTAACATGAATTCAATGGTATTTAGCATGACACTCAAGATGGCTTCTTACCCTTAAATTCTGAACCTCCTTCCAATAATTTGAATAGGATAAAGAATATCAATTCATTCTTCCAAATGCCTATCTAAATCCTCTTGTATATTCAACACATTAGTAAAATTTTTGCTAAATGGTTATCAAAAGTAGCTGTCTTAATTTTGGTGTCACAGCAATTGCAGAAGTAGTGGTGCTGGCAATTAGTGTAATTAAAGCTGTTATTCCAGCAATAATCAAGCCCACTATCTTCTTGCTTATGCTTAAAGCCTGACTCACTTCTTCCTGTACTTGCTATCTATTTTTAGAATACCAAGGTTCTGTGATACTCAGGGCACTAAACAAAAGCTGGTTGATAGACCTTCATAACAGATATGCCAGTTTTCAAAACACCAACACAAGTATAAAGTATACAATCAATGAAATTTACATTAAATACTGTAAAAGAAACAAAAGTAGTTTTAACTTGACAATTAAAAGAGCCTTAACACATGTGCTAACACCTGTTTGAAATCCAGATCCTGCCCCAACTTTATCTCTTTGTAACATAACATCATAGAGAATTGCAGCTAATTTCCATATATGTCTCTGAAAGTGTTCAGGACCAGACTTCCAAATGAAGATTGTTGTTTCCAATATTGGATTGATTTCTAGACTAGTCCATGATTGAGTCCAAATAACAAGTCACATTAAGAACAATACAAGAGTCATTATAACTTCTCTTTTTGATTCTCTGTTCCACAAGGTCTAAAAACTTGAGGCAAGACAGCTTGTCCCATCAGGGATATAGGTAAGCAAGCTGGGTAAGGAACATATGTCCAATACAGCTTCCCAGTCACCATTGTCAGGGCACTCAGCAAGCTTACAGGTCAGCATCATTCTTTGTGCTGGCATCAGCATGTCTCATCCTGGTGGCCACCATGCTCCTTCAGCATCCTGAAGAAAAAACACAAACATGCCCTCTTCCACATATTTAATACCGGATCTGGATCATGCCTTATGCCAGTAAGTGGAGCCTTCCCTTTTACTAGGCATAAGTATGCCTAGTTGTAGGGTGCCATAGACACTCAGCAGAAAGTTCCTTGGCATCCAAATATTTTTTTAAAAATTTAAAATAAAAAAGAGAACATGATTTAAATAAATTTGTGGTGTATGGCAATATATATCCCCCTTTTTATTTTATGAAGTTATTGTTTCTTGATTTACTGCTCATCATGAGGGTGAGAGCTGTACTCAGGTAGAAAACAGACAGAAGTTCATTTGTTTTGATAATGCATATTCCATGACTGGTAAGGAAGGCATTCTTGTCAGAACAACCTAAGATAGTGTCAGTTTTGTTTATGACATAAAAAAGGAGAGGCAGGAGCTTTTGGGGCTGCTTCGCAAGAATCTGACATGGGCCAAGTACAATGAAATGGGCTGCTTGGCAGGAATATGACATTGGCCAAGGACAAGGAAATGGGCTTCAGGCAGGAATCTGACATTAGGCTAGAACAAAGAAGTAATTTCAGGCAGGAATCTAAATCTTAGGCTAGAACAAGGAAGTAATATCCAGCCTGTTTCTAGAGAGCATTTGCTTGGAAAATTGTTCTTCAGCCTTTTACTCTGAGGTAGTATCTGTCTTCGTCACTAAGGTGCATTTCCTGCATGTAGCAAACTGCTGGGTTGTGTTTATGCATCCAGTCTGTAAGTGTATTTTTTCTTTAATTGGGAAATTGAGTGCATTTTATGTTAAGAGATATTAAGGAAAAATGATTGTTGCTTCTTGTTATTTTTGTAATTAGGGGTGGAGTTATGTTTTTGTGGCCATCTTCTTTTGGGTTTGTTGGAGGATTACTTTCTTGCTTTTTCTAGGGTATAATTTCTCTATTGTGTTGGCGTTTTCCCTCTATTATCCTTTGTAGTGCTGGATTTGTGGAAAGATACTGTATAAATTTGGTTTTGTCATGGAGTGTCTTGGTTTCTATATTTATGGTAATTGAGAGTTTTGCTGAGTATAGTAGCCTGGGCTGGCATTTGTGTTCTCTTAGGGTCTGTATGACATCTGTCTAGGATCTTCTGGCTTTTATTGTCTCTGGTGAGAAGTCTGGTATAATCCTGGTAGGTTTGCCTTCATAGGTTACTTGACCTTTTTCCCTTACTGCTTTTAATATTCTTTCTTTATTTTTGTGTGTGGATTTGGTGTTTTGATTATTATGTTACAGGAGGAATTTCTTTTCTGATCTAGTCTATTTGAAGTTCTGTAGGCTTCTTGTATGTTCATAGGCGTATGTTTCTGTAGGTTAGGGAAGTTTTCTTCTATAATTTTCTTCAAGGTATTTACTGGCCATTTAAGGTGGGAATCTTCACTCTCGTCTATATCTATTATCCTTATGCTTAGTACTCTCATTGTGTCCTGGATTTTTTTGGATGTTTTGAGTTAGAAACTTTCTGCATTTTGCATTTTCTTTGGCAATTGTATCAATGTTTTCTATGGTATCTTCTGCATCTGAGATTCTCTCTTCTATCTCTTGTATTCTGTTGGAGATGTTTTCATCTATGACTCCTGATATCTTTCCTAGGTTTTCTATATCCAGAGTTTTCTCCCTTTCTGCTTTCCTTATTGTTTTTACTTCCATTTTTATGTCTTGATAGTTTTGTTCAATTCCTTCACCTGGTTGGTTGTGTTTTCTTGTAATCCTTTAAGAGATTTTTGTGTTTCCTCTTTAAGGGCTTTTACCTGTTTACAGGTGTTCTCTATTTCTTTGAGGGAGTTATTTAAGTCCTTCTTAAAGTCTTCTATCATCAACATGAGAAGTGATTTTAAATCTGAATCTTGCTTTTCCCATGTCATGGGCTATTCAGGACTTGCTATAGTGGGAGAACTAGGTTTTCATAATGACGGATAACCTTGGTTTCTGTTGTTTATGTTCTTATGCTTGCCTTTCGCCATCTGGTAACCTTCACTCACTGTCTCTGACTGGAGCCTGCCTGTCCAGTTATCTTGGTTGCGTCAGAACTCCTCAGAGTCCAGCTGTCTATGTGATCCATTGATCCTGAGATCCTGGTTGTGACAGTTCCTGGGAGTCAGGCTGCTTCTGGGCTCCTGAAATCCTGTTGTTTCGAAGCTCCTGAGATCCTGTGATCCTATTATCCTATGTCCCTGGGTTTGTTAGAGCTCTTGGGAGTTCAGCCTCCTCTGGGGGTGGGGGTGGGGTTCTGGGATTGGTAGAAGAGCTGGCACCCTAGGTCTGATAAGGGCACAGGCACAGACCAGAAGGAGCCCATGCCACTTGCTGGGAGAGCATTCTTGGGTCCCTGCAGGTTCCAGTTACTCTGGTAGCGGGGGTTGTCAAGGCCTCCTCACCTAAGATCCTGGGTTTATTAGAGCTCCTGAGACTCCAGACTTTTCTGGGGGTTCTGGGATTGGGTGCAGAGCTGGAGCCTTAGGTTTGCTCTGCAAAATATTTCAACCACTTTGAGAAAACCAAAACCGCCAATATTTTATATATCAAAAAGTAAAAAAAGATTAAGTAAAACATTGTGGTATCAAATGTTTGGGATTGGAGATGGTGCTTTTGCTCTGCCATGCAGTTTTCCTTCTACATCTCTACACTAGGATTGTCCCGCTACTCTTTTTTGACTCTTAGTATTATCAACCTACCTTTGCTTTTTATTACCAATCCCAAGTGACCATTGTTACTTTTACTTTTGACCAACTAACTCTCAAGTGAAGATTCACCTCCATATTGTCTCTGATAATTTGGCGTAATATTGATGTATTTACTGTTATATACTAAAGTTTACTTCAAAGGAGCAACCAGAAAAGGAGGCAGGTTAAGAGAGAGCAGTAAGGAGGATATGGGGTATTCCATGCCATTTCTCTGTATGCCATTCTTCCAGAACTTCTGTGTGTTCACCAACTTTGAAGTTTTCTGAACTCTGTTGTCTAGAGTTTTTACAGATGTTTCGCTAATATAATCAGGGTTAACTAAATCATTAGCTATTAGTAAGCCCTTTAAACTCAAGCTCTTTCTTTCTTTATCCCCCTGAAATTGAAACGTGTGTCTGAAATTTTCAATTATTTAATCATGTCTTAGCTTTTTTTTCCTGTAACCAGTTCCTATCCTGAAGCTAGAGAACTCTAGTCCCCAGTCATATTTATTAGCATGCAAAAGATTCTTGTAACTCCAGCAGGTGTAAAAGTTTTAATATCAGGATTCAGGTACCAAGCTCAAATGTTACAACACAAAGTACCCATAAGGCAAGCATGTTGGCACATGCTTATGATCTCGTAACTTAAGAACCTGAGACATCATGATCATTGGTTGAAACCCATCTTAGACTGCACAATAAGATGCTGTCAGAAGAAAAATATTCTTATGATCTTCATTACTCATAAAATTATAAGAGTTTTCAGATCTTCATGTCTTGGAATAGAAACACACACACACAATTATGTAACATCTTTAATGTCTTCGAATAGGAACACACACATACATACATACAAACACACACACACACACACACACACACACTCAATTATATAATATCTTCAATCTCTTTCTTGGTTCAAAATTACCAGTCTATTTAAGCCTCCAGACATCTTGAAGGCATATTGGTTTGGTGAGGAACGCCCTCATATCACAGGTATGAAAACATGTTTCTAAGAGTTCTTTAATTTGTTCCAAATGTTTCCAATATGTATTTAGGGTACCGTTGGCAATGAAAAAAATGGCACAAAGGGGCTTACATGAATTATTGTGAGAACTGATGAGCAGCTCTGAGAGATCCAAGAGATGTGTGACTGTTACAGAGTAAGCATAATATTATTAAATGAATAGAGAAAGGCACTGATATAAGTATATATTTTTGTAATCTGGTTTTCCAAGTCCCAGCATAATCTAAACTGTTAAAAATAAATAGTATTTTGAGAATATAATTTGTATCTCCATTCTATATTTAACAGGCTTCATTTCTTTTCCTGCCAAAGAATATTAATGCAAGGAATAGGTAAGCACTGCTAATTTAAGAATGTGATTTAATTCTTATAAATATTTAAAGAGCAGCAGCTTTGTGCAATGCAGATTAGAATAAGTTAAAACCCTCTTTTAACCTCTGTTTGGATTGCACCAAAGAAGAGATTGTGTTGTTGTTGTTGTTGTTGATGATGATGATGATGATAATCATGATGATGATGATGATTATCATAGAATTAATAGGAATTTTTAAATGCAGTATAATCTACTAGCAGAATTTACTACAGAAGACAATTTACTTAGACTCTCACTTGACCTATTGATATTAATGGCTGAAACCATATCTATTTAGTTAGAGTGTAAAATAGGAGTTAAGGATCAGTTGTGAAACTAGAAGAGGTGTCTTTAAAGAAAGTACTTCATTTTCTATTCATCACTTAAGTATTTTAAGTATTAAGTATTTTTCAGCTCATTTTAATGGAAAGACACAGAGCATTTTTTGTTTTCCACCCTCCACTGTGATTTTTGTGGCAGGCTGCATGCTAACAAATGAGTAATTTCTGGGTTTTATTTTGTGGAAACAACTTTTTATTTATAGAAAATCTTGTATAAAATCTCTTATAAAAAGGACAAATAAAATAGACTCTACCAACTATACTGTTTGCAATAGATGTTTGTGAAGCTTCAGACCATTTAAAAAACACAGATACAATTATTCATTGAATCTAAACTTTGAATTTCATTTTGTTTTCAGGTCAAAATCCAAGTGTGAGGTCGAATTTTGATGTTGCACCCAGATGTCCTCAGCTGTGAGGCAGAATAGTTAACATTATTGCTTGCATATTTTCCTATTGTATTGGCAGATACTGAGTTAATAGCATTAGAGGAAAAGGGTGGGATTATGAGGTAATCTACCATTCACTCTAATTTGGGGTCAAAATAACTTCTCTGAGGCCAGAAAATTTTAGCTTTGTCTTGGGTGTTTTAAGGTGTTTTAGAGAGGAGGTGTTGATTACATGTGGCCAATGAAATAACAATAAAAATTGGATTAGTAATTGTAAGAACTGGCATCTATTAAGCATCTCGTATTCCTGTTACACAAGCATACATATGTGCATGCATACCACATTCTTCCTCTTCTCTCCACCACAGCAGTTATCACCTCATCCTGTACCTATTCTCTCTTATGAAAACCCAGCACTGGAGACTGTTAAAACCTACATCATGGTAGGTTTTATACATCATGGCTCTAAGAGAGTCTTGCATGTGACCAAATATTTGCAATATAATTTAGAGGATCCAACAAGAGAAAAAACTGTGCCAAAGGATTTGCTTGGGTTTATTAGGAGAAAAACCACAAAATTTCCTGTTAGTTCAACAGTGCTTGTAAACAAGACAAACAGAACATAACAGCCTTAGGGAGGGCAAAAAAAAAATGTGGAAATACTATGTAGACTGAAAAAGCCTAACACATAAAAACGGTCAATCTGGGGAAATTTCCAGTAGTCTGGAATGTACTGAGTTTTGCCTCAGAAAAAATCAAAAGAAATTAAATTCCCTTGCCTTTCATTAGTTGTCAAAATCCATGTGACAAAAATTTCTTGGGATAGTTCCACCTTGAATGGCAGGGAAAGGAAAGAGAAACCAAATGAGTCATTCATTGTTTATTTGGGTAGAAGAATATCATTAAAATATATTTAAAATTAAAAATTGTTTTAAATAAAGATATAATAAAAGACTCTCAATGGAAGCATAAGGACAGGAACCCACCCACAAAATTCCTGACCCAAAATCTGTCCTGCTTACAAGATGTGCAGGGACAAAGATGGAGCACAGACTGAGAAAATGGCCAACCAATGACAGGCCCAACTTGAGACCAACCCCACGAAAAGAGATGTTCCTATTTCATCTTTGTCATTTTTGCTCTTATAGATTAAGGTTACCCAAGCAGGTTCCTCATTTGAAATGGCCTTTGATATCTCAGATTAGACAGGATTTTTGGTGCCATTCACTAGAGCTGGATAGCACCAGACCCAGGAAGAGGATTTCTATTTCTTCTAGCTCAAGTCCTGAGCTAAATTCCACAATGCAAATTACTGATTGAAGGTGTCTTATTCACTCATGTAATTTAGGCTGTCAGTGAATCAAAAAGTGGTTCTGTAAGTTTTGTTTTGTTTTTAGAACATTGATTAAACTGATTGAGTATATTAGGGCTATAAGAGAAAAGATAAGTGTTCTTCTAGAAGCCATGGGAGGGGAAACATCACATTATCACAATTGATATAAGTCACCATTTTTTAAAAATCCTAAGTATGGTATAAATTTCCTTACAATTATTTATTGAACATTTCAATTAGCCACCCCTATGCAAAACCTCAGTCAAGGCACAGCCAATGATATGAGAAAAGTTATGATACTGTATGTCCTTCTGGAGCTCATGACCTAAATGACACCAGAGAATTGAAAAAATAATTACATACAAATGACAAACACCCCAATGTTCATGAATGGGTAGGATTAATATAGTAAAAATGGCCATTGTATCACAAATAATTCACAGATTTAGTGTAATCCCTATCAAAATTCCAAAATTCATAGATATTGAAAGGATAATCTTCACCTTCATATGGAAACACACAAAAATAAGAGTTAAAAAAATTAAATAAAAGAACTGCTGGAAGTGTCACCATCCCTGACCTTAATTGTGCTACAGATCTATAATACATATCTAGACTCAAAAGAAGAAATTCTAATGGATAACAAACATTTGAAGAAATGTTCAACATCCTTATTCATCAGGGAAATACAAATCACAACTACTTTGAGATTTTATCGTATATCTTTCAGAATGCAAAACAGAAGTGACAGCTCATGCTTCTGAGGATACAGAACAAGGAGAAATCTCCTCCATTGCTGGTCAAAGAGCAAACTTGTACAGCTACTGAGGAAGTCATTATGGTGGTTTCTCAGAAAATTGGGAGTCAATCTACCTTAAGACCTAGCTATACTATTCTTGAGTTTGTATCCAAAGGACAGTCCATCATACTACAAAGACACTTGCTTGACTATGTTCATAGCAGCTTTAATCGTAATGACCAGAAACTAGAAACAACCTCGATGTCTCTGAACTAAGAATGGATAAAACAAATGTAGTACATTGTGTAAATGTACCATAATTGCTTTTACAAACAATGACATCATCAAATTTACTGGCAAATGGATGAAACCAGAAAATATCATCCTGAGTAAGGTAACCCACAGCCAGAAAGACAAACATGGTATTATTCAATTATAAGTGGATATTAGCCATAAATAAAAGATAGTCATGCTACAATTCACAGAGCCAGAGAAGCCAGAGGGCTCAAGATGGAGTCCTTGAGCTGAAAGAAGTGGACACATGCCCCCATCCCTAACCCCAAAACAATCTCCTATTGATTGTTGTGCCAGGAAGCAGTTGTGAACCCCAAAAGACCACCAAGGAGCCATTCCTGATGTAGTCACATAAGTTCTCTTTACTGCAAACTCGAGTTTGTGCTTACTTGCTGTTGACTCACAGGATTGTTTGGTGAAGAAGCCCCGAACTCTCACTGGGACAAGGTTTTATAGAAAATGAAAGTAAGGGGGGGAGGGGGATTGTCAATCCTGGCAAGCATCTAATTGAAAGATTATTCTAAGCTGACAGGTAGGTGTTCTGAAGCAAGACCATATACAATCATGAATGGTCTGAAAGTACATCTGAAACAATCAGACTACTCTTTGATTAACTGTTGCTAGGAAGTGGCTAGGAAGTAACTCTGGCCAAGGACAAGCCATGGTGTCTTTCCTGGTACTTGGATGCAGCTCGGGTTTAGCTGTGGATCAAGTTCTCAGGCTCTTTTCTTTACTATATTATATATTTTTTTATTATCCCCAAGAAACCTGTTTATTTTCTAATAACAAGATAGAAAGGGTGAATTTGGATAGAAGGGGAGGCAGGGAAGAACTGGAAGGAGTACGGGAAGAAAAGAATTGGGATATATTATGTGACAGAAATTATTTTCAATAAAAGTAAAGAAAAAAAAGAAGAAACAGGGACAAGTGTATTCTACTTAGATAGATTTTAAATGAAGGAAAATGTTTTGTTTGTGGTATTGGACACTGAACCCAGTTCAAAAGATAATCAGTGTTCTCTTTCCTCCTTCCTTCTTTCTTAGTTCTTTCCTTCTTTCCTTTGTTGATGGTCTCTCATTATTCCCTCTATCTATCCTTCTTTTCCCTCCCTTTCTTCCCCCCCCACTTCAAGTAAAATGTATGGATACTTTAGCTTAGGTATTAAAATGTAGAGGAATACAATCCTTTTGTTTTTACAAGAAGAGAAAGTTTTTGCTTCTATTGTTTTTTTCTTTTTTCATGAAGGATTTTTAATTTCTTTTTTCCTAAATAACAAAAGGAATTTAAAATACTATCAAATGGAAAGAACACAGGTAAGACAATGATTTAATCGAAGAATGTGTTATCACTGTGACCAACAACCTCCAAATTTTGATGACAATACAACATAAATTGATTTCTTTATGCAACTGCTGACCCTGGGAAGTTATTCTCCAAGTGAGTTCTCAGGGTTATTTCACTGTGGCTCAATTGGACTTGATCCTGGGAATCTGCACAAGTTAGCCAACAGACAAGGGGAAAACATGGAAGTCCCTTAGGAAGAGTCAGAGTTGAATGGCAAGATAATAGTTTGGCTTAAATCTCATTGGCTAAACCACCAGCTGTGTTAGTTAATTTTCTCCTTACTGTGACAAAAATGCTTGACAGAAGTAACTTAAAGGGAAATTTATTCATTTGGGCTCACAATTTCAAAAAGAACGCAGTTCATCATGGCAACAAGGCATGGAGGTACAAGTGTGAGGCAGTCAATCACATTGTGTCTGATATTAGAATGTAGACAGAGATGAATGTTGGTGCTCATCTGTTTAGTTTTTCTTTTGAAATTTGTATCCAGTCTAAAACCATAGCCCCATGGGCTAGTGCTGTTCAAAAGGAGGGTCTTATCTTTTGGGTTAAATTTCTCTTCGTAGACAAACTTAAAGATGTGTCCCATTAATGCCTTAGGCATCTCTCAAGCTAATTGTAGTGACAATTGAAATTAAAACCCACTTCTCAACTTGATACCCAAACAAAGCACTTAACAAACACAGGTATTTCTTTTTTGTCTCATGGCTATTTCATAATGCAAAACACATTCATTTCAACTTCAAAAGTCTTTATAGTCTTACAGTCTAAATCAACTGGAGTGGGGAGGGTTTCTTTGATTTTCAGGTTGTAGTCTATTCTCTAGGGAAGCCAGGGCAGAGACTCAAGGCAGAAGTTTGGAATAGAAAAAAACAGATGAGCATTATTTACTGGGTTTCTTCTTCTGACTTTGCTTAGTTACTATTTCTTATACAGCCTGATCCACTTGCTTAGAGACAGCACTACCCACAGTGGGCTGAGCTTTCCTACATAAATTAGAAATTAAAAATGTTTTTCAGACATAGCCTCAGACCAATCCGATCTTGACAATACTGAAGAAAAGGTTCCTTTTTCCCTGATAACTCTAGTTTTCTGTCAAGTTGACAGTTGAAGCTAACTATGACAAATCCCAATACTGTCTCAAAAGTTCAGTCTCTTCTGTGACTTGGAAAAAAAAACCTCTTAGTTGTGTGCTCTTGTTAAAATAAATTAGTTATATTCTGCCAGCATACAATGGCACAGAATGAACATTCCTATTCCAGAGCAGAGAAATAAGGGCAAAGTAAGGAAAGATTGGAATAAAACAAGAAAAAATCAAGCAAGATAAACACCAAAACCTGTAGCTCTATGTCCAAAATCTGGAGCTCCTAATGACATTATATTGGCTCCAATGGACTTAAACAGCACAAACTCTGTAGTTATGCTGATTGTTGTGGAACCCTCTTTCATGACTCAGTTCCCTTCCATACCTGATGTTTTCCACAGAAATTTTTCCACAATCTTGGATCTTGTCATCATCAACATCCTGGTGTCTTCATTGAACCTTGGGAATCCACTCTTTTTTTTTTTTAATTTTTTTATTGGATGCTTTATTTACATTTCATATGTTGTCCCCTTACCCCATCCCCCACCCACCCAGGAACCCCCTGTCCCCTCACCCTTCCTCCTTCTTCTCTGTGGATGTAACCTCTATCTACCCCCCCACTCCCACTTCCCCACCCTCAAAATTCCCACCCCCTGGGGCGTCCAGCCTTCATGAGGTCAAGGTTCTCTTCTTATACCTATGCCCAGCAGGGCCCTCCACTCTTACATACTCAGCTGAAGCCCTGGATCCCTCCCTAAGTGCTCCCAGGCTGGTGGTTTAGACCCTTGGAGCTGTGGTTGGTTGGTATTGTTGCTCTCCTCATGGGGCCACAAACCCTTTCAGCTCCTTCAATCTTCACTCTAACTCCTCCATTGAGAACCCCATGATCAGTTCAATGGCTAGTTGTGAGCATCTGCCTCTGAATATGTCAGACTCTTGAAGACCTCTGAGGAGACATCCATATCAGGCTCTTATCAGCATGCACTTCCTGACTTCCACATCAGCATCTACCTTTGGTGACTGCACATGGGATGGATACTCAGGTGGAATGGTCTTCAGACGGCCCCTCCTTCAGTTTCTGTCCCTCACTTTGTCTCCATATTTGCTCCCTTGAGTATTTTGTTGCTCCTTCTAAGAAGGACTGAATCACCCCCACTTGGTCTTCCTTCTTCATGAGCTTCATGTGGCCTGTGAGTTGCATCTTGGTCATTTCAAGGTTCTGGGCTAATATAATAAAGTTGTGTCTAAGCCTCTCAGAGTCTCTTTGCAGGGAATCTGATTCTATCAGATACAGCACAGACTCAGCAGCTTTCTCGAACCTTGGTACAAATATCCATGATCCACTTATTCTTGCATTTTCTGTACCTGAAAAACCAGCACCATGTGGATAATGCAACCAAGTTCTGCTGCTCAAGATGTGACCTGCACTGCCCCTACCACTTCTACCCCAGTTCTAGTGTGGTTTGTGACCCTTGGCACCTGAACCTGAGAATGCACTTCTTTCAGTGGTTATTTTTAAAACTAGATTCTAGGATATCTCATTTCAAATGAAATTGCATTTTCACAAGTTGGAGTATTCATTTTATATGTGGCGTCTTGCACTTAGAGCCCCGTCCCTACTTCAGTAGTACAGAGTGAAATGTTTTCTCTTTAATGATAACAGCTACCTTATCTACATGATCCCTTCCTAACCAACATATACATTTTCCATATTTTATGCCTGTCTGTCTGTCTGTCTGTCTGTCTGTCTCTTTCTCTCTCATGTGTATGTCTCAGATCCGATTTAAGAATACTGAGCAGTAACTATGACAAAGCCTAGATGTTATACTGTCTTGAAATTTCCTCTGCTCAACAACTTAGTCTATTAATTTGAATTCAGCCACAATCATAATTTGAGGACATTCATAAAAATGCCATTTGATTAGTTGTTCTTTGTCTAGATGTAGTACAAATGACCTCCCAGTAGAGTCCTTGATACCCTTAGATACCTCATGCGTGAAGGCTCCAATCTTTACATTTCACTAAGCATTCTGATCTTCCATGGTCCATCAGTGGGGAAGACAAGATGGCTCAGTGATCAGAAACATTTGTTATGCAATCCTGACGATTTGCATTCAATCCCTGGAAGCCATGTAAATGTAAAGATAGAGAATTGACTCAGAAAAGTTGCCCTCCAATTCTCTCTCTCTCTCTCTTTTACTCTCTCTCCCTCTCACACACATGCACACACACACACACACACACACACACACACAAATAATAAAAACTAAAATCAGTTCAATTAAGAGAGAGAGAGGATACTTTGCTTAGATTATTCTAGGGTTTTTCTCAACTGAGGTTCCAAATCCTGCTACATTCTTCCCACAGGACATTTCAAAATGCCTAAGAGCCATGGGGTCAGTTTCTAACCACAAATGGCTCTACATCTCAGTACAAACTTTCTGTATTAGTTATTCTTCTCATTTCTGTGACAAAATATATGACAGACTCAATGTTAGAGAAGGATTTATTTTAGCTTATGCCTTTATGTCCATCATGGCATAGGTGTAAGAGCATGAGGTGGCTGTTCACATAAGCTCTCGAGTGAGAAAGCACAGAAAAGTGAATGGAGGGTGTGACACAAGATATTTTGTTAGCATTATTTTGGATGGAATAGTTAATTACTGGATGAAAGGAATGAAATATATCTACAGTCACATATTGAGCTGAGTGGGCTTGTCCTACCATGCGTTATTGCTTAAATCCATGTTCTTTTCTTTTCATTGCATTATACCAATTCTAAATAAATAAATACATTCAATTGCATAAGTTACTGGTTTTAAAGGTCTTTGTGGTCGACTGTATACAATATGTCTATTAGGCTAGAGACAAGATAGTTACTTCCTGCCTCTTCTATGGTCACACAGCTGGCCTCTGTCCAAACCTCACTTAGATTTTCTTAGAGATGATGTTAAATGAAATCACTGGGCCAATGTACCTCTGTCTTTCTCCTTGACATCCACCTTCTTTCAGAGAGTTAAGAGTTTCCACAGGACATACTGTGGCTGTCCATTCAGTTTGAGACAAGCAACAAAATATCAGGAAAACACATTCATCATCCCTTAAACTTCTGACCAATCAGTTTAGCAGTAATTAAGTAATATTTTATTACATATTTTGAGTCATTATAATCCTATAAACAATATTAAATCATTCCTCAAATATTAACAAAGGCAGACAGGATGTGCTTTGGAACATGATAGTTGTGAAAATTACTTATATTCTCCTTATATTCTCTAGGTCTCAGTAAAAGATATAGTAATAATATTTATATCAAGATTTTTTTTGGCACTAAGAACTAAACCTGCTTGGTTATCCAAGATCAAATTATATATATATATATATATATATATATATATATATATATATATGTAGATGTAGATGTAGATGTAGATGTAGATGTAGATGTAGATGTATTGTATATGTATATGTATATGTATATATATATATATATATATATATATATATATATGCTCTGTCCCTGTCCCCTCCGTTGCCCAACCCCACAACTCTTTCTGCATCTCCAGAGGTCTGCTGACAGACTACCAGATCTTCCAAATACCAAGGAATATCAGATGATTAAAGGCCAATGTAAATACACAAGCAACAAGAACCAGGTCAATACAGCATGAACAGAATCCAGCTTTCTACAAGCAGACTACATCTAGTCTTGGATATTCTTTTTTTATGATTTATTTATTTTTTTCTCAAATCATAATTCATTCACACAGGGGTTATAAACACAGAAAGGCAGGATGTGGGGAAGGGGATGACACTGGAGTGTGGGTGTTCGGTGGTGGTGGGGGAAATACAGATATCTTTCAGAACCAGGTATCGGCTGGGTGAAGGTTCAGGGGACAGGTCACTGTGACTCTGCCTATGACTCATTTGTCCTTATCTAAGTTGGTGTTGTCTGCCAAGGCTACCTACTTACAAGGTCTATTAGTCTTGGATATTCTAACACAGGTGAAGCACAAAAAATGACCTTAAATCCAATCTTATGAAGGTGAAAGAGTCCTTTAACTAATGAATGAATCCCTTAAAGAAATACAGGAAAATAGAATCACAGAGGTGAAGGAAATGAATAAAACTGTGTAATACCTGAAAAGGAAATAAAAGCAAAAAAGAAAATATGAAACTGAGGGAATCCTGGAGATGGAAGTTTCCAACACAAAATCCAGGAAATGTGGAATATCATGAAAAGACAAAACCAAAGAATAATAGGAATTGAAGGAGAAGATTCCTAGCTGAAAGGCCCAGAAAATATCTTCAACAAAATTATAGAAGAAAATTTCCCTAAGCTAAAGAAAGAGATGCCTATCCAAGAAGCTTACAAGACAGAAAATAGATTGGAACAGATAAGAAAATCCTTCCACCACATAATAACCCAAACACTAAATATACAGAACAAAGAAAAAATATTAAAGTCATAGGGGGAAAAGACCAAGAAACATGTAAAAGAAGAACTATCAGAATTACACCAGGCTTTTAAACATAGACTTTAAAAACCAGAAAGGGCTGGGACATGTCTTGCAGTCTCTAAGTGAATGCAGATATCAGCCCAGACTACTACACCCAGCAAAACATGTCATAACCCTAGATGGAGAAAATAATATATTCCATGACAAAACCAAATTTAAACAACATCTATCCACAAATTCAGCTCTACAGATACTTGAAGGAAAATTCCAACCCAAGGAAATACAGGAAATCAATAACTCCACACCAACAAAACCAAAAGAAGCTGAGAACTAAATCTCTCTCTCTCTCTCTCTCTCTCTCTCTCTCTCTCTCTCTCTCCTGTCACCAATATCAAAATAACATGAATTAACAATAATTGGTCATTAGTGTCTCTCAACATCAATGGACTCAATTCCCCAGTAAAAAGACACAGGCTAACAGAATGGATGCAAAAATAAAATCTGTCATTCTGCTATATACAAGAAATGTACCTAAGCAACAAAGAGAGACATTACCTAAGAGTAAAGGGCTGGAAAAAATTTCCAAGCAGACACAAGAAGCAAGCTGGAATTAGCCATTCTAATATCTAATAAAATAATTTTCCAATCAAAATTAATCAAAAGAAATGGGGAAGGATAAGATTCTGAACATCCATGCCCCAAATGCACATGCACTAACATTTGTAAAAGAGACATTGCTAAAGTTTAAATCATACATCAAGCCCCACACATTAATAGTGGGAGACTTAACACAAACTGACAGGTCATCCAGACTAAAACTGAATGGAAAAATAATGAAAATACCAGATGCTATGAATGAACCTAATAGATATCTATAGAACATTTCACCCAAACACAAAAGAATATACCTTCTTCTCAGCACCTCATGGATCCTTCTTCAAAACTGACCATTTAGTCAGTCACAAAGCAAGCCTCAACAGATACAAGAAAATTGAAATAATGTGCTGTATCTTATCAAACCACCATGGATGAAAGGGGAACTTCAAAAACAGAAACACTCTAAAGCCTACACTCTTATAGAAACAGAATAATTTTCTACTCAATGATCTCTGGGTCATGGACGAAATAAAGAAATTAAAAACTTTATAGAGTTTAATGAAAATGAAGGCACAATATACCCAAACCTATGGAACACAATGAAAGTAGTGCTAAGAGGCAAGTTCATAGTACTAACTGCTTTCATAAAGAAATTGGAGACATTTCATACTAGCAACTTAACAGCACATCTGAAAGTTCTAGAAAAAAAGGAATAAACAAACCTAAGAGGAGGAACCAGCAGGAAATAATCAAACTTGAGGGGGAAATCAATCAATAAGAAACAAAGAGAACAAATACAAAGAATCAACAAAACCAACAGCTGATTCATTGATAAAATCAACAAGATAGAAAAATCCTTGGCCGTACTAACTAAAAGGGAGGGGAGAGAGAGACAGAGAGACAGAGAGACAGAGAGAGAGAGAGAGAGAGAGAGAGAGAGAGAGAGAGAGAGACTAAATTAACAAAATCAGAAATTAAAAGGGGGACATAACAACAGACACTAAGGAAGTCCAAAGAATCATGTCTTACTAGAAAAGCTTGTACTACACAAAATTAGAAAATCTAAACAAAATGGACAATTTTCTTGATAAATAGGACTTATCAAAGTTAAATCAAGATCAGGTAAATAATTTAAATAGTTCTATAGGGAAGTGCAAATCCAAACGACCCTGAGATTCCACCTTACACCCATCACTATGACTAAGATCAAAACCTCAAGTGACAACATATGTTGGCGAGGAGGTAGAAAAAGAGGAAAAGTCTTCCGTTGCTGGTGGAATTGCAAACTGGTACAACCACTCTGGAAATCAATCTGGAGGTTCCTCAGAAAATTGGAAATAGATCTACCTGAAGACCCAGCAATATCACTCTTGGGCATATATCCAAAAGTTGCCCCACTATGCCACAGGAGTGTATGTTACACTATGTTCGTAATAGCTTTGTTTGTGATAGCCAGAAGCTGGAAACAACACAGATGCCCCATGGCAGAAGAATGGATACAGAAAATGTGGTTCATTTACACAATGGAATACTACTCAGCTATTAAGAACGAGGACATTCTGAGTTTTGCAGGCAAATGGATGGAACTAGAAAATGTCATTCTGAGTGCAGTAACTCAAACCAAAAAGGACATGCATGGTATGTACTCACTAATAAGTGAATTTAACCAAAAAGAAAGTACCAAATACCCAAGATACAGTCCACAGAACTCAAAAAGATCAACAAGCTGAAAGGCCCAAGTGGGGATGCCTCAGTCCCACTTGTGAGGGAGAAGAAAGCAACCCCAATGGGGGAGGGAGGGAGAGATCTGGGAGGGAAAAGGGATGGGGGATGGAGAGGGGAACATGATCTGGTATTAGATTGGGAGAAAAGGACTGAAATCCCCTAGGGCCAGCAGAAAGAATAGAAACATGCATCTTTGGGAGGTAGGAGATTGGGGGGGGTACTCCAAAATGTACCAGATACCTGGGAGGTGAGAAACTCTAAGATTAAATGCCCTATGTTGAAGAGAGGGAACTTGAAGAGCCCACCTCCAGCAGAAAGATAGGGCATCAAGTGAAGGATGGGTTTGCCATCCCATAGTCAAAACTCTGACCCATAATTTTTCCTGTCTGAAAGAACTGCAGAGATGGAAATGGAGAGGAGCCTGAGAAATAGAAGGTCCAGCAACAGACCCAAAGCAGGATCCAGCTCAAGGGGAGGCTCCAAGACCTAACACTATTACTGAGGCTATGGAGCGCTCACAAAAAGGGACCTATCATTACTGCCCTCAGAAAGACCCAACAAGAAGCTGAAAGAATCAGATGACAATATTTCCACCCAACTAATGGAGAGAAGCTGCTGAGCCCTGTGGTTGAATTAGGGAAAAGCTGAGGAGGAGGGCGACCCTGTAGGAGGACCAACAGTCTCAATTAACCTGGATCCCCGAGATCTCTCAGACACTGGAACATCAACCAGGCAGCATACACTAGTTGATATGAGGCCCCCAACAGATATACAGCAGAAGACTGCCGGATCTGGGTTCAGTCAGAAAAGATGCACCTAACTCTCAAGAGACTGGAGGCCTCAGGGAGTTTAGAGGTTTGGTTGAGTCGGGGGATGGGAGATGGGGACATTCTTGTGGAGATAGGGGGGCCAGGAGGAGATATGGGATGTGGAACAGTCGGAGAGTGGACCGGGAGGGGAATAAAATCTGGAGTTTTAAATTAATTAATTAATTAATTAAAAACGGTGAAAGAAATCAGGGAAAAATACCCTTCACAATAGCCACAAATAATATAAAATATCTTGGTGTAATTCATTTTTATTATTAATATACAAAGAACTCAAGAAGTTAGACTCCAACAAAGCAAATAATCCAATTAAAAATGGGGTAAAGACTTAAACAGAATTGTCAACAGAGGAATCTCTAATGGTCAAGAAGTGTTTAAAGAAATGTTCAATGTCCTTAGTCATCAGGGAAATGCAAATCAAAAGGACCCTGAGATTCCATCTTACACTTGTCACAATTGTTAAGATCACAAACTCAAATGATAGCACATACTGTCACAACTTCTGTTCGTGCAACTGAGAATAAAACTTTACTGTCTTTTGCTGGATTAGGACAATCTAACCTCAGCCCTCCTCATCTGCTACCACCTTCTACATCCTGAGTTTATCATGTCCCAGACACTGTTGTTGCTATTGTTTTCTGGTATATGTCAAGCTCTGTGACACCTCAAGTTTTCCATCTAAATTATTTATTATACTTTATTTAGTGTGTGTGCACATGCATGAGTGCATACATATGTGTAGGTGTGTACAATGGTGCCATGCAGTAGTCATAGAAAAACTTTCAGGAGTTGGTTCTCTCCTGCTGTGTGGGTTCCAGGTCATTAGGCTTATCAGCAGGTACCTTTATCTGCTGAGCCATCTCTCTGGCCCTAATTCCATTTTCTCTATGTATAATATATATTCCCTCACCTCCCTCCTCACTCACATATTCGGATACTTAAATGTTACTATTTCAGGACACCCCTCTGACCTTGTCTTAGTAAATATCCCCTCTAGCTTCCACCCCCTAGAATATCTTAGATGACAGCAATGTCCCCATTTCATTCAGAATACTTGTCTTAGTGTGTTTACCATTTATGAAATGCCTGTACTGCTGTACTATGGGATCTTCAAGACAAACAGAAAGTAATAATCAACTCACCTAGCACTCTATTTGAAATAACATCCTCCCTTAATAAAAAATGACTTAAAGAATAATGAAGATGCTCGGTGTGGTGGTACATTATTGTTAATGGCAGCACTCAAGTGGCTGAAGTAGACTTCATTTCAAAAAATATTTGGAAATTCCTTAACTCATGTCTAGGACCTATTAAAATTAATATTAATTAATATTAATATTAAGTTAATTAATATTAACTTTAAGTTCTTGAACTCAGATCTCTTGTTACTTTTGTATCCTTTGTGATTAATATGTAGTATTCAATAAAGGCTTGACATATGTTGAATAAAAAAATAAAGTAAGAAGCTACTAAAATGTGGGATTCAGTAAGGAAGGTTTAATAGAAGTATACTTGAATGGCTCAAAATCATTGCCAACACTTTTTATTTTCAAAAATAAAAGATTAACCTTTGGTTTTACATCTTACATTTTTATTATAGTTTGTAGGTGATTTTGAATTTAAATTTTTATACAATATATTTTTATCATGTTTCCCCTCTCCCACCTAATCCTAAATCCTCCTCATCTTCCTACCTATCCAACTTCATGTTCTCTGTCTCTCTTAACAAATAAATAAATTAAATAAATAAATAAATAAATAAAATTTAAAAATCAAAACAAACTCTAAAGTAAAAAACAATAACAACAACTGACAAGACAAAACAAAATGAAACAGAAAAGTCTATGAAAATATTGAGCTAGTTTTGTGTTGGTCAATTGCTTCTGGGAATGAGGCTAGCCCTGGAGAGTAGGTCGTCATATGCCCAGGGACACTTTGCTGGATAAAATTGATTTTCCTTTTGCTAGAAGTTATTAATTGCAAATGGCATCTTGGTTATTGGTGGAACCTAGTGTCCACTTCCCTCTTTCAGTGCTGGGACCATATCGGACTTGATTCTGTGCAGATCATATGCATGCAGCCACAATCTCTGTGAGTTCATGTGTGCATCACTTCTGCTGTATCTGGAAGATACTATTTCCTTGGAATCATCCACCACTTCTTGTGCTTACAGTCTTTTTGCATTTTTTTCTCACATAGATCTCTGACGGGTTTTGTGTGTGTGTGTGTGTGTGTGTGTGTGTGTGTGGTGTGCTTTGACAAAGACATCCCATTTAGGACTGAGTGCTCCTAGACTGAGTCTCTCATTCTCTACATATTGTCTAGTTGTCGGCCTCTGTATTGCCTCTCATCTACTGCAACAAAAGCTTCTCTGGTGGGGCTTGAGTGGTGCACTGATCTATGAGTATAGCAATGTAGCATTAGGAGTCATTTTGTTGTTATGTTTGCTTACTAGAATAATGCTATTAAGTTTTCCCACATGTCTATGACCACTCTAGTTTCAGGTTCTTGGTCAGGTTCACAGCATATGGTATGTGTTACACTTTGTGGCGTGGGTCTTAATTTTTTTTAAAAATGTGGTTGATTAATTTCACATCATTTGTGATGGATGGTTCAGCCATTAAAGGCTATGCTCACAACCATAAAGACAAAATCTGCCTTTTTAAGACTCTTTGGAAAGCAAAACCTCCATGCTAAACAATATATCAATTGCTCAACTGAAAGTGAAGAAATACCACATATAAATAATTTTATTATAAAAGTCATAAGCTTATGGATTATTATGAACCTACAAAGAAATAGAAATTTGCCAAACAACCAATACTAACACCACTAGTCAAAGTCCCCAAACTTGAACAAAATTTTCACATACATTCTGAACTGGACCTATTAATGGGTAATATAATTCTCAGTAAGTAATGGTAACTCTTTAAGAATAAGTTGTTTTCCAGCTCAAATGAAAGATCAAGAAGATAGTATATGATGGAGATGTATTATAGTAATAGAATGACAGCCTACCATGCACAAACCCCATCTTCTATCCCTTGTACTCCATAAAATCAAGAATCAAGTACACCTGTAGTCTCAGCAACCAGGAGGTGAAAGCAAGAGAATCAGAAGTTCAAGTCATCCTCAATATACTGAAATAGCAATATCTCAAGTTCTAGACAACACTGAGTTATATAGCAAGTTTAGGACCAGCCTGGGCTACAGAGCAAAATTATGTCTCAAAAAACAAGAACAAGAAACATAAAAGAAGTTAAAAGAAGATGGAGATAAATTAAAATATTTATAGATAGCTGTGATGACATAAACCTTTAATCCCAGCACTCAGGACGCAAAGACAGGCAGATTTCTTGAGTTTGACACCAACTTAGTCTATATAGTAAGGTTCAAGCTAGCCATTACTACAAAGTGATACTCTGCCTCAAATATATATGTATATGAATAACCTATAATATGAATAGATATTTATAATAGATAAATGGTTTATAGCTGTGAATAGTCTATACTATATGAATAGTATATATGTGTATACAGTATAGACTATTCACTCTAATCAACAAATTAATCTATATCTCATCATTTTTGTAATATGATGTTTAAGACAAAAGGTCTGTAGACCAATTTTTTGTTAAAACACAAGTTCTATCACTAATCTGCTGTGTAACTTTAGGCAGATTACTTGACGACTCTAAATTTTATTCTTTTAATTATAAATATAACAACAATGGTAGGATTTACCTCTCAAAATGTAAAATGTTTCATAAACATTACATGCATATGGAAACACTTCAATCAATATTACACATCAGTAACAGTGTTTTGTGACTTTAGAAAGGACACCAATCTGACTCACAAAAATATGAATTCTAATCCCAGTTCCACCATTAACCAGCTGTTGGACTTCAGGCTAATTGCTTGGTCACTATGGTGCTTAATCTTGATTAATAACTTGAGAGGATCAGCAATCAACTAACAGACACATTTCTGGATTAGTAAAGGCATTCTCAGAAAAGATTAACTGAGTGGGAAAGACCCCTGTTGAAAATGAGGAATATCTTCATCAGATGGCCTAGCTATTATTAGGTCTAAGTAACAAAACAAAGTTGCTTGCCTGCCTGATTTTCCAAAGTTGAACACTTTATAGAAGATCCATAGATTTATGTAAACTCTGTCCCTAGACAAAAGCCCTGTGTGCCCCAGAATCAAAGTCCTGCTTTTATCATCTGCATACATTAAAGATTTAAACAAATTCATTTATTTTGGGGGAGATTATTCTAATTCATGCCAATTATTTTGGAAGGGAACCACTGTGTATCCAAACAAGCTGTCCTGCACCATTGTAAAAGACATACCTTATTGCTGGTATAACACTTTGTGCAAATGTTACATTTTTCATCTCTAAATGTTCCATTTGCTGTTTGGGCAAGCTATTTCAGCCTAAAATGGAAACTTAGCAACTGTCTAGTTAACAGGATCAATTTACACAGCAGGAGGTCTGGCTGAGTTGAAGAGTTTAGCATTTAGCTTAGAGCCTAGGTTTTAAGAAAGGCTAAAAATGTTTTATGAAAAACGTTTCAAAAAGTTCAATGGTCACGTTCCCTTGGATTCTTATCTTTAAAACTCACCTAAACTTATCTGATAATTGTGATTATCTACATTCACCAATGGTTTCTTAAGATTTTATAATTTATCATTTATTAGAAACAGAAGAGTTGGAGCTGGAGAGTTTTTCTTTTCTTCTTCTAAAAAGTATCATGTCTCGCACATACTGTCTGAAATAACATGTCTTTGACAAGACGTACAAGGCACATTGATGAACTTCTGGAACCTATATATTATATGAAATAATATAAACTTCTTTGATTAAACAATAGCATAGAATAAAAATTCACCTGACACATGCACTTCTACCTGAAGGCAGATTACATAGATTTCTGGTATTAATTTTCTCACTTTTAATTGAGCGTAAAAGTGTCTGTGGTTAATGTAATTGGTGTGAAAAGAGCTCAACAATCAGTAGAAAAATTCTGATTAAGAACATTGCACTGATTATATGTGTATTTAAAAAATGATTGATGTCTAGCACATCACTTTCTCCAAGGCTCGGAAAGACTGTAGCAGGTAGAGGTGGTGGATAACTTTCAGGAAACTGTTTTCCAGACACAGCAGGGGCAGGTGCATATGTGAATCCAACAGCAGTTATGAAAGCACTCACAAGCCAGGCAAGATTCTAGGCATGTGAAGCTGCTGGAAGAGGGAAAGTGAACACTTGTTAATGATATGACCGCCTCCCCCACCCCCAGTAGGTCAACCACACTCCAGAGCAGGACTCACTTCTAAGAGTAATTAGGCAGTAAAAATTGGATTCAATGTTTTTTGTTTTTTATTTTAAAAAAGAAGAAGACTTTAATTTGAGTAAGTAGAAAAGTGAAGGTGGGTGGGGTGAATATGGAAGCGGTGGTGAATCTGATCAAAATACATTGTACAAAATTTTAAAAATCAATAAAATATTATTTTAAAAGTTAAAATGAAATTTTAACAGGATTTATACTATAAAGATAAACTCCAATAAGAGGTAAAAGATGTTATTGTTTGTGCTCATCTTTAGCAGTACTATACAATGAGAAGTGTTTTGTCATAGAAAGACTAAAACTTGTATTTATGAAAGAAAACACCTGCAAAGATCTGTAAGGGAATAACAATGGTGTTAAAGCAAACCAAACAGTCAAAATAATCAAGAGACAACCTACAGAGTGGGAAAAATAATCTTTTCCTATTATATATTAAACATGGCACTGACAACTATAATTTATAAAGAACTACAAAAATTCAAATCACTCTGACAATAATTGGGAGAGTGAACTGAATGGAGAGTGATCAAATACTTTTGAAAATGTGTTCAGCATGTTAGGCACAAGGGAAATGCAAATTAAAATTGTTTTGAGATTTCATTCCACCCTGATTATAACAGCTAGAATTAAGAAATAATGACAATAAATGCTGGTGTGGATATGGAGAAACAGGTGAATCTTATATTAAATTCAATGTGAAGGATCCATTAAAAAACAAAATTATAGCTACCGTATTACCCAGCCATACCACTGTTGGTTGTTTACCATGTCCTATTGCGATCCATGTTTACTACACAAGTTAATCTTATGTCCTAGTACACAGATACTTTCTATCCATATTCACTGCTATGAAATGGAATCTGCCTAGATGTCCATCAATAGACTAACTGAAATGAAAATGTGATACATATACATAATCGAAATTTACTCAGTGGTAAAGAAAAATGAAACCACGACATTTTCAGGAACTGAACACCATTATGTTTAGCAAAATGAGCCAGAGATAGCAAGGTAAATAACATGTATTTTCTCCCATAAAAAATATCTAGTTTTAAATTTGTATGTGCATGTGTGTATATCAGGAATGTAGAAAAGAGACTGAGAGGGGAGAAAGAGATCTTAAGGGGAAAGGGAGGTAAAAGCAACAGTAGTATAATACATGTAATGTGGAGGAAAATAGAGACTATTCCTGGGAAGAGTGGAAAACAGCAGGATAGGAGAGGGTGGTGAATGAAAACACTGCATATACATATATACATATGCATATGCACACATACATGTACTTACACATACACATATAAACATATGTATATATATGAAAATAACTTACTTTGAATGCTAAATTTGAAAATTGACTGGTAGGTCTTTCTGCAGGCACCCAGCCATTCCACAAGGCTAGATCTGGTAAAAAGCTCATCTTCCACTAGACTCTGCTCATTCCACTTCAGAACCCTCCACAGATGTTCAGCTACTCCATCAGCCAGACCTAGTAAAATGCCTGATCCCCTCATCTCTGCCCTCTCAGAAGTCACACATGCTGTCCGACTAATCATTCTACCTCAGGACTTCAGCTAAAGGGATTAAAACCATACCAAAAGACACAATCAGCAGCCTATCACCAGATACCCAAGTACTTTCACAACAACACAAGACAAGTAATCCCAACAAACCAACAAAAGCCTCAAGATAATATGGACTCCTTCATTTCCAAATTACCAGCCCAATAATAGTTGTCCCCAATGAGAACAACTAATATGGAATTCAAAGGACACAGAATTAAAAAGAACGGTTATAACCATGATCAAAGAGCTCAAAGGGGAAATAAAACCATAAATGAACTTAAAGATTAGAGGAATAAATGCCTGATTGAAGTCTAAGAATAAATAAATAAATGGCTGAATGAAATAATGACAATTCAGGACATGCAAATTAAATTCAATAAAGACAGAGACATATTGAAAAAACAAACATGAATGTGACCCGCGCAATCATCTTGCCAGCAAGAATGCACGCGTACGTGCTCGCTTCGGCAGCACATATACTAAAATTGGAACGATACAGAGAAGATTAGCATGGCCCCTGCGCAAGGATGACATGCAAATTCGTGAAGTGTTCCATATTTTTTCAGCAATAAAAGAACTTCTGGAGGAATCACCATCCCCGACTTCAAGCTGTACTACAAAGCAATAGTGATAAAAACTGCATGGTATTGGAACAGAGACAGGCAGGAGGATCAGTGGAATAGAATAGAAGACCCAGAAATGAACCCCCATACCTATGGTCACTTGATCTTTGACAAAGGGGCTAAAACCGTCGAATGGAAAAAAGATAGCATTTTCAACAAATGGTGCTGGTCCAACTGGTGGTCAGCATGTAGAAAAATGCAAATTGATCCATACTTATCTCCTTGTACAAAGCTCAATTCCAAGTGGATTAAGGACCTCCACCTAAAACCAGCCACACTGAAACTAATAGAAGAGAAACTGGGAAAAAGCCTGAAACACATAGGCACAGGAAAAAGGTTCCTGAACAGAACACCAATGGCCTGTG
This sequence comes from Grammomys surdaster, assembly GCF_004785775.1. Taxonomy (NCBI): domain Eukaryota; kingdom Metazoa; phylum Chordata; class Mammalia; order Rodentia; family Muridae; genus Grammomys; species Grammomys surdaster. The sequence goes on from NW_021604706.1 coordinate 956,243, forward strand.
CTCTAAGACCAAAAATTGACAAATGGGACCTCATAAAGCTGCAAAGCTTCTGTAAAGCAAAGGACACAGTCAATAGGACAGAGCGGCAACCAACAGATTGGGAAAAGATCTTCACCAACCCTACATCTGATAAAGGGCTAATATCCAAGGTATACAAAGAACTGAAGAAATTAGACTCTAGACAATCAAAGAACCCTATTAAAAAATGGAGCACAGACCTGAACAAAGAATTCTCAACTGAGGAAGCTCGAATGGTTGAGAAGCACCTAAAGAAGTGTTCAGCATCCCTAGTCATCAGGGAAATGCAAATGAAACCAACACTGAGATTCCACCTCACACCAGTCAGAATGGCTAAGATCAAAAACACAGGTGACAGTACATGTTGGCGAGGATGTGGAGAAAGAGGAACACTCCTCCACTGTTGGTGGGATTGTAAACTGGTACAACCACTATGGAAGGCAGTCTGGTGGTATCTCAGAAAATTGAACATAGTGTTACCTGGGGACCCAGCTATACCACTCCTGGGCCTATACCCAAAAGAAGTTTCAACATACAACAGGGACACATGCTCCACCATGTTCATAGCAGCCTTATTTATAATAGCCAGAAGTTAGAAAGAACCCAGATGCCCTTCGACAGAAGAATGGATGCAGAAAATGTGGTACATTTATACAATGGAGTACTACTCAGCCATTAAGAACAATCAGTTCACAAAATTCCTAGGCAAATGGATGGAGTTGGAAAATATCATCTTGAGGGAGATGACCCAATCTCAAAAGAACATACATGGTATGCACTCACTGATAAGTGGATATTAGCCCAAAAGCTCACAATTTCTAAGAATCTACATATAGACCACATAAAACTCACATAGAAGAAGGAAGATCAAAGTATGAATGCGTTGGTCCTTTCTAGAAGGAGTATCAAAACTTTCAACCAGAACTCCCAAAGTCTAAACCAGAGAGCAAAAAGGGAGGGACTCACGCACCTGTATAGGGAATTGAGGGTGACCTTGTTAGACTTCAGTGAAAGTGGAGGGCCAAGGTCCCCGAAAGTTTGGATCCCCTACTGTGTGGGAATTCGAGAGCAGGGAGATAGGACTGGGAGGATGTTTGGAGCACACCATCACAAAAATTAGGAGGAGGGGGTATGGGATAAGGGATTTTGGGGGGAATGAGAAAGGAGATAACATTGAAGGGTAAATACGTATAATATCCAATAAAAAACCCACACAGATAAAGGATTTTTAAAAAAAGGGAGTTTACTTATTTTAAATTAATTTCAAAAGTTTCTAGGAGTTGCAAATTGGACGGACCCTCATTGAGAGGATGTGCGCACGACATCAAGATTGAGCGAGACAGAGATCGTCACCGGCGACCTGTCATCCACGGAACCAGGTTGATGCTGCCATCAAGAAGACGGTTGAAGTTCATTACCATCAGCCAAAAATTGAAGAGGATCCAGAAGTGACTCCGCAGGAGACTGACACAGCTGCCAGCTCCCCTGCCTCCCCCTACGGTCGACCGCTAGACTTCCACGCCTTCCAAAAGGGTTCCTGGTATGCCTGGCTTTGCCCTCGCTTTCCTCGCTAGAGAGCTTGGCCTCTTGATCACCACAACAAAAATTGGCTTTTTCGTAAACCAAGGCCGCCCTTGATATGGCCACTAACATTGGGGAGCCTTCCTTTATGACAATATTACACCCCAAACGGACAAATGGTCGGTAACTTGAACATTTACAAGAGACTAGGATGGCTGTGAGTTAGCCCAATGACGGGATTATTGTAGGTCCACTTCCCAGGGGCCCACCCAATGCAGCCGAAAAGGAGTGCGTGGTGCTGGGAGTGGGTGCAGCCTACATGGCCTAAGACAGGGCTCTCACCCTCCTTTCACCCACATCGGAGTCCCTTGACGTTGCCCATCGTCGACAGCCTAAAACCTTCGACCATCGATGTGACTCGTCTCACATCAGTGTTTTGGGGTTGTGAACTTGTCTAAGACCCCCCATAATTAGACATCCAAATTCAAAATTCACATAGTTGGGATTGATCATAAGATGCCTTCTCTAACTAAACAGAGACGGGGGAGATGCCAGAAGCCAGGACCCTCGCCCTTACCCTCACCCCCTACCTTTCCCCACCTGCACAATGTCCTCTGAAGCTTGGCAACTGCAAGTTCCTGCTTAGCAACTGCAGATAGACTCAAAGCAGAGTACCATATCATCTTAAGAATAGCAGGGAGACCATAATTCAAGCAGTGTACTATATCTTCTGAAGAACAGCAGGTAGATCATAATTCAAGGCAGTGTACTGTATAGACCATGACATGTTTCAAGGCACAGGCCAAGAAGATTTTGTACTTTTTCACCACCTGGCCCCTCTTACCCCCTCCCCTTGTAAAACATGCTATAAAAAAGCATTTCATGTTCAAAAAAAAAAGAAATTAAAAAAAATTAATTAAAGAAAAAAAAAGAATGCACGCGGACACCAGGATCCTTCTGCAGCAAGCGTTTATTGCGATGTGAAGAGGAAGACCCCAGGCCCCGAAAAGGCACTGCTTATATATACTCTGGAGTGGCGTGTTCATTTCTAATTGGTTGCTCGCTCAGGAACGCATATTACGCCCGGGGATGGGCCGTGATTTGGCGCGCGTTCACCACTTACACATGCACAGTTCACCTGTAAACTTGGGAGAGCACCGGATGCCAGCGCCGTCTTGTAATGGCGAATACTGTCACGGCTCACCGCGGCTCTCTACATCTCCCCCTTTTTGTTTTATTAAGATGGAGCTACCCTTGGCCTGTCTGGCGTGGTACCAATCATGACTCAAACTCAAGCCCGATCAAGCAAACTCCATCTTGGGGGAGTAAGCGATCAAGGACTGATAGTTTAATACAGTCTCCCCTACCCTATCAGGTGCAATGGAAACAAGTCCTCTGGGTGCAATGGCTAGGGGAAACAGAAAGAGATGCAAACACCCGTTCCTGTGCAATGGAGCCATCTCCCAGGGGTGCAAGGGATGTTTGCCTCAATATTCAGGTACCACAGCTACACAGACAAGGACCAGCCAGGCCAAGACCCCTCACCGACCCAGTGCAATGGGCTAATCCCTTGGGGTGCAATGGCTGAGGTATCTGTCTGCTGGCTATTTCCTTAACATGGACAACCAGATTTCAGGAGATGAAACTTGTTCTAGGGCCACAAGTGCTTGGGCAATAACGACCTTGTCACGTTTTTGTTGAGCTCTGAGCTTGCAAACCAACCAAAGCATGAACACTAATCCACAACATAGGGCTGCACCAAACAGGCCTACTCCCACCCACTCTTTAAAGAAGGAGAAGGCCAAAGAAATCCAGGAGGAGAGTCCTTCAGTCAGTGATAGGTCCACTAGTGTCGAGTTGAAAGCTACCACTGCCACTCGCAATAATTCAAGGGTCTCATCAAATCCTTCCAACCAATTTCCTGCAAGATATAAAGATAATTTTCTAGACAAATTAGCTGCTCGTGTGTAATTATCGTATTGCACACTGGTAATGCACAGGGCGCCTAACCTTCTTTCGCACCCCAATTGGGCTAATAAGAAGAGAATATCCAATCTTTCTTCTACTAAATCAATGCGCTGATTGACCACCATCAACCCACCTTTTAACTGGGCACTAGCAGAAGTATGAAGGTCAACTGCGTCTGCCACTGTCGCGGATAGTTGATTTAAAACTGCACCTGTTTGGACTGTGGTTGACATGGTGATCCCAGCGGCAGTAGCTGCAACCGCGCTAATGGAGATCGCCATTATAATAGCTGCAGTTATCCCAAAATCTCTTTTTTGTCTGAATAATGACAGAGTAGATGGGGTTTTCACGGGAACAGGGACCCATCTTAGCACTCTAGCAATCATGGCACGCCTTGCTTGTTCGGCAGCCCAACACTGAGACATTATGCAGGAATCATTAGTGCAATTTTCAAATGAAGAATTTGAAAGAATAAACAGGAAGGGGGGAAAACACACACCGGGGTAGGTGAAAAGTCAATTTGTTTTTGAATTTTATCAACCCCAGTAATTTCTATAGTAGAATTATTGTGTATTCCCGAGGTTCCATCAGTTCCCTGGGTTGCTATCTTATGATAATGATAAAATTTGGAAGTGCCATTAAAGATGGCCTTCCCTGTGGTTCCACCCTGAATAAAGACCAATGGACTGAGATCTGTGCAACTACCATTAACTCCACAGAGTAACCATTTATGGAAAGGATGTATCCTGAAATCTTGAATGAACATCCCCTGCTTCATATCCTCTTCTCCCCCCGGGTCGAACCTCATATTAGGGGAGAAGGAAAAGGTCTTATCCTGGTTTGCCCAACTAGTAAGAGGGGATTGACAATCAGACCAAGGGGGAATGTTTTCTTCATTATCTAAACTACAATGGGGAGCTAACCTAGGTTGAGGAGGATGTTCCTTATAAGTGGCTTTAGGCAATATAAAGGTACCATTGATCCAAATTGCCTTTTGCCAAAAGGTTTTGCTTGTAATGGTTATATCTGTGTTGCTGGTATTCTGAGTGATATGCAACCAGCCTCCTTGTTCGTCATCAAACAGTCCCAAGGCCTGGCTTGCTAACCTGATACAATCTCCATCGTTCTCAAATTGGAAACAGAGAGAGTCTCTCTCTACCAGGGAGCGATTCTTTCCTAAGGGTGCCCATATAGGGTCATATGGGAGATATGGCAAATCCACAGTTTTATTAGTTATAAAAAACTTAGGGAATACAACTGAATTGTGTCTAATTGGCATAGGCTTTGGATAGGCAGATAATATAGCCCATCGTTGTTCCCCCCATATACTAGGAACCCAATGCTGGAGGATCCAAATAAGGACTTAAAACGTCTGCAGATGAATCCTTCGGGGGGTCATCTTCAGTTGCCACGAGTCGTTGCATCAGTCGCTCTGGTAGCTAAAATGGATTGTCTTCTTCCTGCGGAAAAACACAAACAGCTCCCCTGGATCTTATTAAAATAGGATCTGGGCCTTTCCATTGGCCAGTCAAGACATCCTTCCACTTGACCATCTCCTTTGGCCTATCAGGCTCTAAGCAATGACGGTCAGCAGCCGAATGGCCCTGACTGTCCAAATTTAAAAAATTAAGAGTAAAGAGTGCTATAGAAACGGTTACTCGTGGCACTAAGGGTAGAGCCTCCTCGACTCCCCCTTTTTGTTTTATTAGATAAGATTTTAGAGTGCGATGAGCCCGTTCTATGATGCCTTGTCCTTGAGGATTGTATGGAAGGCCCGTCAGGTGGGTCACCTCCATTTGGCTACAAAATTGTCCAAACTTTTGAGAAGTATAAGCTGGTCCATTATCAGTTTTGAGAATTTTAGGCTTTCCCCAGGCACTCCAGGCCTCAAGGAAATGTTGGATAACATGTGCTGCCTTTTCTCCTGATAAGGGGGAGGCAAAAATGATTCCAGAACAGGTGTCAATAGAAACATGTAAATACTGAATTCTCCCAAAGGATGGAATATGGGTAACATCCATTTGCCAAATCTGCAACGGCCGAATTCCTCATGGATTAATTCCCACATGAGGCACGGGTGAAAATTGACAGCAATTCTGACATTGGGTAACTATATCTCTAGCTTCTTTTCTAGTTATATCAAATTGATGACGTAACGTCTCTGCTGTCACATGAAAATTTTTATGTAAATCTTTGGTCAAATCCAATTTTGAGGATAGGGCGATAGCAACCAACTTTGTGGCTCAATCCACCAGGTCATTTCCATGAGACATTGGACCTGGTAGACCTGAGTGAGCCCTAATATGTGTAATAAAAACAGGATATCTTCTATTGACCAAGGTAGATTGAATCCTTTGAAAAACTTCTACAAGCCTGGTAGAGGGCCTGATTAATCCAGCAACTTCCAAGACTTTAACTGCATTTACCACATAAAGGGAATCAGATACAATATTTAAGGGGCCTGGAAAGGTTTCTAAGACTTCCAGTAACACCAAGCATTCCACAATTTGAGGTGAAGCTTCATTATATTGTTTAGATATAACTCTATCATCAACCACGTAAGCGCCTACTCCTGCTTTTGACCCATCCGTATACGTCACTACCCCATCTGGGAGTGGTTCTTGAGATAAAATACATGGGAAAACAACAGCCTGACTCAAGGCAAATTGTAAAATAGGATGTTTAGGATAATGATTATCTATTTTGCCATTAAAGGAGGTGACTAACACCGCCCAAACATCGGAGGTAGCAGTTAATATTTGAATCTGATGTGCAGTGTAAGGTACTATCAGAACCTTAGGCTCTCTTCCAAAATGGGTAATAGCTGCTTTTAATCCCCGAAGGGCAAGCTGAGCAACTGCATCTGGATACCATTCAATAATCTTTGCAGGGTATGCATTAGGATGGATCCATAATAAGGGTCCGTCCTGCCATAACACAGCAGTTGGTAAATGTCTGGTTTTAAAGACACATAAATTAAAAGTTTTAGTCTCATCAATGCGTTTTAGCTGGGCCTCCTGCAAGGCATCCTCTACCATTCGCAGGGCACAGCTTGCAGCCGGTGTTAGTGCCCTTGGTGAGGAAATGTGAGAATCTCTTTCCAAAATGTCAAACAAAGGTTTCAATTCAGCAGAGGGAATTTTCAAAAATGTTCTTAACCAATTTATATCACCTAATAATTTTTGAAAATCATTTAAGGTATGTAAATGATCTCTGCGAATTTCTAATTTTTGAGGAACTATTTTCTCAGGGCAAATAACCGTCCCTAAAAAGGAACCAATTTCTGAAATTTGAACCTTCTCTGTGGCAATATGCAGACCCCGCTGTCCTAATGTAGCAATTAATAAAGGGTACGAGTTCTGCAAAATGGTCAACTCTTTATGGCACATAAGAATATCATCCATATAACGAATCAAGAGCAGGGAAGGAAATTGTTTCCTAACGGGTTCAAGGGCCATTTGTACATACAGCTGACACATAGTAGGACTATTAGCCATGCCTTGAGGCAAAACTTTCTAATGATATCTCTTATAAGGTTCAAGGTGATTAATAGCAGGTAATGTAAATGCAAATCTCTGTCTGTCTTGTGTGTGTAGGGGAGTGGAGAAGAAGCAGTCTTTAATATCTATAATTATTATCCTCCATTCTCTGGGTAAGGCAGAAAGCAAGGGTAAACCTCTTTGCACCAAACCAAACAATCCCATCAGCGCATTAATGGCTCTTAAATCATGGAGAAGTCTCCATTTTCCTGATTTCTTTTTTATGACAAAAATAGGAGTATTCCAAGGGGAAGTAGAAGGTTCTAAATGGCCATTTTTAACTTGTTCTTCAATTAATTTGGTAGTGGCCTCCAATTTCTCAGAGGATAAAGGCCATTGAGGAACCCACACGGCCTCCTCTGTAAGCCAGGGTATGGGCATAGAGCTCTCAATGGCAACTAGGGATAACCCAGACCTTGTCTTCCTGTATTACTTTCTTGTGAGATTGGGTTTAATCTTCCTTGTTCTTTTCTGCCAAGGCCTTTTCCTTCCTTATATCCCATCCTTTTCATAATTTCTATGGCTTGTTGTGAATACTCATTAGTCAATGTCAGTCCCAAGTCTTGCAGAATGTCTCTTCCCAAGAGGTTAACGGGGAGAGGAAATACATAAGGTATAAAGTTTCCTGTCTGACCCTCTGGTGTCTGCCAAGTCAAGGAGCGTGAACTGACTGCAGGGCTGGCCTCATATCCCAACCCTTGTAAGGAGTGGGATGATTGTGTAACAGGCCACGCCTTAGGCCACCAGTTGGAGGAAATAATTCTTTTATCAGCTCCTGTGTCTAAAATTCCTACAAAATTCTTCCCCTCTATCATTAATTGTAAAGTGGGTCTAGTTTTAAGATCAACTACCAAGTGAGCGAAGTCAGTTCCTGAAGAACCAAACCCATTGGCGCCTCTAGGCACCCTGGTTGATGGGAAACAACCATGCAAACTTGGGAGAATAACCAATTGAGCAATCCTTTCCCCAGGGGAAATAGAAAATATGCCTTGTGGACAAGAACAGAGAACCCGAAGTTCCCCTGTATAATCTTGGTCTATCACTCCAGGGTGAACCACGAGCCCTTTCAATGTTAGAGAGGAGCGACCTAGAATAAGGCCGACACTTCCCTCAGGCAGGGGACCTTTGAAATCAACTGAGACAAGCTGCACGCCCACATGTGGCATTAGTAAGAATTGGGAGGTGGAACAGAGGTCCAATCCTGCAGAGCCTCTTGTAGCTCTGCAGCTAGAGGTGTCCCCCGGCTGCAGGCTTGTGTCCCTATTTTTTGGGGCCCTGGGATGTGGGGCCCAGAAACCCATTTTTTGGAGTACCTTCATCTCTTCCCGATGGTGGGGAATCGTGTTGAATAAGCTTTCCTTGAATATCTCTGACTGAGTGACACTCATTAGCCCAGTGATAACCTTTCCTGCATTTGGTACAAAGCCCTGGGGTTCTTTTTTGCGTGGAAGCATGACACTCTTGTTTCAAATGACCCAGTTTGCCACAGTTATAGCATACTTTATGGCCGCCAGGACTTGAGCAGTTTTGGCTTTGCAAAATAGCTGCTGCGAGGCCAGCATTGGTCAGTGGGCCTCCAAGTCCTCGGCAGACCTTTATCCAATCTGTCAACCCTTTGCTTCTTCTAGGGGTAATAACTGTCTTGCATTCTGGTGAGGCATTTTCATACACCAGTTGTTCTATCAGTGGTTTAACTCGCTCCGGGTCTCCAAAAATTCTGCCTGCTGCTTCTGTCATTCTAGCCACAAAGTCTGAGAATGGCTCTTGGGGGTCTTGCAATATTTTCATTAAATTTCCCCCAGCCTCCCCCTTCTTTGAGAGGGCTTTCCATGCTTTAATAGCAGCAGCGGAGATCTGGCCATATGCTCCCCAATCGTAGTTTGTCTAATCATTAACAAACTGTCCCTGCCTTGTTAGCAGGTCAAATGTCCATTGCTGTTGATTGCCTTCCGCATTAGCATTGGCTTTTGCCTGTGTCTGAGAAGCATCATGCCACAAGGCTTTCCACTCCATATATTGTCCCATGTTAGGGAGGGCAGCTTTTACTGTATTTTGCCAATCATTCGGAGTCATTGCCATAGCGGCAAGTCTCTCGAGCTGCATGAGTGTGAAATTGGCATCAAACCCATACTTCTGAACTGATTCAGCAAGTTCTTTAATAGGGGTATATTCTACCGGTGCGTGGACGCGACCTCCCTCTGCAGCCTCAAACACCGGAAAGGCTTGTAACATCTTTCTTTTATCTTCCTTTGAAAGGAAGGAGTCCGAACAGCACCCGTCCGCGTAGGGCGGAGAAGCACTGGGGACTACGGCCGGAACTGCTGCCTGGGAGATCACCGTGGGCTGGGGAGCCGCGTGATTCCTATTTCTCGCCTTCTTTTGCTTTCGATTCGGCAGTGGCGGCCACCCATCTGGATGGTATCTTTCCTCCTCATAGCGGGCTGCTTCTTCATCTAAGTCCTTTTCCTCGGAGGGACTTAGTTCCTCTGACTCAGAGCTATCAAGCCCCAAGGCCTCCAGTTCCTTTACCCGATAAAGAGATTTTCTTTCTGAGGCCTCTTCTCCCTTCGTTCGCTTCTCTCCCAGGGCGTCCTTTCCCTAATTTTTCGCTTCCGCAGACTGAGAGTCTTTGGAAGGGTCTTTTTTCGTAGGCATGCCTTTTCTTTTTTCTTTCTGAGCTCCTAACCTCTTATCCCACTCTGTTTCTGACATGCTGTCTTGTAACTCCTCTAGCACTCCCTGACCTGCCACAATAGTTGGGCGGCATTTCTCATCTTGTAGGCACGATCTTACTAGCCTCCACAGCTTCAATTTTCCATTCTGTTCTTCCCTAATTAAATCGCCCTCCAATTTGTCCCAGGAGGCGAGCGTTAGCAACCCTGAGCATATATACCAGGGCGTCACGCAGTCGACCTCCTTCAAAAACCCCTCTAATGTTTTTGTAGAGACTTTTAATTCATGCAAGAGTGACTGAAGCGCCGTGATCACTGAATGCGAAGCTCCCATGTTGCTCTCTTATCTACGAGAGAATCTGACACACAGAGAGGGGCACCGCGGCTTATCTACTTCCGACTAACCATGCCCAACAGCGGCAGAATTTAACAAGAGAATCGGTGGAAACAAAACAAAACCAAAAGGAAGAGAATGAGCGCTGCCACAACGACAACGAGAGCCTCTACAGCACCTAGTAACTGGGGAGAGAGATGAGATAGATCAAGACCAAACATACCTCTCAGAGCTTACCTTTGTCCTGCAGTTCTGAATCCTCCCCATGAATGGGGGTCTCCTCGGCGCCGGCGATAGTGGGTTCCCAAGTTCCGGCACCAGCTGTGACTCGCGCAATCGTCTCGTCAGCAAGAACGTACTCGGACACCAGGATCCTTCTGCAGCAAGCATTTATTGCGATGTGAAGAGGAAGACCCTGGGCCCCGAAAAGGCACTGCTTATATATACCCTGGAGCGGCGTGTTCATTTCTGATTGGCTGCTCGCTCAGGAACGCATATTACACCCCAGGATGGGCCGTGATTTGGCGGCGCATTCACCACTTGCACATGCGCAGTTCACCTGTAAACTTGGGAGAGCACCGGATGCCAGCGCCATCTTGTAATGGCGAATACTGTCACTGCTCACAGTGGCTCTCTACATGTGAATGTGAAAATGAAGTTTTCAATAAGTCCACTAAATAGCTCACTGTGAAACATCGGCAACAAAATGGCACACAGACAAGATGTAATGTCAGGATTTGTGGGCAAGGTAGAGGAATTGGACCATTATATATTTCAGGCTTTTAAATTTTATTTATTTATTTTTTTAGTGAAGCTGAGTTGGAAATTTTATTAAAGATATTTTATATACAGACTAAAGAATAAGAGTGAAGAATTAGAAAGGTGCTCAGATGATAATCAGATACAATATGAGCTCCAGTGTAAGTATAAATTTCTCTAAGAAAGAGTAATATTATACATACATACATTCTTTCTCCCTGTCTCTGTCTTCTGTCTCTGTCTCCCCCCTCTGCCCCCATCTTTCTGTGTGTGTGTGTGTGTGTGTGATTCTCAAGTTACATCTGTAAGCAAAAAACCTGAAGAGAAGCTGTGTCTGCAGAGACTGATTGGACGATGAGAATTTTTGTTCTGTGGAGAGATTGGAACGGTGTAGTTCCAGGAGCTACTTACCTTATCTTGTGCTAAAGTCTAGGTCTCCACAACAGCCATTCATTGCTGCTGTTTATGTCATAACCAACATATGTGACAATAGATAAAAGCCTTTTCAGAATCTACTATTTTTTTTATACATTTTGTAACAGTGGGATATGCAAGAATTATGAGACGTCATGAACACACCAAATTTACAAATACTTGGTGTAGAAGAAGAATAATCACATTAAACCCCTGGAATCCAGGGGGAAATCCCCAAATCCAGCGATAAAGATGCTTATCCACTTAGAAAAGGCTCATAGAACACTAAATAGGAAGATTCAGGAAATAATCCCCCCACCATATTGTAACTAAAAAACATACTAAGGATACAGAACAAAGGATATTGAGAGCTACAAAAGAGAAGGTTGTATGCAAAGATGGTCACATCAGAACAACAGCTGATTTCTCAACGGAAACTTTAAAAGGCAGAAAAGCTTTTAGTAGCATGTTTCAAATTCTGAAACAATACAGATGTCAATCCAAGCTAAGTTAGCCAGCAGAACTTTCTGCCATAATTGAGGATGAATGAAATACTTCTAGGACAAAAACAAGATAAATAAATTTATTTTCACCAAGTCTTTTCTACAGAGAAGGAGGAAATTGTTTGTACTAAGGGAAAAAAAAAACAACACCCAAGAAGCTATAGCAAAAATCCTAAGTGGTGGTAGGGTAGCTGTTATGCAGAGGTTAGACCAAGAAAACAAACACTCAAACTGACAAAAGCAATAAAATGACAGCAGTTAATATACCTGTCAATAATAACTCTGAATATTAATAGCCTTAATTATGCAATCAAAATTCACAAGCTAGCTAATTGGTATAGGAAAAAATAAATCCATCTTTTTGTTATTTATAAGAAACACACCTCATCTTCAAGTATAGCTACTAAAGGATGTAAAAGAATTCTAAAGAAATGAAAGCAGACAGAAGCAAGCACTATTATTCTAGTAACTGACTATATAGACTTCAAGTTAAAATTAATCAGAAGATCACTTTGTTTTGATGGTGGGAACAATGCCAAGACATTACAACTGTATCTGTATATGCATCAAACATGAGTGCATCCAATTTTATAAAATGAATATTATTGAACATTAAGCCATGGATTCCCAATCCCCAGAAATAAAAGGTGACTTCGATACTACATGTTCACCAATGGACAGGTCATCAGACAAAATAAACAGACAAACATTGGAGCTAAGTGATATCATAGATCAAAGGGAACCAATGAATAGCTACAGAATATTCTGCCCAAACATCACAGAACATACATTCTTCTCAGTAGTCACGGAAGTCTCCTTATAAATGATCGTATACTGGTACTCAAAGAAAATCTTAGCAATTTCAGAAAATTAGAAATAGCTCTATGTATTCTGACTTCAATGAAATAAAAACTTGAAATTAATAATCAAAATAACTCCAAAATTAAAGACACTCATGGAGATTGAACAACATACCACTGAATGATAAATGGATCACTGAATAAATCAAGAAAGAAATGAAATACCCCCTGTAATTAAATGAAAACAAAAAAGCAATATTTCAAAATCTATGGAATACAACAAAAGAGGAAGATGAGTAGTTGTGAGTGACTGCACTGAGAAGTCAGAAAAGACTGAAGCCTAGAAGATGCAAGAACAGACAACTCATGCTCCCTTCATGAAGGAACGAGGCAGCCTGCATATGTATGCCGTAAGGTGTGTTCATTTGAGGGTTGTCAATGGGGAACTACCTACTGTCTCTGAGTGTCTGCTGCTGTCCAGCTTGCTGCTGTCATTCTTGAAATATCTGAATAAATAGAAATGAACATAACCATTGATTAGTATGACTATTGTGCTCTGCAATGGAAATGCCATCAGAAGGAGGAGGAGGAGGAGGAGGAGGAGGAGGAGGAGGAGGAGGAGGAGGAAGAGGAGGTGGAAAAGGAGAGGAAGAGGGAGAGGAAGAAGAAGAGGAAGAGGAAGAATAAGAAAGATTCTGAATGCCATATGAGTATCTGCTGACTAGCTTCAACTTCAATGATGATGTGACAAATATAAGGTCAAGCTACTATGGATTACATAGTTGATACAAAAGGAGATAAGATCAGCCTAGATTCTATGATAAAACCCAAAAGAATATTGTTAGCTGGCCAGTCTCAGCTCAGGAAAAGTATGAGCAAATTTGATCACCCATAGAACAATCATTTTTATATCCTCAAAAAAATGCCCCTGCCCCAATGAGGTCCTTTCCAGGACTAAAATGTATTCTAGTAACAACCCCCTCGGGCAAGACCTTGGACATCAGTTGTCTTAAATCTGCCTCCTTTCTTTTTTTATTAATCATTTTATTCATCTACATTTCAAATGTTATCCACCTTCTCTGTTTCCCTTCTACAAACCTCCTATCCATACCCACATCTATATCCATCCGTATTCTGCATCTATGATGGAGCTCCCCTACCCACCCACCCACTCCAGGCTCACCACTCTAGCATTCCTCTATAATGGGGGTATCAAGTCTCCACAGGACAAAGGGGCTCCCCTCCCACTGATGGCAATGCTCTGCTACATATGCAGCTGGAACCATGAATCTCTCCATGTGTACTCTCTGGTTGGTGGTATAGTCCCTGGGAGCTTGGGGGGGGGTGTGTGGTTGGTTGATATTGTTGTTCTTCCTATGGGGTTGCAAACCCCTTCATCTCTTTCAGTCCTTCCCCTAACTCCTCAATTGGGGTTTCTAGCCCAGACTGGTGGTTAGCTGCAAGCATCTGCATCTGTATTGGTCAGGAGCTGGCAGAGCCTCTCAGGGGACAGCCATACCAGGTTCCTGTTGGCAAGCACTTCTTGACATCAGCAACAGTATAGGGTTTTATGTCTGCAGATGAGTTGAGTCCCTAGCTGGGGTGATCTCTGGATGGCCTTTCCTTCAGTCTCTGTTCCATTTTTTGTCCTTGTCTTACCTTTGGACAGGAACAATTCTGGATAAAAAATTTTGAGATGTGTGGGTGGCCCCATTTCTCAACTGAGGGCAGTGCCTATCTACTGGCAGTGGACTCTAAAGGTTCTATCTCCCCTTTGTTGGATATTTCAGATAAAGTCATCCCAGTTGGGTCCTAGGAGCCTCCTGCTTCACTAATGTCTGAGACTTTCTAGTGGCTACCTCCAGCTCCCCATCCCACACTACTACATGTTTCTATTCAATTTCCTGACCCTCTGTACTCACCTGTCCCTTCCAGTACCTGATCCTGTCCCACCCTTTCCTCACCCCTCCTTTCTTCCTCCCAGATCCCTCCTTCCCTGTACTCCTGTGATTGTTTTGTTTTCTATTCTATGTAGGACTGAAGCATCTACACTTTGGTCTTCCTGCTTCTTAAGCTCCATATGGTTTGTGGGTTGTATCATCAGTATTCTGAGTTTTGGGCTAATATTCACTTATCAGTGAGTACATACCATGTGTGTTCTTTTGTGGCTGGGTTACCTCACTCAGGATGATATTTTCTAGTTCCATCCATTTCCTGTGAATTTCATGAAGTCACTGTTTTCAGTAGCTGAGTAGTACTCCATTGTGTAAATGTACCACATTTTTTTTGTATCTATTCTTCTGTTGAAGGACATCTGGGTTGTTTCCAGCTTCTGGCTATTATAAATAAGTCTGCTATAAACATAGTGGAGCATGTGACCTTGGTATATGTAGGATGATATTTTGGGTATATGCCCAGGAGTGGTATAGCTGGGTCTTCAGGTAGAACTGTTTCCAATTTTCTGAGGAACACCAGATTGATTTCCACTATCTATTCGATACAGTACTTGAAGTTATAGCCAAAGCAATTAGACAACAAAGAAGATCAAAGTGATACAAATTGGAAAGGAGGAAATCAAGATATTGCTATTTGAAGATAGCATACATAACTTACTGCAAAAATTCCACCAAAGAACTCCTACAATTAATAAACAACTTCAGTAAAGTGGCTGGATATGAAATTAATTCAAACAAATCAGTAGCCTTTCTGGGAAATGACAGCCTTCACACTAGTCACAAATAATATAAAATATCTTGGTGTGACTCTAATCAAGAAAGTGCGCCCTTGATATGGCCGCTAACATTGGGGAGCCTTCCTTTATGACAATATTACACCCCAAACTGACAAATGGTTGGTAAATTGAACATTTACAAGGGACTAGGATGGCTGTGAGTTAGCCCAATGACGGGATTATTGTAGGTCCACTTCCCAGGGGCCCACCCAATGCAGCCGAAAAGGAATGCGTGGTGCTGGGAGTGGGTGCAGCCTACATGGCCTAAGACAGGGCCCTCACCCTCCTTTCACCCACATCGGAGTCCCTTGACGTTGCCCATCGTCGACAGCCTAAAACCTTCGACCATCGATGTGACTCGTCTCACATCAGTGTTTTGGGGTTGTGAACTTGTCTAAGACCCCCCATAATTAGACATCCAAATTCAAAATTCACATAGTTGGGATTGATCATAAGATGCCTTCTCTAACTAAACAGAGAAGGGGGAGATGCCAGAAGCCAGGACCCTCGCCCTTACCCTCACCCCCTACCTTTCCCCACCTGCACAATGTCCTCTGAAGCTTGGCAACTGCAAGATCCTGCTTAGCAACTGCAGATAGACTCAAAGCAGTGTACCATATCATCTTAAGAATAGCAGGGAGACCATAACTCAAGCAGTGTACCATATCTTCTGAAGAACAGCAGGTAGATCATAATTCAAGGCAGTGTACCGTATAGACCATGACATGTTTCAAGGCACAGGCCAAGAAGATTTTGTACTTTTCCACCATCTGGCCCCTCTTACCCCCTCCCCTTGTGAAACATGCTATAAAAAAGCATTTCATGTTCAAAAATAAATAAATTATTTATAAAAAAAAAAAAAAGAAAGTGAAAGGTCTGTGTAACAAGAACTTAAAGTCTCCGAAGAAAGAAATCAAAGAAGACCTCAGAAGATGTTTAGCAGGATTAACATAGTAAAAATGACCACCTTACCAAAAGGAATCTATAGATTCAATGCAATCCTCATCAAAATTTTAATTAAATTCTTCACAGAGATAGAGCAATTCTCAAATTCATCTGGAATAACATAAATCCCAGGAAAACAAAAACCATTCTCAACAATAAAAGAATTTCTGGGGGAAACACCATCCCTGACCTCAAGCTGTACTACAGAACAATAGTGATAAAACACGCACACACACACACACACACATGATATTGGTACAGAGACATGCAGGGTGATCTGTGAACTGGAATTGAAGACCCAGAAATAAATTCATACACCTATGGTCACTTGATCTTTGACAAAGAAGCTGAAGTCATCCAATAGAAAAAAGACAGCATTTTCAACAAATGGTGCTGGTTCAACTGGAGGTCAGCACATAGAAGAATGCAAATTGATCCATTCTTATCTCCTTGTACAAAGCTCAAAATGAGATACGCTGATTATAATAGAAGAAAAATGGGAAAGAACCTCAAACACATTGGCACAAGGGAAAATTTCCTGAACAGAGCATCAATGGCTCATCCTCTAAGATCAACAATTGACAAATGAGACCTCATAAAATTGAAAGGACACTGTAAGACAAAGGACACTACCAATAGGACGAAACGGCAACCTTCAGGTTAGGAAAAGATGTTTACCAACCCTACATCCGATAGAGGGCTAATGTCCACAATATATAAAGTACTTAAGAAGTTAGACTTCAGAGAACCAAATAACTCTATTAAAAATTGGGTACAGAGCTAAACAAAGAATTCTCAACTGAGGAATCTGGAATGGATGAGACACATTTAAAGGAATGTTCTACATCCTTAGTCATCAGGGAAATGCAAATCAAAATGACCCTGAGATTCCACCTCACACCAATCAGAAGAGCTAAATTCAAAAATTCAGGTGACAGCCAATGCTAGCAAGGATGTGGAAAAAGAGGAACACTTATCCATTACTGGTGGGACTGCAAGCTGGTAAAACCACTTTGGAAGTCTGTCTACTTTCATGCTCCCAGGAGCCACAAGAAGTCTTCATCAGGTCTGGGCCAATGGTGGTTTTGGTATAAGCCTAGCTATTGATGTTTGAAATAAGGCTTTATCATTTGCAGCTTCAACTTCTCTTCTAGCCACTGCAGTTTGGCATTCTTCTATGCCTGTGCTATCCAACACTTGGCCATCTACACAATTTCTGGGATATCTTTCTCAGAGTATATTTTTTCCCCTTTCTGTCATGCTCCCTTGATCCTCTCCTACACTGTCCTCTGTTCTGACTATGCCTCCTTAATTACCTCCCAGAAAGGGCACTCCAAGGAACATCACCTTCACAGCCTTAGACCCATTTGGAGATAAAGAAGTCCAGAGGTAAAGAAGTCAAGAAAGTCAAAGAAATGTTTAAGGACTTCTAGCTGTGAAAGCCACTTACTGTACTGTCAAAAAAGGGAAAATTGTTTCACATTAGGAATTTTAGTGCTTTTTCCAGTTATTTCAACAGCAATGTTGGTAGGCACTCCTCAGGTGCATGTGGACCATGATAATATTGATGCCAATCAACTGTTCAATAAGATTAATGAACCACCCAAACCAGCTCCCAGACAAGGTGCCCTGTCAATTACCAAGTCCACTCAAAATACATCAGAGAATCCTTTTTCTAAAGGATGCTTCAGTTCACCACAGTCCTCTGTGGTTCCTTCTTGTTTTGCATCTTCCGATGTAAACAGGAGGGGATTTTACAAACTGTTAAACAATCTTTTTGCCTAGCTTCTGAACTTGCAATCCTGACTCTCTAGAGGAACAAGAAGCTAGCCTTAATACTTGAGTATAAAGCTAATGGCCAGACACATGCTGAGCTCTGTCCACGTTCCAGCCTTGACATATAATGTGTCGGCTTGTTTGTCACTGCCTCTTGTACTTATATAATGACTTTTACTCTTTCCACTTTCTTTCTTAACTAAAGCTAAACTGAAACTATGGCTTTATATAAATTAAGCTCCTAACCTATCCAGCTAAAGTATAAACAAAGTAAAGAATTCTCTAGGAAATTCTTGCCTCTTGTATCCTTAGAGCCTTCCAGAATACTTTCTCCTTTATCCTGCATTGAGAGGTACAGACACATTAACCCCCATATAATACTGCTTCAAGTAAATGTCTAAAACTTTACAAAGCAAAGTCATTTGGGGTTCTTCATGTTCAGTACAAAATATAAAGATTCTATTAACAATATGGCAATGCATCACATTTAAAGATACCTTGCTTCAGATCATCAATTAAAATGAGTTTAAAATAAAATGGAAGCAAGATTAACTTCTCCTTAGAAGCTTTAGAGTCTAATACATCTAAAGACCTTTTAAACATGATGATAGTATCTCCACTAATTGGATCTGACCTAAAAAGTACTTAGATTTAGCTAGAAGAGAAACATTTTGCCATTTGTTTATTCTAGTAATCCTGTGGCCTGAATTTTCCTAGGTGGTCCTAATTTCATTTCATGTCATTTTTCTCAATAAAGATAATTATTATGTGAATAACTAAAAGCAAATTAGAAATGGCCCAATAAGTGTTACAATGCACTTTGAGAGTTTAAAAAAAATGTGGAGTAAAGGAAACCCAAGAGCAGTAGATAGGAGAAACAATCAAAACAAGGGCAATATTAATAAAATGAATATTTAAAAAATCAGGTTAACAAAAAAACTAAAAAATAAAAAAATAAAATAAAATAAAATAAAATAAATGTCAGGTTAACAAAGAATTGGTTCTTTGAAAAGATAAAACAAGACTGAGAAGTCCTTTGCCAAATTATCCAAAAGGAGAAAATGACTAATTAATACAATTAGAGTTGCACAGAAAGACATCACAACAGACATTAAATAGACCTTTCTAGATACATTTCTAGATAGATACACATGAGCCATTAAAGTTAAAACAAGATCTAAAAGAAACTGTAACTTTATAGAAGTATAAGACTTACAAAAAATAAACCAAGATAAGATAACCAATGTAAACAGACCAATTAAACAAGCAAGGAGATTGAAAGAGTAATAAAGAAAAATCTCTTTAGACTAAAAGTCACTCAGTTCCAGATAGATTCACAGTAGAGTTTACCGGAGATTTAAAGCAGAACTAGAACCACTGCTTTTTGGGCAGATCTCAAGCCCAGGTGGCACCCCCGCGCAGATGTCAGGGTGGTCTTGGGAGCTGCGACCTTGGCCAGCGGCACTCTCTGCTATAAGCGGCTGTAGAGTCCCGAGAGCTGAGACGCCCAGACCCAGTGCGCCAGACAAGATCCTGGGGCTCGAACAAAAGCAGGCAGAGAGCACCCCGCGAGCCGCTGCTCTCAGGAGAAAGTGTCCGGCGGCTCGCTAGCTCTCTCCCACTCCCACCCCGTCACATGGGTTTTGGCTTACACAATGAATCCAAGATTTCACGAGACATGTGGAGTTGAACACATCCAGATTTATTGTCACAGCGGTGGGTTTGGATGATAAAAGAACTCTCCCGAAACATGTCGGAAGGTGTTTGCTTATATATCAGAAGCGGAGAAGAAGGGCAGGACCAGGGAAATCCTGAGGCAGAGATTTGTTCTCTCCGCCCTCTCTTTGGGAGCTGGGGGCCTGGTCAAATTACAGTCCCACATCCCACCCTTTATTCTTTCATAAAAAAGGGGGGGGGGCATCTCTGAAGGTGGAGTCATGTGACAAGTGACTCTCATGTGAGTCTCTCCGTGGGAGGGATTGTGGAAGATGAAGCTGAGAGAGTTAGAATGTTTGGGAAGGCCCGAAGCACCTACTGTGTGAGGCTAGTCTCAGAGACTAGCACGCAGGGCTTCTAGGGCCTTACTACCAGGCTTTCTGGCCTCCACAGCTCACTGTCTCACAATTCCCTCTCTTAGGAGAGGTGTCACCTGTGTTGAAAGTTTTGGATGAGGAAGTCAAAAGAAAACATCACACAGGTCAGGAGTGTAGTATAACCAAATCAAGGGTAACGGGAATTGAGGGTTGGGGTTGGGAAAGCAAGGAGTCATTGAATCAATTAAATACATATTGTACAATTTGAGAGTAATGACATCTGATTAATCTAAATAGACATTATGATTTCTTCACTAACACGTCACTTCAGCTATGTGACTTTGGCAAGAGTTCATCTGCAGCTGGTAGCGAGTATCTCTGGGTCTTCAGTCAGACGA
This sequence comes from Grammomys surdaster, assembly GCF_004785775.1. Taxonomy (NCBI): domain Eukaryota; kingdom Metazoa; phylum Chordata; class Mammalia; order Rodentia; family Muridae; genus Grammomys; species Grammomys surdaster. The sequence continues at coordinate 976,654 of NW_021604706.1, forward strand.
GATGACTGGGAGAAGGCAGCTTGTCAGGTTTCAGGAGATGGCGCTGTCTCGGCATCAGCTCATCTCTGGAGTCTGTGGTCTGACGAGATGTAGGCATCTTGTCTCTGTTGGATCTGTGTATATAATCACAGGGAAGCAGCATCTTCGGCAGGGAGATGTCTGAAAGGTGAGCATGGAATCACTCTTGGAAAGCCAAAGGTGTTTGAGGAAATTGGATGGCTGAAGGAGAAAACATTGTGTTAATAACATCTGGGGTAGACATCCACAGTTTGTCTGTGAAGGAAAATTAGTTGTTAATTAAAAGCTGAAAGGTGTTGATCAGCTTGTTGATTTAACCTGTGGAAGTAAATTTAGATGACTTTCAAACCTTGAAGAAGAGAAAAATTTTTTAAAGAGTTGAAGAAAGTGTTGGACATATATTATGAGTATTAGAGAGAAAAAGAAATATTTAAACAAAAAGCGAAAGATTTTGGGTTGAAAAGCACGAACACTGTTGTAGATAACCCTGTTTGGGAGAAAATTATTAGTGAAGGGTTTAAAATCAGTGGGGGAGGGGGCCTGTTAGAAGCCAGGGCATTCCTCCCTTTGTTTTTCTTAGAGAAAAGAGAGGCTAACTTTGAAGAAAAGTTTAAAGTGAGAAAGATAGAAGTTTGATAACAGAGTCAGAAGGAGTAAAAGGCTGTGTAAGACTGAGCCATGGCGGCAGTTTTTCTAGGCTCATCTTGGAGATTTTAGTTGTGAGAAAAAAAATACGGTAAACAGAGGCAAAGGGGTGCAGATTGAATCTCAGACCCCCTGCTATTAGGCTAGCCAGTTGGGCTATAGCTGGCCACAAATGACCTAGAAGATAAAGTGGGGAAGGGGGCAAGTAGGGAGCCAGCCCTCTTGCTACAGGCGAGTCAGCTGGACTGTAACCAACTGGCCACAAATGGCGGAGGAGTGGGGGAAGTTTATACTAGGCTAGTAGGCAGAGAGCGAAAAGTTAACTCCTGGGGGATGGGCAAACCTCTTGGCAGGCAGAGCATGGGAGATTTTTTGGGGGGAGGGGTAAAGAATGGAGATTAAGGGGTCTCTGCCATTTTGTGGGGAACACGTGGAGAGAGAAACTTAGTTTTTTAAACTAGGTGGAAGTTAGATTGTAGTTAACAATTAGAGGGAAGACGTTAGCTGCGAGCATGAGAAGGCGGGAGGAGGTAGAGGGTGGGTGGACAGAGGTGTAACTCATGGTTTTCACAGGTGCCAGTGGGGAGAGCTTCTGAGCTGGCTCTGTGTCCATTGTCCACCATTAACCAGAGGGAGATGGTGTCTCATGTGCCTTGGGAGCGCGAGGGCGTGGAGTTGTCTATGTCTCTTGTCTGGAGCAGATGTCTCAGGGGGGTGGAGATCGGTGTAGAAGAGGGCGCAGAAAGCTTGGCGTTTCGGTAGGAATGAACTAGTCAGATCTCAGCGGGCGTTTGTGTAAGACTCCCGTATCTCTGCTCTGGGCCCTAAATGCCACGGGGGTAGAGCGCAGCAAGGCAGAGATCGTGGAAACACGTGACTGTGTGTCTGAACACGCCAGCACATTGGCTTCTATTTCCAGGGTCTGTGGATGCCCAGTAAAATAGAAGCGAGAGAGCATACGCCGGCCGGGCGTGCGCTGGGGAAACAGGAGTCTAGACATTGTGTCCTGTTGGAAGTCATTCTTTCATTCGTGGAGTTTGCCCCACTTTGGGCACCAGATGTCATGCAGATCTCGTGCCTGGGTCACGCGGGGGCGGCCCAAGCTCGGGTGTGGGCCAGAGCCCACGTGCCCGCGTGCAGATGTCAGGGCAGTTCGGGAGCCGAGACCTCGGCCGGCGGTGGCAGCACTCTCTGGTATAAGCGGCTGTAGAATCCTGAGAGCTGAGATGCCCAGACGCTGTGCACCAGACAAGATGCTGGGGCTCGAACAAAAGTGGGCGGAGAGCATCCCACGCACCACCGCTCTCCTCAGCTCTCAGGAGAAAGTGTCTGGCCGCTCGCTAGCTCTCTCCTACTCCCACCCCATCGCATGGGTTTTGGCTTACACAATGAATCCAAGATTTCACGAGATATGTGGAGTTGAACATGTCCAGTTTTTTTGTCACGGTGGTGGGTTTGGATGATAAAAGAACTCTCCTGAAACATGTCGGAAGGTGTTTGCTTATATATCAGAAGCTGGGAAGAAGGGCGGGGCCAGGGAAATCTTGAGGCAGAGATTTGTTCTCTCCGCCTTCTCTTTGGGCGCTGGGGGCGTGGCCAAATTACAGTCCCACAACTGCTTATTTCACAAAATAGAAATAGACACAGCACTTCAAACTCCTCCTACAAAGCCAGTATTACCAAATCTGATAAAGATAAAGGAAAGAAGAGAAAAGAAAGGAAAAGAGAGGAGAGGAGAAAAGAGGAGAGGAGAGGAAAGGAGAGGAGAGGAGAGGAGAGGAGAGGAGAGGAGAGGAAGGGAAAGGAAAAGTAATGCTTGAATGCTCTGTGTAAGGCTCAGGGACAGTGCAGAAGATTCTAGGAGCCAGATGATAGGAGTGTGAAATATTGTCTTCTGAAAGTGACATAGCCGTGGTAAACATGATCTCACATGAGCTGCATATTCCTGCACAAGACTGGGTCTGTCATTAGCTAATACTGGGTCAGAGAGTGGCTTATAGTTCCCTACTTCTCCTTGCTGAATTAATGCCTACAAATGGATTCTAGGAGGCATTCATTCATTGTCTTTAGTTGTGCACTCACAGATGAGCTCACCAGACTCCACAGAGTTCTAAACCTATGGTCACACAGGTAGCCCTGGTTAAACTCAGTAGGTCACAAAACAAAGTAGACATGAGTATGAGGAAAGGACTTACAAGAGAAAGTAGTAGTTGCAGGGGTGGGAAGGAAATTAGAAAAGATGGGAGTAGGTAGAATAACCAGAATACATTACAAACATCTATGAAAGCATCAAATGATAAATTTAATACAAATTGTAATAAAAATTAGATTTAAAAAATCCAATGATAGAAAAAGAACATTTTGGTTATGTTGACGCGAAGAAGAGAAGCCAGAAATAGGATGGAGATTTACTCTATATTTCATAAACTTGTTATAACATTATAGTACAGTAATTTAACATTAAAACTAGCTGAATAAAAACAAGTAAACCTAAACTTCTTTTATTTTGTTAATGTTATTTCCAGGTCACATGTATCATTCAATAGCAGCTTCAGTTCTATAATTCATACTGTGTATTTTGAGTTAAATGCTTTTGAGATCATTATAATTCTGCATGGTAAATCTGCTCATTAACCTAGCAGTAAATGCAAAATCCATCCAGTAGAACTAAAGAATAAGACAGCTATTTGATTTCACTTTAATGAGTTTTTATCTAAAACTGATGGTATACACCCTTTCCTGTCATAAGCACCAGATTCATTCTTTTCAGGAATGAGGTAGGTAGGCAGAATTGTGGGAATGAATATAAAGATACTGGGAAGTATCTCTTCTATCTTTCCCCCAAATTCTAACATTATAGATTAATGTTTTTGAATGAAGACATTGGTATTTACTGAAATGTTTATGTTCCTTTGAGAGGTGAGCAATAAAACTTAATTCCAAATAACTGAATGTGTAGACTGTTCCTAGAGTACTGGTAAGTAAACAAATGAGTAAAAGAAGAGGAGAAACTGGGGACAACCCCAACAGAAAACAAACACTTATGCTTGCATGTATACATGTTGCACTATGTTCATGCAGTGCCTGAAGAAGGCAGGAAATGATGTTGGGTCCCATGGAACTAGAATTATAGGTGGTTCTGAGCTGCTATGTGGGTAGTAGGGTATAAACCCCACAGTGACTGTTCTTAACTACTGTAATGAGATAAATCTTAGTGGGACCTATATAGCTTCAGAACAGGTGTTGATCACTCTTCTGCTTCTTTAGTCCTATTGTGCAATGAGCTTTGAAGGGTGACTTTTGGTGATGATTTGAGCCTTTGTACACCAGGAAAACACACTTGCTTATGTTCTAAAGTCTCAGTAGCTTCTCTCCTCAGGGCCTTGTAGGAGGATCATAATTTACCATTTTTCTCTATACTGCTTGGAGAATCTGAAGGCTAAGGCTTGGTTTTAACATGGTATATAAATATTGAGCATCATTGCATACACAGAGGTAGGTCCAGATACAGGAGTGGAGGCATGGGGAAGTCCATCATTGATAGAGTTTTCTCATTTCTCATCAGAGCAACCTTGAATTTGCTGAGGTTCTGAGAAACGAAAATTTCACCTAAAATGAAAACTCAAAGAGAAATTTGGGGAAAATAAAGTCATTAAAGATGGTTAATTCCCCTTTCCCAAGGAGAGTCTTCTATTTGCAGTCACACAGTGCCTGCTCTTGTCAACTTCCTTCCTCCAAACCAAAAAGATGGTTTTCCAGTAAGACAGTTCTCACTTTGTCATTTCTCTGTTTAAAATTTACAATCGTGGACAAAGCAGATAGCTCAGGTAGTCATATGCCTATCCCATAAACATGAGGACCTGAGATCAGATCCCCAGCACTCATGTAAAAGCTAAATACACACACACACACGCTCACACACACACACACACACACACACATGCTCATGCACATGAACATGCACATACACACACACACAACTGTAACCCACTGCTGGAGAGGAGATAGGTGTATAGTTAGAGTCCACTGGCCAATTGGGGCATCCTAGGTTCAGTGTGAGACCATGTCTCAAAAAAACAGAGCTGGAAGCAACAGAGGAAAATATCAGATCTTTGGCCTCCATATGCATTCATATAAAAGTACATGTGCATAAACACACACATATACATTCACATACACACACAGACAGAGACAGACAGAGACAGACAGCAACAGCAGCATCTGATTGTCTTTTACAATCTTCATAGTCTCTAGGGAGGCATAAAGACTAGATAAAGTGCCTGCTCAGTCCTGTAGTTTCAGTTCCTGCTTCATCCCACATATACTTACTGCCATTGCATTTCTTGCACTTTCCTGGATAATTTTTTCAACATGTGTTTGCATTTGACATTCTTTTAACCACTGACTCAGCCAGCATTTATTCTATTCCTCCTACTTGTGAAACACTGTGCTGAATGATGAACCTACTTTGATAAAGAGAACAATCCATCATGTAGTTTATAATCCAGTGAGAAAGATAAACACTAAACAATTCGAAGGATTGCTAAACTAGGAAGGAGTAGGGGATGGAGCCTCCTCATTAACTTTTTGTTTGATCATGTGCATATTAGAGGCCAGAAGACAATATCAAGTGTCATTTTTGAAATTCCTTCCACATTTTTTAGGGTCTTTCACTGGCCTGTACTGGTGAATAGACCAAGATGGCTATCCCATTAGCTTCCAGAACATTGGAATTATAAGTGTGTATTGTGAGACCCTACTTTTATTTAAACATGAGTTCTGGAGACCTAACTCAGGTGCCCATGCTTATACAAGGCAAATGTGTTGCTGTCTGAATGATCTTCCTAGTCCTTATCATTAGCAATTACTTTTTATTCCAGACTACAGGATATGACACCCAATTCATGGCAACCTGCCTTAACTACTCATGGCACACAAACTGAATGTACATTTTCATAACACTATATAATAGCTAATGTTTTTCTTAACTATCTTCTTCATAAACCCTAAAATATTTATAGGGAGTGACTGATATTATGCAATTAACATAACATTTCCATCATCATATCTAAAATGTAGTAGAAACATAAACTTATTGAATGAATGAAACAAAGTCACTTAATTTTATTTCAACATCCAAGCCATTATGAACATAACAACCAATTTTGATGAGTTATAAAAATGTCTCTTTGTGGCCATGATTTGTATTGACTATCCTTGGCTACAGCTTGGGTGTGGTCATATAAAGAACATAGGCAGTAATCACTTTTCATGATTTCCAGGAAAGGAGCATTCTAAGTAATCCTTTCATAAGAATTGAGAATTTTGGGTGTGGGCAGTAAGATTAGGCAGGAATGGTTTGAGAATTAGAAAGAAGGAAGGGAAGAAATGAAGGAGGGAAGAAATGTAAATGATAAGCCACTCTGAGTGGGGAAACCTGAGGCACAAACTGAGAGAGTTTGGCAGACCTTTTAGAACAATCTTGCATCATATGGCTATTTTCATTTCACGTGTGTACATGTCTCTGGAACTCTCTGAAACTTTTTTTTGGGGGGGAAACCCCACCTACATGTTCTAGATGAGAACTTCCTTTAGGCCTCCAGAAATTAGTTCCTTGATATTACTATTACTCATTTCCTGGAAAAGTCATTGCTCATCTATCCTGACCTTCAGTGCCTGAAGGAATGAAGACTCATTCAATTCCCAGTTCAAAAAAACATGGACAGAAATCACCTAGGAAAGTCTCACAAACCAATCTTTTCCATCATGTGATATATTATAAACTATACAGACATGCTATGGTGTTTTTTTTACATTATTTTGAGTGAATCAGCATAAAACCAAAAGTAACTTCACTTCCAAGTTGAAATTTAAATATATATATAGGATGCTATTTCTAGTTTCTAAAAGCTGTCCTCAAACTTGGAATCTCAAGCTATGATACACCCTTTCTGACCTCATGGAAAGTCATATCTGTAACCTGAGGCTTGGCACCATCTCCACTTCCAGAGGCACTACGATTACCTGTGTTTCATTATTTCCTTCATAAACTTCAGTCTTGTTTTCACTGTTGCCATTGGTAACAGCAGCTTACCTTCAGGGAACATATATTTATATTACTTTCACCTGTGTGTGACTACTTGGCAGGCAGCAATACTCTGTCCATGATTTCTTACTCTCTCATGCCAGATTCTGATAATGCTTTTTCAGGCTGAAAGCTATTCTGGCCTGTGGACTTAAGTGCTACACCTTAGCAAGAATAAACAAGTTGGGTTCCACCCAGAAATCCTTATGCCACAAGAAACTGATAATCTGCTTTCATGTTAACAGAAGCTTGTATTTTAGATGCCATGTTGCAGGCATACTTCTATGGATTTGGAAGAAATGAGGACTCTGCCCTGAAAATTTCAGTAGATGTAGAAAGGCAAGTTAATAGTTGGCCTCAGTCCAGCCATCCTATCAGAGGATGACACATACATTATGACTATAATAAAGTCCATGTGTCATGAATGACTCTCATTAATTAACTGTCCCAAAGACAGCCTTATATGTAACTGCTTAACGTCATCCTCCACACATCAGATTCATGTTACAGAAGCCATAGGAACATATATAGATTCACCAATTGCTTTAAAAAATGAAAATAAATGGAGAAGGATATAATAGAAATACAGCTTAACTGATATACTGAAAGCATTTTTTGAGGTTGTGAGATAGGATCTCCCTCTGTAGCTGTGGCTGAGCTGGAACTTGCTGCATAGATCAGGCTGGCCTAGTACTGACAGAGCTCTTCCTGCTTCTGACTCCTGAGTGCTTGAACTAAAGGTGTGCATTACCACATCAAGCATTAAGGCATTTAAATATAGCTGTAAATGTATTGCTTATAGCACTTACTGCAGTAGTAAACCAAAAACCAAATATGCTTGTTGTTTATTAAAACAATGATATGTTGATGTTGGGAACCTAAAGTCATTGTTATTCTGTAAATATCCTCCCAAAAGTTTTGAGGTGGTTATAGCCTTACAAAAGTAAGTTTTCATCAACATAAATGATTGACTACTAACATCTAATGAAATCTAAGGAGTTTGTTCTGTTCGACCATTTCTGGAAAAAATTGCTGTCATTTATTTTCCTGTCTTGGGCAGTTCTGTGACAAATGAAGTTGTAGTCACAACTTAACTATGTGACTCATGTGACTTATTTGAATAGGGCTTCATTCAGCAAAATATGTTCCCAAAAATAGATGTTTAAATATTAAACTGTAGTGAGAATGCAGGAGAATCTAAAACAGAAAATCATGATGGAAATGGCAAGTTTTGGTGAACAGAGTATCAGTCAGCCCTAACTTTGTCTAGCAAGGGTCAATGTCATAATAGCTTGGGAGCTTTAACAAGTCATTGATTAAATCCTAAGTTGAAGAACAGTTAGAATCTGTCACAGATTGTGAATAAGAGAAAACATGTAAGCATTAAATATTAGACTGGGAAGAATAGTATATTTGTCCATCTAGGAAAGTTTATTAGTTCTACATTTACAATGAATCTGCAGCTGCCAGAGTTGAGCATTCACAAGGGCTGAGAGGGGGAGCTTGTTCATCTCCATTCTCTAAAGCCTGTAAGAATAACAACTCCTTGATCCCAGGGCCAAAGGGAACAATGAAGGGATTGAGGTTCTCAATCTTTTCCTTTATATTTCAAGGGTTTTTTATTAATTTATTTATTTATCCAGTTTATAACCAGATAGCAGCCACCACCTCCCCTCCTGGTTCCCTCCAGTCCCTCCCACTTTCTCCTCTGAGAAGGGGAAGCCCTCCCATATCATCTCACCATAGCACATCAAGTCACAGCAGGATTAGGCACATCCTCTCTCACTGAGGCCAGAGAAGGCAGCCCAGTCAGGGGAACTGAATCCACAGACAGGCAACAGAATCAAGGACAGCTCCAGCCCCAATTGTTGTGGGAGCCATTCAAAGAGATCAAGCTGCACATCTGCTACGTATGTGGGCTGAGGAGGGGTGTCCTGGTTCCAGCCCAGGTATGCTCTTTGGTTGGCAATTCAGTCTCTGGCATCTCCCAAGGGTCCAGGTTAGTTGACTCTTGTTGGTTTTCCTGTGGAATTCTTATACTCTTAGGATCCCTTAATTTTTCCTTCAACTCCCTGAGTAAGGCTCAATGTTTGGCTGTGGGTCTTTGTGTCTGTTTCAGACAGCTTCTGGGTGGAGCCTCTCTCTCAGAGGGTGGCCATGCTAGTTTCCTGTCTGTAAGTAGAGTATCACTAATAGTGTTAGGGACTGGTTCATACCCACAGGACAGGTGGCAAGTTGGGCCCATCATTGTTTGGCCATTCTCCCAGTCTCTGTTCCAACTTTGTCCCTGAACATCTTGTAGACAGGACATATTTTGAATAGAAGGTATTATGGATGGGTTGGTGTCCTTATCTTTCCACTGGGAGTCCTGTGTGGCTACAGGAGGTGGCCACATCAGGCTACACAGCCCGACTGCAAGAAGTCTCAGTTAGAGTCACCCTCACACACATCTTTGACCTCTGGAGAACTGATGAGATGCAAATATACCTAATATATATAATTGTATCCTGGGGATGGTAAAAGCAGAAAAAAATGGATGGAAATGGACAGGTGTAGGAGGAAAAAATGTTGTGGTTTCTTGAAATATTCACTATACAACAAACCTCTGTTATTGCCCTGGGGTCCTTTTCTGGCCAAAACTCGGGTCTAAAAAGCATTTCTATGTGGATTTCTTAGAAAGCTAAGTCTGGCCAGGGGTCTGAAGTATATGGAAGAAGGAAACAGGAGTACCAAATGTGAGCAGGGTATGCAATAACCCTCTGGCAGTGTGAGGCAAACAAAAGCACCAAAAAAAATGTTGACATGGGTTGACTAAAGGAAATGGACTATAGGAAATAGGTAAGCAGGAAAGTTAAGTGTCAGATCACTAGGGCTTTGAAAAACCATATTATTTTCATTTGTGTATCCCTAAACTCCGAACAATGAATGGGCTACCAAACTCCCATTTAGTGATTATGCTGTACAGATTTGGGCAAATAAATTGGACACAGCCCAACTAGATTCAAGAAAACCATTCAGGAGACAATTTTCACAGTCTAGAAATAGTACTATTGTATCTTGGAGACAGTAGACACAGAAGAAATGGGTGGAAATGGACAGATGTAGGAGGGAAAAAATGCTGTGATTTCTTGAAGTATTGACCACAGAGAAAGATGAAGTGACAGAAATTATCCTTGCATTTTATTATGTGAAATCTGATGGTGTCATTTGACTCAAAGTGAGCAGCACTGAAAGAGTGAGGTCAGATGTGAAAGAGAAAGCACATGGCCATGGTGTTAAACTTGGGCTGTTTTTGAAATTCCCATGTTAAGTAGGCAACTGGATGTGATGAACTGAACTTCAGAGGAGAAATCTGGAGCAGCCTGTACTACTTTCAAAAATTTATATGTGTATTTGTACATATACTTCAAGTTCTATAAAAAATATTCAGATTCCCAGGAAGATGCTTCAGTGCTACCCCATGCTGCTGGAGTGGGGTCATTTATAATAAATACCTTCCATCAGACCCCATCTCCTAAAACTTTTGGATTGGGAATTAAGTTCCTAATCTGTATCTTTTAGGAATACATTCAACTACAGAAGATATAAGCACTAAAGTTAACTAAGGCCTAGACTACTAATTTTAAAACCCTTCTCATAAGAAAAGATGCAAGATAAATCAGGTTATTGCTATCAGCAGAAAGGACATATACATAACAAATATAGCAAACATATACATAAACAAACATATACATAACACAAACAAACATATACATAACACAAACAAACATATACATAACAAATATAGCATAACGAATACTAGGATGAAGCTCTCTCTACATCTTTTTCCAAGAACATCATAAGGGTAATACCAAAAGGAAAATCCTAGGACAATCTTACTAATACAGATTCAAAGTATTAGCTAACACAGTATCAGATCCCGTAGTGTGACATGTAATAAACACAGTGCAGTATGACTAAGTTGGGCCTATGCCAGCAATTCACAGTTGTTTTAAACAGAAAATCTAGCAAAAGTCCATACTAATACATAAACTACTTTATAATCATCTAAGTGTATGGGGGAAATTATTCAGAAAAATCCAAAATCCATTCCTAATTTAAAAAGTATTAAAGTAGAAACATGATAGAAGTTAATTAATCTGATGAAGAGGATTTTTAAGTAGTCAGACAATAAACTTCCTATGTAATGTTGGAGTGTTGGAAGCATAGTAGCAAAAGCAGGAGCAAGGTAGGGACCATATTAATAGCTATTTTTATTTAGAATTGCCTTCATCAGCACAACAAGAAAAAATTAAAGCTATAGGGATTCAAAAAACTGTTGTTGCTCTGAGATGATAATCCCTGTGGAAACTATAGCTTCTTAGAATTTATAAATCATTTTTTTTCAGGTTTTAATTTATAAAGTTACAGCTTAATATGCATATTGCAGAGAGTTTTTTCTCAAGATGAAACAAAGACTTAAGTGTGAAACATAAAATTTCAGAAGGAAACTGAAGATAATCTGCAAGACACTGAGTTTGAAAATAAATTTTTTAGGTATAACATAAAAATCATGATCTACAAAGGAAATTAAAAACAAAAATCAAGTAATTGAGATATGTCAAAAGTAAAAGCATTATCGCTGGAAAGGATACATGGAGATAATGAAAAGGAAAACAATGGACAGGGAAACTATTTTTAAGTCAGTATGATCTATAATAGCTTCTTCTCTCACATAATACATCTCAACCACAGTTTTGCCTCCTTCTACTCCTCCCAGCTCCCTGCTACCTTTCCTAATTCCCTGTATCCAATCCTCCTCCATCTCCCATCAGAAAAGAGCAGTCCTCCAAGAGACCAAACACATTAAATCAAAATACAATAAGGCAGCAAGGCAATCTCCCTTACATGATGTGTCCTCCCCCCAGCCTTGAGCAGGCCTAAGAGATGAGACCTTGTTTACCACAATAGACCAAACAATAGGACTCTGGAGGTATGGCCTGGGCATTTCCTGCCCTTGGCAGAGGCAGTGCTTGCTTTGGCCTTGGCGCCTTTCTGTCTGCCTGTAGCCTGGTACATGAGCTGAGAAGAATAGACTGCCTGCTGAGCTTGCTTTGAGACATCTCCGGCCTGCAATTACCTATGGATTCCTCTCAGCTCCAGCAGGATGGTTTCCACTCACCCCCAGCGCTCGCCCCCAGCCGGATGAAGCCAGAAGGAACTCTGGGGGTGGGGGTGGGTTACCCCCTTTAAATTGAAAGCTGAACATTAAAGCATGGAGCCTTGATCAGAAACCTTTGTCCTGGCTTCATCTCTTCCCGCCCTCCTGTCCTTTCCCAGCCTCTCTTTCAGGTTAACCTGGTCGTCTGTAGCTGCTGGCGGCAACAGAATGGCGCCCAATGTGGGGCCTGAAAATGAGAGACCAGCTGAGAAATGCTGTCTTGGGTAGAGCTCTACAGAAAACGGAACAAGGAAGGAGAGTATCCCGCACACTTGGTAAGTAACAAACAATTTTTGATACTAGCGCTAGTTATGGTTATGCTTTGAAGACTGTGTTTGCAGGAAGTGTGTTTTGGGGGATGCAGTCTAGGTGAATGAGATATTGACCCGGTGCCGATTTTGCCTAGGAGGTGACAGCGAATTATAGGTCAGGAGAATTCTAAATAGACATTGCCCGCAGTCTAAGAGCTGCTTCAGGCTGGAAGAACAGGGTTAGAAAGAATTGGAAAACTAAGAAACACTGAGGTGTTACAATAGCTGCCTGCTACATCTCCAAAGAATGAGATGAAAAGTTACATCTTGGATATGAGAGAGAGAGAAAGGGTTTCAGAAAAAACAGTTGTCCTCTCTCTGAGGTGTGTCAACAAAAAAGAATGAAAAGACTATTTCAGAGCTCATCTAGAAACAGAAAAAATTCGGGAGATGTCCTGAATTTCTCTGTAGCTCTTAGATGTCCTTCTTTGTTGTCTGTCCTTGGCACAGCAATGTCCACGTGTTTGTGTTTGCTTTTTGTTTCATTGTCTAAATGTTTGTTCTATGTTTCATGTTCAAAACACAAAAATGGTTAAAACTGCTTGTTCCAACCCTTGGTCTAGTTTAACTTTGTTTTAAAGACAGTCTTAATGTGCCTAAGAGTTGAGCTGAGCTGGAAAAGCGTTTTCAAAAATTGATTGTTTGCATAAGCTGATCTTAAAGGGACCAACAGCATTTTGGATTCTATAAGGAAGCTGAGAGTTTGTCTAAGAAAAATCTCTGTGACAAGGTGTCTTTATCTTGAAATTGCAGCTAGAAAAAACAAGAAAATTTTGTTTGGTCTAAATATATAAGATGTATAGCCACTTCATTGTTGTTTCTGATTGGTTTTAAAAATATAAAAATGTTCTGCATGTCTTGGTTATAGATTATTTGGCTTATAAATTATTGGGTATGATTAGAAATTTACAACTTTGGTAACAGAAAGTTGGCGTAAAACTAACTCAGGGTTAGAGTCATTCAGAAACCAGATGTATAAAAAGTAAGATTTTAAAACAATGTCTCTTCAATGAGATATTAAAAGCTGCTTCATGCATTCATGTATAAGAATTGACAACAAAACTTTGTAACATAAAGGTAATCTACTTGGTCTTGATTTTAGAAAAAAATAGATTGTTTACATTGCTTTTACTTTTGGTTTTGCTTCTCAAAATTATGGTTATACTCTAAAGTTACAAAAGAAACTTAAAAATATAGTTTCTGCCAGTATTCCATTGGCTACAGTTGACAATTCTAATCTTGAGTTTGAGATTTTTTGATTCGCCCATGTTTATAGAAAAGGAGACAGCAGGTAGAGTTAAATAAAAATATTTAAAACAAGTTGTGATACAGTGCTGGCCTGCTAGAAGTATCGATAATCTTTACACCAGGCCTCCAAAGAGATTAAGAACATTTACATTTAAATTAAGACAATGGAGACTGGGCTCTGCAAAAGCTTGGGTGAAACATTCCTTTTGTCTTGGTCTTCATGACCAGCCTCTACAAAGTGTTTTCTAGAATTTGTTGATTGCCTTGCTTGTTCCTTGTGGGGGAGGCTTCAGCCTCAGGCCCAAAATCCACAGCCAACAGCTTATGGGGCCATGAAGCTGTTGCCAAGCCAGGAAAATCCATTTCAGAACTTATTAGAGCGACCCCAGGAAGTGCAAGACTGGATCTCAGTTCCACTATTCATGCGGTACTGACGCCAGAAATGGGAGTTCAGACGCTGCCCACAGGTGTTTTTGGGCCCTTGCCTCCAGGTACTTGGAGATTACTTCTGGGCCAAAACAACAGTATTGTAAAAGGATTACAAATTTATCCAAGTGTCATAGATAGTGATTTTGAGGGAGAAATTAAGATTATGGCTGCTTCCCCCCATGGTATTATAACTGTACCTACTGACAAGAGAATTGCTCAACTTCCTTCCAAATTTGTTAAGAATGAGAGAAGACAAGATGGCTTTGGTTACTCTGATGTGTACTGGGTTCAATCTATTACTAACAAGAGGCCTAATCTTAAGTTAACAATTGAAAGAAAAGGTTTTGAAGGATTGATAGACACAAGAGCAGATGTAACAATTATTAGAGAACAAGACTGGCCTTCAGCCTGGCCTTCGTCTGATACTCTCACTCACCTTCAAGAGATTGGTTATGCCAATAACCCAAAACAGAGTACTAAGCTTCTAACTTAGAGAGATGAAGAGGACAATTCAAGACAAATTCAACCCTATGTAATGCCGAATTTGCCTGTAACCCTCTGGGGAAGAGATCTTTTGTCACAAATGGGTCTTATGATGTGTAGCCCTAATGAAGTAGTGACTAAACAAATGCTAAGACAGAGATTTTTGCCTGGTCAAGGAGTAGAAAAGGAAATACAAGATATTAAAACTTTTGAAGCGCCTAAGCCTCAATCTGACACTAGAGGTTTGGGGTATTTTCCACAATGGCCACTGTCTTGCCTACATCCCATGCTGATAAAATTCAATGGCTTAATAATGCCCCGGTGTGGGTTGATCAGTGGTCTTTGTCTAAAGAAAAGTTAGAAGCTGCCTCGTTGCTTGTGCAGGAGCAATTAGAGGAAGGGCATATAGTAGAATCTCAGTCACCTTGGAACACTCCAATATTTGTTATTAAGAAAAAATCTGGAAAATGGCGATTGTTACAAGATTTAAGAAAGGTTAATGAAACCATGGTACCTATGAGAGCTTTACAGTCTGGGCTTCCATCTCCAGTAGCCATTCCTAAAGGGTATTATAGAATAATAGTAGATTTGAAAGATTGTTTTTTCACCATTCCCTTACATCCTCGGGATTCTAAAAGGTTTGCTTTCAGTGTTCCTTCTGTTAATTTTAGAGAGCCAATGAAAAGGTATCAATGGGTAGTTCTTCCTCAGGACATGGCTAATAGCCCCACTTTGTGTCAAAAGTTTGTAACACAAGCCATTGAGCCTGTAAGACGGCAGTGGCCAATGATGTACATCATTCATTACACAGATGTTATTCTTTTAGGAGGAAAAGATCCTCAAGACTTGCTTTTATGTTATAGAGATTTACAAAAGGCATTAGCTGATAA